>NC_037337.1:38440774-38745029 GCF_002263795.3 Bos taurus
TTGTTTGGCTAATGCATGGTGGGATTGTAGAAATCTTTCTAAGCCTGGTTTATCTTGGAATTTTAAAATGTATATAAAGAGGCAAACTAAACTAGTTAGATTGTAGTTGGTTTGTGTACTACAACTCTGCTATTTGAATTCCAATGATGGGTATTTATTTTAGGGAAAAAAGTTTACTTTGTAATTATAGCAATTATTTAGCAAATATTTACATAGCTATTACTTCTCAAATTATTTGTTACATAAAGTTTATATATATATATATTGTGTTCAAGGAGTAAAATGTATCTGATGGGCCAATTCTGAAGAATACAGTTTATTACATATAGGCTTAAAGAGAGGTAATTTTGGCTTATATTTTAGATAGATCCCTTAGACTCTATTAATAATTGCATATTAAAGGAATAGAGAAGACTGGGAGAGAAGGAAAAGGTATTTATATGGAAAAGTGAGAAATAATAAATCATTAATAATGCTCAGAAGATATTTCTAATAATTTCTCTACTTCAGATTGATTGACCTTTTAAAAAAGCAACTTAAATATCCATATCTCTGTACAGTAATGGTTGGAGGATTCATCTGAATTTCCTTAGCCACACAGTTTTCCGATCTCTTTCAGACGTAAAGCACCATGCTTCTCTTTAATCACACCTGCCATTTTTAATCATCAAGCTGTGATTAGACCATAATACAGGCAACTTTATCTTAATCTGAAGTGTGATCCAAAGTTACTTTGTGAGACTTTGCCAACAGGTACTTCTGTAGCTCACCTTATTTTGGAGAAAATTCACAGGTTGGTTACATGAAATAATTTGTGATCTTTGACATCAACTGGGCTCTCAGTACTATTGAGAAATCCTTCTATATTTCCCTAGTCACCTCTTTCCTATTCTCCACAGAAGCTACATAAAATTTCCTTATCCTTTTCAAACTTTAAACTTCTCTACCGCCTTTATCACTCTTAACAGATAACCTCATTTTCTTATCAGAGAAAACTGAGAACACCAGAGGCATGCTTTCTCATTTCCTGTCACTGACCAAGAGCTTGATCTTATATAGCCATCCTTTTATTTCCTTCCTGTGACATGAAAGAGGCATCCTTTCTCCTATATGAAGCTGATCATTTCCTTAGGAAACACTTCTGCCTCTTCAGACATCTTGCATATCAATGCTCTCCTCTTTTATATTTTAAGCCGCTCCTGTTTAATACTATAACCTTCTGTATTGGTTCTGTATTAGTTTTCTATTGTTGTAACAGTTTACCAGCTTAAAACAACATACAGTTTTTTAGAACTTTCTTTTTTTTTTTTAATATTTATTTTTTGTATCCATTCAGCCACTCTGTGTCTTTTGGTTGGAGCATTTAATCCATTTACATTTAAAGTAATTATTGATATATATGTTCCTATTGCCATTTTCTTAATTGTTTGGGGTTGACTTTGTAGATCTTTTTTCTTCTCTAGTATTTCTTGACTATATAAGTCCCTTTAACATTTGTTGTAAAGCTGGTTTGGTGGTACTGAATGCTCTTAACTTTTGCTTGTCTGAAAAGCTTTTTATTTCTCCATCAATTTTGAATGAGATCCTTGCTGGGTAGAGTAATCTTGGTTGTAGATTTTTCCCTTTCAGTACTTTAAATATATCCTGCCATTCCCTTCTGGCCTGCAGAGTTTCTGTTGAAAGATCAGCTGTTAAGTATACGGGGTTTCCCTCATATGTTACTTGTTGCTTCTCCCTTGCTGCTTTTAATATTCTTTCTTTGTATTTAGTCTTTGTTAGTTTCATTAGTATGTGTCTTGGCATGTTTCTCCTTGGATTTACCCTGTATGGGACTCTTTGTGGCTCTTGGACTTGATTGACTATTTCCTTTCCATGTTGGGGAAACTTTCAACTATAATCTCTTCACAAATTTTCTCATTCCCTTTCTTTTTCTCTTCTTCTTCTGGGACTGCTATAATTCGAATGTTGGTGCATTTGATATTGTTCCAGAGGTCTCTGAAACTATCCTCAGTTCTTTTCATTCTTTTTACTTTATTCTGCTCTTCAGAAGTTATTTCCACCATTTTATCTTCCAGCTCATTGACTCGTTCTGCTTCGGATATTCTGCTATTGATTCCTTCTAGAGTATTTTTAATTTTGGTAATGTACATTTATTCTTTAATTCTTCTCAGTTCAGGTCAGTTGCTCAGTCGTGTCCGACTCTTTGCGACCCCATGAATCGCAGCATGCCAGGTCTTTGTTAATTGATTCTTGAATTTTCTCCATTTTGTTTTCAAGGTTTTTGATCATCTTTACTATCATTATCCTGAATTCTTTTTCAGGTAATTTGCCTATTTTCTCTTCATTTATTTTGACTTTTGTGTTTCTAGTTTGTTCCTTCATTTGTGCAGTATTTCTCTGCCTTTTCATTACTTTTTTTTTAAACTTATTGTGTTTGAGGTCTCCTTTTCTCAGCCTTCAAGGAAAGTTGAATTCTTTCCTTGAAAAAGGTTGAATTCTTTCCTTGAAGAAGGTTGAATTATTTCTTCCTTATGGTTTCTGCTTTTCTAAGGTTGGTCCAGTGGTTTGTGTAAGCTTCCTATAGAGTGAGATTTGTGCTGAGTTTTTGTTTGTTTGTTTTTCCTCTGATGGTCAAGGCTGAGTGAGGTGGTAATCCTGTCTGCTAATGATTTGGTTTGTATTTTTGTTTTGTTTGTTGTTTAGATGAGGCGTCTTGCACAGGGTGCTACTAGTGTTTGGGTGATGCCGGGTCTTGTATTCAAGTGGTTTCCTCTGTGTGAGTTTCTCACTATTTGATACTCCCTAGGGTTAGTTCTTTGGGATTGGAATGAAAACTGATCTTTTCCAGTCCTGTGGCCACTGCTGAGTTTTCCAAATTTCCTGGCATATTGAGTGCAGCACTTTCACAGCATCATCTTTTAGGATTTGAAATAGCTCCACTGGAATTTCATCACCTCCATTAGCTTTGTTCGTAGTGATGCTTTCTAAGGCCCACTTGACTTCACATTCCAGGATGTCTGGCTCTAGGTCAGTGATCACACCATCGTGATTATCTGGGTCGTGAAGATCTTTTTTGTACAGTTCTTCTGTGTATTCTTGCCACCTCTTCTTAATATCTTCTGCTTCTGTTAGGTCCATACCATTTCTGTCCTTTTATATGCCCATCTTTGCATGAAATGTTCCCTTGGTATCTCTACCCTTCTTGAAGAGATCTCTAGTCTTTCCCATTCTGTTGTTTTCCTCTATTTCTTTGTATTGATCGCTGAAGAAGGCTTTCTTATCTCTTCTTGCTATTCTTTGGAACTCTGCATTCAGATGCTTATATCTTTCCTTTTCTCCTTTGCTTTCTATTTCTCTTCTTTTCACAGCTATTTGTAAGGCCTACCCAGACAGCCATTTTGCTTTTTTGCATTTCTTTTCCATGGGGATGGTCTTGATCCCTGTCTCCTGTACAATGTCACGAACCTCATTCCATAGTTCATCAGACACTCTATCTATCAGATCTAGTCCCTTAAATCTATTTCTCACTTCCACTGTATAATCATAAGGGATTTGATTTAGGTCATACCTGAATGGTCTAGTTGTTTTCCCTACTTTCTTCAATTTCAGTCTGAATTTGGCAATAAGGAGTTCATGGTCTGAGCCACAGTCAGCTCCTGGTCTTGTTTTTGCTGGCTGTATAGAGCTTCTCCATCTTTGGCTGCAAAGAATATAATCAATCTGATTTTGGTGTTGACCATCTGGTGATGTCCATGTATAGAGTCTTCTCTTGTGTTGTTGGAAGAGGGTGTACGTGAACTGTGAACTTCCTGATGTTCAAGCTGGTTTTAGAAAAGGCAGAGGAACCAGAGATCAAATTGCCAACATTTGCTGGATCATCGAAAAAGCAAGAGAGTTCCAGAAAAACATCTATTTCTGCTTTATTGACTATGCCAAAGCCTTTGACTGTGTGGATTACAGTAAACTGGAAAATTCTGAAAGAGATGGGAATACCAGACCACCTGATCTGCATCTTGAGAAATTTGTGCAGGTCAGGAAGCAACAGTTAGAACTGGACATGGAACAACAGACTGGTTCCAAATAGGAAAAGGAGTATGTCAAGGCTGTATATTGTCACCCTGCTTATTTAACTTATATGCATAGTACATCATGAGAAATGCTGGACTGGAAGAAGCACAAGCTGGAATCAGGATTGACGGGAGAAATATCAATAACCTCAGATATGAAGATGACACCACCCTTATGGCAGAAAGTGAAGAGGAACTCAAAAGCCTCTTGATGAAAGTGAAAGTGGAGAGTGAAAAAATTGGCTTAAAGCTCAACATTCAGAAAATGAAGATCATGGCATCTGGACCCATCCCTTCATGGGAAATAGATGGGGAAACAGTGTCAGACTTTATTTTTTTGGGCTCCAAAATCACTGCAGATGGTGACTGCAGCCATGAAATTAAAAGACGCTTACTCTTTGGAAGGAAAGTTATGACCAACCTAGATAGCATATTCAAAAGCAGAGACATTACTTTGCCAACAAAGGTCCATCTAGTCAAGGCTATGGTTTTCCCTGTGGTCATGTATGGATGTGAGAGTTGGACTGTGAAGACGGCTGAGTGCTGAAGAATTGATGCTTTTGAGCTGTGGTATTGGAGAAGACTCTTGAGAGTCCCTTGGACTGCAAGGAGATCCAACCAGTCCATTCTGAAGGAGATCAGCCCTGGGATTTCTTTCTTTTTTTTTTTTATATGAAACTTTTAGTATTTTATTCATTTTCATAGTTTTACAGTATTAGTAAAAATAATGACCATTATAAATAAGTATAAAATGGAAATTGATGAAAAAATAACCCCAAGTCTTCCTTGACTCCCACCCTCCCACCAAAAAACTAGCTAGTATATGGCAAATATCCTTTTCACATATTATCTTTAGGCATATATTCACTTTGTAGTGGTGGATGGTTTAGTCGCTAAGTCGTGTCTGACTCTTGTGATCCCACGGACTGTAGCCTACCAGTCTCCTCTGTCCATGGTGTTTTCCAGGCAAGATTACTGGAGTGGGTTGCCATTTCCTTCTCCCTGGGATTTCTTTGGAAGGAATGATGCTAAAGCTGAAACTCCAGCACTTTGGCCACCTCATGTGAAGAGTTGACTCATTGGAAAAGACTCTGATGCTGGGAGGGATTGGGGGCAGGAGGAGAAGGGGACGGCAGAGGATGAGATGGCTGGATGGCATCACTGACTCGATGGACGTGAGTCTGGGTGAACTCTGGGAGTTGGTGATGGACAGGGAGGCCTGGCGTGCTGTGATTCATGGGGTCGCAAAGAGTCGGACACGACTGAGTGACTCAACTGAACTGAGAGTTAGTTCTCTGGTAGTCCAGGGTCTTGGAGTCAGTTGCCTCCTCTCCAAATGCTCAGGGCTTGATCTATGTCTGAAGCAAGGTCCTAGAGCAACTCATTACCATGTGCAGCGACACAGCAGGACATGGCTTCTTTTTAAAAAATATTTATTTTTATTTATTTATTTGGTTGTACCTGGTCTTCACTGCAGCATGCGGGATCTTTTTAGTTGCAGCTTGTGAACTCATAGTTGCAGGATCAGGTCCCTTAGTTGTGAGATCAGGTCCCCAGCATTGGGAGTGTGAAGTCTTAGTCACTGGACTACCAGGGAAATCCCACTATGTACAGTTAATATCACATCGCTATTGTGGGTCAGGAATCTGGGAGTGGCTAAACTTTATGACTTTTGGCTCAGAATCTCTCATGTGATTGCAATAAAGATGTTGGCCTCATCTGAAAGTTTAGTGGACTGGAAAATCTATTCTAAGATGGCTTATATACATGACTATTGGCTGGAGGTGTCAGTTCCTTGCTAGTTGTAAGAAGGATGAGTGTTCCTTGCCACATGGACCTCTGCATACGGCTGCTTGAGAGTCCTCAAAACATGATATATGGCCTACTCCAGAGCTAAAGATTCAAGAGAGCAAGGCAAAGTCACCATGTTTTTTCTCATTTAGTTACAGGAGTTGCACACCATTATTTCCACACTCTTCAGAAAGCCATTTTTTGCACATTCTGTACTATTCAGTGTGTATGTGTAAGACATTACATGAATATCAGGAGGCGGGGATTATTTGGATCATCTTGGTGGTTGGCCACAATACCTTTCCATAAGCATTCAAACACATTCAATTTTCTCCCAATTTAAACAAACAACAAAAAACTACCCAAACAATCATATCCAACAAAATCTCTCTGTAATGTACAACTTCTTCTGATCTTGACTTTTTTCTCCTGTTTTTCCTCTTTATATTTGAAACTCTTGAAAAACTCTTGTCTACATTTCCTGCTGCTGTTCCTTCACTTGAATTCACTTCTCATACTTTCATTCACTTCTCAGTCTCTTGCCAGATAGCATACTTTCATTTCATAAAACTACTCTTGTCAAGGTCCTGACTTCCTTGTTGCTGAATCCAATGGACACTTTTCAGTTCTTTTTATTTTTACTTGACCTATCAGTAACATTTGACATTGTTGATCCATTGTCACACTCACTCCTTTCTGAAAAATCTCTCTTCCCCATTGCTCTGATACATCACTCTCTCATTTTTTATCCAGTTTCTCTGTCTTGCTCCTTCTCTGTCTCCTTTAACCAATTGTTATCATTTTTTTTAGATAATCCTCAAAGATTTGTGATACATCTTTTCTCATTCTACACATTCTCTGGGTTGCTATTCAGCATTGTCATAGCTTTAAGAATTACCTATATGTTGCTGACTCTCAAACCTTTATTTCCAGGCTACAGTGCTCTTTTAACTCAAACCCAACAACAACATTATCTCTATTTGTTTATTCTATAGTTGTTGTTTAGTCACTAAGTTGTGTTCCATTCTTCTGTGACCCTATGAACTGTAGCCTGCCATGCTCCTCTGTCCATGGGATTCTCCAGGCAAGAATATTGGAGTTGGTTACCATTTCCTCCTCCCGGGGAGCTTCCTGACAGAGGGATAGAACTCACATCTACTGCATTGGCAGGCAGGTTTTTTACCACTGAGTCACCAGGGATGTCCCACTATACAGTTCAAGATCTTCCTTCCAACTATCTAGCCCATTATTTTTCTAATCTCTGTGCATGGCACCATTATCCACCAGTTGGTGAATTTAGAAAGGTCAGCACCATTATCACCCCTTTCCCTCTCTCTTACCTCCATCATCTCTACAACTAGCAAATTATGATGATTCTAATTTTTTTTTTTTTGCTGTGCCATGCAACTAAGCCCATGCACCAAAACTACTGAGCCCATACTACAGAGCCCTTGAGCTTCAACCACTGAGCCTATGTACCACAACTGCTGTAGCCCCAGTGCCCTAGAGCCTGTGCTCCACAATGAGAAGCCACTGCAACGAGAAGCCTGTACACTGCAACGAAGAATATCCCCCACTTGCCACAACTAGAGAAAGCCCTCACAGCAATGAGGACTCAGCATAGTCAAAAATAAAAATAAATAAATTACAAAAGGAGAAAGATAAAAACTTAAAAAAAAAATCTAATGGTGTCCCTAGTGCTGATGAATTAGTTTAGTTCTGGAGGACTTCTTTTTCCTCTAATATGCAGATCAGAGTATGCTCTTTTTCCCTCAGGCTTACTGCAGTTCCAACTTGGATTTCTAAGTGGAAAGAAGGCAATGAGGTATAGGTGGGGAGAGTACTTCTTTCTAAGTAAGTTAAATATTTGGGATCTATTTCATGTCCCTGGCATTAAGGAAGTTAGACACTCCTCAAAGACACCTGTACTTACTATAACCCAAAGATTACTTTGGATTATTGATATAAATTCAATTCAGAGCAAGATTCTTTCTCCTTTGGTACATAGTGAGTGGGCACTCATTAGTACTTTAGAATTTACAGTTTTCTGTTTACTGCTTTTCTTTGAATGAATTATTGATAGCTTTGGATTTGTGCATACACCAAATTAAACACACTTCTTTGTGGGACTTCATGTAGAGGATGCTGCTTATTGCAGAGGACAGTAGTCTTAACAATATGTTTACTGAAAATGCAAGAGTGAATTTCTTGTGTTTGTTTCCTGCTTTTTCATAAAAGCCAGAGGGTTAACACAAAGAGTAACTCAATAGGAGTGATTCTAGGACACCACTTTCTATAACTCCACAGGTTGCTATTCAAATAAACTATAAAGTGTGTGGGAGGAGAGTGCAGAGAGGGAGTGTGCCTTTCACACGGTGGAATTCTAAGTGCCTAGTGCTCCTGGAGTTTTCAGATATGAGTGGCCTCAGGCAAATCCTTGAAGGACTAATGCAGTATGGTCCACATATGTAGATTTTTGAAGGTTCAACTTGAGTCCTCTTTTCAGTTTTATAGTAATATGAAACTGTTTTCCTCTTAGATTTTTTTTTTTTTATAGTTTAGGGCATGTAAAGGAAAAGGTAGATTGCTTGCTCCTAGGGCTTTTTGTCTTGAATGTGCTTTCTATTAAAGATTGAAGGCAGGACCACACAGCATGAAAACAGATAAGAAGGTGACAGACATAGTTAACATTCTGTTTTGGAAGTTCAGGAGTCTCATCAGTGCCCTGGGTTGAAAGGAAGGCCGGATTGTTTTCAAAATTATTCATTACTTCATTCAACACATATTTACTCATTAACATTACATATGGTATAAAGAGCACAATGTATATGCTCCTTATCCTCAAGGAGTTGTTAATTTAGTAGGGGCTTGTTGTTTAGTCTCTACTGCTGCTACTAAGTCACTTCAGTCGTGTCCAACTCTGTGCAACCCCATAGACAGCAGCCCACCAGGCTCCCCCATCCCTGGGATTCTCTAGGCAAGAACACTGGAGTGGGTTGCCATTTCCTTCTCCAATGCATAAAAGTGAAACGTGAAAGTGAAGTTGCTCAGTCATGTCCGACTCTTAGCAACCACATGAAATGCAGCCTACCAGGCTCCTCCGTCCATGGGATTTTCCAGGCAAGAGTACTGGAGTGGGTTGCCATTGCCTTCTCCAGTTCAGTTGCTAAGTTGTGTCCAATTCTGTGAACTGCAGCAAGCCAGGATACCCTGACCTTTACCATCTCCCTGAGTTTGCTCAAATTCATGTCCATTGAGTCGGTGATGCTAACCATCTCATTGTTGCCCCCTTCTACTTTTGCCTTTGATTTTCCCCAGAATCAGGGTCTTTTCCATGAATCAGCTCTTCCAATCAGGTGGCCAAAGGATTGGAGCTTCAGCTTCAGCATCAGTCCTTCCAAAGAATATTCAGGGTTGATTTCCTTTAGAATTGACTGGTTTGATGTCCTTGCAGTCCATGGGTCTCTCGAGAGTCTTCTCCAGCACCACAATTCAAAAGCATCAGTTCTTTGGTACTCAGCCTTCTTTAGGGTCCAACTCTCACATTCATACATGACTACTGAAAAAACCATAGCTTTGACTATATGGACCTTTGTTGGCAAAGTGATGTTTCTCATTTTTAATATACTGTCTAGGTTTGTTATAATTTTCCTTCCAAGGAGCAAGCATCTGTTAATTTCACGATTGCAGTCACCATCCACAGTGATTTTGGAGTCCAAGAAAATAAACTCTGTCACTGCTTCCACTTTTCCCCCTTCTATTTGCCATTAAGTGTTGGGACTGGATGCCATGATCTTAGTTTTTTGAATATTGAGTTTTAAGCCAGCTTTTTCACTTTCATCTTTCACCTTCATCAAGAGGCTCTTTAGTTTCCTTTCACTTTCTGCCATTAGGTGGGGATATATGTATACCTATGGCTGGTTCGTGTTGAGGCTGGACAGAAAACAGCAAAATTTTGTAAAGCAATTATCCTTCAATAAAAAAATAAATTAAAAAAACCCCAAATCTCTATCACACTAAAACAAAACCACCAGCTTATTTTATGTCATGTAAAGCAAAGGACTGACATTAAGATATGTGACAATGCATATAGCCAGTGGGTCTTGTATGGGTGGTTTCAGCAGCGATGGGAAATATGGCATGATTCAGTTCCAGCTTTTAAAACACAACAGCAAAAAACTCTCTGCCTCCCTACAATATGCAGGTCAAGGGGACGGTTCTGGGTTACCATTAGTGAAGCATTCATTTTGCTACTTTGTGTCACACTTCTCATTCTTTTATTCCCAGTTAATTACTATCTGCATGTAATGTAAGGCTGATAGACCATAAATTAGCAGGTTTCAGGACAGATACCTTAAACGGTTCTTAGGGAGGGTAAACAAAGTGAAAAAGTTGGCTTAAAACTCAATATTCAAAAAACTAAAATCATAGCATCCAGTCCCATCACTTGATGGCAAATAGAAGGGGAAAAAGTAGAAGCAGTGACAGATTTTATTTTGGGGAGCTCCACAATTACTGGGGATGGTGACTGCAGCCATGAGATTAAAAGACACTTTTTCCTTGAAAGAAAAACTATGATAAACCTAGGCAGCATATTAAAAAGCAGAAACATCACTGCCAACCAAGGTCCATATAATCAAAGCTATGGTTTTTCCAGTAGTCATGTACAGATTTGAAAGTTGGGCCCTAAAGAAGGCTGAGTACTGAAGAGTTGATGCTTTTGAATTGTAGTGCTAAAGAAGGCTTTTGAGAGTCCTTTGGACTGCAAGGAGATCAAACCAGCCAATCCTAAAGGAAATCAACCCTGAATAATTCATTGGAAGGACTGATGCTGAAGCTCCAATACTTTGGCTATCTCATGTGAAAAGCTGACTCATTGGAAAAAACCCTGATGCTACTAAAGATCGAAGTCAAAAGGAGAAGGGGGCAACAGAGGATGAGATGGCTATATAGCATCACTGACTCAATGGACATGAATTTGAGCAAACTCCGGGAGATAGTGGGCTTCCCAGGCGGCACTAGTGGTAAAGAACCTGCCTGTCAATGTAGGAGATGCGGGTTCAATCCCTGGGTCAGGAAGATCCCCTGGGGAAGGAAATGGCAACCCACTCGAATATTGTTGCCTGATAAATTCCATGGATGGAGGAGTCTGGAGGGCTATAGTCCATGGGGTTACAAAGGGTCAGATGTGATGGAAGGGACTTAACATGCAAAGCATGTATGCACAGGAGATAGTGGAGGACGGAGGAGACTGGCCTGCTATAGTCCATGGGATTGCAGAGTTAAACATGACTTAGTGACTGAACAACAAAACAAAGAAATGAATAATGTTCTCGGCAGAACAATCTGGGAGAGATACTGAGTCATTTTAATTGAA
Source organism: Bos taurus (assembly GCF_002263795.3). Classification (NCBI taxonomy): domain Eukaryota; kingdom Metazoa; phylum Chordata; class Mammalia; order Artiodactyla; family Bovidae; genus Bos; species Bos taurus. The sequence continues at coordinate 38,452,010 of NC_037337.1, forward strand.
AGAAAAAACAGGAGAGTTTTTTATGCTTTAACGGTGAACTAGTGGAAAAGTCCTGGGGGACAATTGAGTAGAAGTTGATCACTATGATTAGGCCATTTTTGTTTACTAATTGGCACTTTTTGAAATTAGGCTACCTTCCCTTAGAGTCTAGGAGATAGATGTACTATCTTTCTCAGTGATTGTATTTCAAGTGGTTCTCAGATCATTGAGAAAGACATTCCTGGGTTATAAAACTGGCAAGAGGCTGGGAGAAGATAGCTCAAAGGGGCAGAGGAAAAAAAAATTCAAGTATCTTATAGTACTCTTAAGAGTATTTAACTTGGCCAGGGGCCTAAGTTCAGGAAGGAATCTAAGTTTTGGGTCAAGCTAAAGGGAACTTTAGGGTTTTTTTGGTCACATTAAAATTTGTTAGATTTTAATTGTTGATAATTTTCAGACTAAGTTTTCAATCTTTAGAGAGCTGGGGTTATTAAGTTTATATGGCAAATTATTTGTATTTCAAGGAAGATTATTTTGAACCTCTGTAGATAGTGAGCTTATGCGAAATAGTCCCCTTTTTGTATTTAATGATAATATTAAACTCTCTACTGTTTTAGGAGCTACTGTTTTTAGACTGTATGGAAAGTTCTTCTGCCGTCAATTTTATCTTCCATATCACTGCAAAGGTATTTTTTTTCTAAATTAGAAATTTGAGGTCACAGGTTTTCTTATGATCCTTCAAGTTTAGGGTAAAATCCAAATTCCAGCATGACATACAAGGTTTTTTACATAAATCTTATCTAGTTTTCCAGCCTTTTCTTTCATCTTTTGGTTTCTATTGCCTTTTAGTTGTCAAAGATTCATGCATCTTTCTCAGTCTAAATTGCCACCATTTCCTCCTCTGTTAAGACAGCTCTTTCTTTTTTTTCCACCTGACATGACTGAAATCTGCCCTGGCACCTGTCAAGCTGTGTTAATTTTCTTTCTTCTTGGACTTTGAGCTCCTTGAAGGCAGGGAAGTTATTTCATCTTTTTTCGGTTGTTAAGTAGAGTGCCTGACATTAATATATACCTTTGTTGAACAAACAAATGAATGAACAAGGGTAATTAATTCCTCTATGAGCATGGCAGCTGTTGTGGGACTGATTTATTGTTAATAAAATAAAGGAATTTTTTGCTATTTAGCAATAACTTTGTAACTTTGTTCTTGCTGCTCAAATAAAAAAAGCACTTAAATACCCATAGTTAGTTAAATTAAAACATTATTCATTGTTTTTCTTGATTGAATATGGGTTAAGAAAGTAAATATATTGGCAAGTCAGTATGTCTAATTTCGGTAAAAAAGTGAAAAATGAGGTATCTATCATTCATGAATTTCTTTTAATAGATAAGCTGTTCTATGGATAGAAAAACTTTAGAAAGATTAGAGAGTGTCCAATTCAAATGAAGCAATGTGCAGTCTGTTTAATTAAAAAAAAAAAAACAGATGGATTATCTGGCCTTCTGACAGCTTTGTGTTGATGACACTTCTTTATACTCAGAAGAAAATAGAAGAGGAAACTACTTATTGAATAAATTTTGTATTTTTATCAACCTCCTCAGCGTCTCTTCTCAGCATGGTGCTGATATTTAAAAAACAAAAACAAGAATCAGAGAGCATTAAGGGTAGGTCACCTAAAGTGTGGTAAAACTCTGCTGCATTTCTTAGATGGCATAAAACCTTTAGTGTACCATTTCAGAGCTCACTTTCAATTATATCTTATGTTTATTTGTGTAGTTTCTTGTGTTCTTATATTGACATTATTTCAGAACGACTTGTCCATTTAATTTGCATTCATGGCATTGGAAAGCTATTTTTGTTCCCCTGAAATTGTTGCTGTGTAGGAAAAGTTTATCTTTTGTTCTCTAAAGCCTTTATAAAATTCTGGTAGATTTAAGTAAGCCTGCTATTTATTAATTTATGAAATAAATATTTTTTGTAGATATAATTCTTGTGCACTTTGAACTTATACTCAAGAAGAGAAACAGACTTTGGTTTACAGCACAGGCTAGTCATAGTAATGACACAGAGTTTCTGAGAATTGAAAATACTTTCATGTTTCAATGCCTTTGCTAATGCTATTTTTCCCTGGCTAGTTTAGAATATCTTTTCCCCTCCTACTCTGACTAATTAAAACATTTAAGGTTCTAACCAAAACAGATCTAAAATGTGCAGTTTCTCACCACCTCTTTCTGCACAAGAAGAATGATTAGCTCTTCTTACATTCTCTCCAAACATCTTGTGCAAGTCTCTTAGTTCAGTTTAGTTCAGTCGCTCAGTTGTGTCCGACTCTTTGTGACCCCATGAATTGCAGCACGCCAGGCCTCCCTGTCCGTCACCAACTCCCGGAGTTCACTCAGACTCACATCCATCAAGTCAGTGATGCCATCCAGCCATCTCATCTTCTGTTGTCCCCTTTTCCTCCTGCCCCCAATCCCTCCCAGCATCACAGTCTTTTCCAATGAGTCAACTCTTCGCATAAAGTGACCAAAATACTGGAGTTTCAGCTTTAGCATCATTCCTTCCAAAGAACACCCAGGGCTGATCTCCTTTAGAATGGACTGGTTGGATCTCCTTGCAGTCCAAGGGACTCTCAAGAGTCTTCTCCAACACCACAGTTCAAAACCATCAATTCTTCGGCGTTCAGCTTTCTTCACAGTCCAATTCTCACATCCATATATGACCACTGGAAAAACCATAGCCTTGACTAGACGGACTTTTTTTTGGCAAAGTAATGTCTCTGTTTTTCAATATGCTGTCTACGTTGACATAACTTTCCTTCCAAGGAGTAAGTGTCTTTTAATTTCATGGCTGCAGTCACCATCTGCAGTGATTTTGGAGCCCCCAAAATAAAGTCTGACACTGTTTCCACTGTTTCTCCATCTATTTCCCATGAAGTGATGGGACCAGATGCCATGATCTTCGTTTTCTGAATGTTGAGCTTTAAGCCAACCTTTTCACTCTCCACTTTCACTTTCATCAAGAGCTATTTCATGTCTTCCATTAAATCATGGACACCTTGAGAGCAACTGCCTCTTTCTTTCTTTCTCTTTCTTTCTCCCTTTTCCTCTATTCCTTCTTCCTTTTTTTCTTTCCCCTTTCTATTAGTTTCTTTTTTGTCTTTAATCACATAGTTTAAAAGTCAGACATAGCATTGAAATATGTGTATCACCATATGGTCATAGATGACCAGGGCAAGTTCGATGCATGAAGCAGGGAACCAAAGTGCTCTGGGACAACCCAGAGGCATAGTGTGGGGAGGGAGGTGGGTTCAGGATGAGGGGACACATGTATACCCATGGCCAACTCATGTTGTTGTATGGTAAAAACCATCACAGTATTGTAAAGTAATTATTCTCCCATTAAAATAAGTAAATTAATTGAAGAAAAGCCCTCTAGTATTAAAAAAAAAGTCAAATAGTGAATCAAAGTTTGCATCAAAAAAGAGCACACTCCCCTATCTTTTTATTTTCCAACTGCTTTCATAGGCAAAAAATACTTTAACCATTTTATTTTGATCATTTTATCTGAATAAGCTTACATTATTACTTCATTTTTCAGTTTTAGGCATCATCTATTTACACCCTCTTGTGAAAGATGATAGCTATTTAAATGAAGGATTTAGCCCTTTAAAATATACCTTGCCCTTATAGTTTCCTTTGTTGTGCAGAAGCTTTTAATTTTAATTAGATCCCATTTGTTTATTTTTGCTTTTATTTCCAGTATTCTGGGAGGTGGGTCATAGAGGATCCTGCTGTGATTTATGTCGGAGAGTGTTTTGCCTGTGTTCTCCTCTAGGAGTTTTATAGTTTCTTGTCTTATGTTTAGATCTTTAATCCATTTTGAGTTTATTTTTGTGTATGGTGTTAGAAAGTGTTCTAGTTTCATTCTTTTACAAGTGGTTGACCAGTTTTCTCAGCACTACTTGTTAAAGAGATTGTCTTTTCTCCATTGTATATTCTTGCCTCTTTTGTCAAAGACAAGGTGTCCACAGGTGCTGGATTTATCTCTGGGCTTTCTATTTTGTTCCATTGATCTATATTTCTGTCTTTGTGCCAGTACCATACTGTCTTGATGACTGTGGCTTTGTAGTAGAGCCTGAAGTCAGGCAGGTTGATTCCTCCAGTTCCATTCTTCTTTCTCAAGATTGCTTTGGCTATTCGAGGTTTTTTGTATTTCCATACAGATTGTGAAATTATTTGTTCTAGCTCTGTGAAAAATACCGTTGGTAGCTTGATAGGGATTGCATTGAATCTATAGATTGTTTGGGTAGTATACTCATTTTCACTATATTGATTCTTCAGATCCATGAACATGGTATATTTCTCCATCTATTAGTGTCCTCTTTGATTTCTTTCACCAGTGTTTTATAATTTCTATATATAGGTCTTTAGTTTCTTTAGGTAGATATATTCCCAAGTATTTTATTCTTTTTGTTGCAATGGGGAATGGAATTGCTTCCTTAATTTCTCTTTCTATTTTCTCATTATTAGTGTATAGGAATGCAAGGGATCTCTGTGTGTTGATTTTATATCCTGCAACTTTACTATATTCACTGATTAGCTCTAGTAATTTTCTGGTGGAGTCTTTAGGGTTTTCTATGTAGACGATCATGTCATTTGCAAACAGTGAGAGTTTTACTTCTTCTTTTCCAATTTGTATTCCTTTTATTTCTTTTTCTGCTCTGATTGCTGTGGCCAAAACTTCCAAAACTATGTTGAATAGTAGTGGTGAGAGTGGACACCCTTGTCTTGTTCCTGACTTTAGGGGAAATGCTTTCCATTTTTCACCACTGAGGATAATGTTTGCTGTGGGTTTGTCATATATAGCTTTTATTATGTTGAGGTATGTTCCTTCTATTCCTGCTTTCTGGAGAGTTGACAGCCTTCAGAATGGGAGAAAATAATAGCAAATGAAGCAACTGACAAACAACTAATATAAAAAACCTACAAGCAACTCCTGCAGCTCAATAAAAAAAAATTAAATGACCCAATCAAAATATGGGCCAAAGAACTAAATTGACATTTCTTCAAGGAAGACATACAGATGGCTAACAAACAGATGAAAAGATGCTCAACATCACTCATTATCAGAGAAATGCAAATCAAAACCACTATGAGGTACCATTTCACGCCAGTCAGAATGGCTGCGATCCAAAAGTCTACAAGCAATAAATGCTGGAGAGGGTGTGGAGAAAAGGGAACCCTCTTACAATGTTGGTGGGAATGCAAACTAGTACAGCCACTATGGAGAACAGTGTGGAGATTCCTTAAAAAACTGGAAATAGAACTGCCTTATGATCCAGCAATCCCACTGCTGGGCATACACACAGAGGAAACCAGAATTGAAAGAGACACATGTACCCCAATGTTCATCGCAGCACTGTTTATAATAGCCAGGACATGGAAGCAACCTAGATGTCCATCAGCAGATGAATGGATAAGAAAGCTGTGCTACATATACACAATGGAGTATTACTCAGCCATTAAAAAGACTGCATTTGAATCAGTTCTAATGAGGTGGATGAAACTGAAGCCAGTTATACAGAGTGAAGTAAGCCAGAAAGAAAAACACCAATACAGTATACTAACGCATATATATGGAATTTAGAAAGATGGTAACGATAACCCTGTATGTGAGAGAGCAAAAGAGACACAGATGTATAGAACAGTCTTTTGAACTTTGTGGGAGAGGGAGAGGGTGGGATAATTTGGGAGAATGGCATTGAAACATGTATAATATCATATAAGAAACGAATTGCCAGTCCAGGTTTGATGCAGGATACAGGATGCTTGGGTCTGGTGCACTGGGATGACCCAGAGGGATAGTACGGGCAGGGAGGTGGGAGGGGGGTTCAGGATGGGGAACACATGTATACCAGTGGTGGATTCATGTTGATGTATGGCAAAACCAATACAATATTGTAAAGTAAAAATAAATGATAAATGGTTAAAAAAACAAAATGATCATACAGCAAAAAAATAAATAAATAAATAAAATAAAAATAAAATATACCCTACCCTTAGCACAGACTCACTAGTTTGTACATATACTTTCATGCACTTTTTTCCCTCATCATCTCCATAGAGCTCTATAGTAATTATGATTAGTTCAAAATTCGGTATTGTTATGACTTTGTACATGCTTTTGAAAGATGAGCCATGCAGTAGACATGATTTCACAACCTTTTGTTTTCCTTGAGGTTAATAATTGTCTTTTTTTGTTTTGTTTTCTTTGTGCTTATAAAATTATTCCCTCTAAATATGTTCAAACATTTCAGGTATTCCATCTATTTCTTCTTCTTCTTCTTCTTTTTTTTTTTTTTTCTGGCAGAAATCTTTATTGTTTCCATTTGGTCCAAGGCTTGGGAGAGGGCTCCAGCATGGTTAAAGAGAAGCCCCCTAGTGCCTGCAAAGAGAGCCTCCAGGCAGAAGCCTTGACACCAGAGGGGCTGCTCAAAGGCCACTGGGCTTCAGAGGCTCCTAGTTGTGCTTGAGGGTGAGACTTTTGAGAAGATATTCACCCAGCTTAGCCTGTAGAGGTTGGTCAGGTGGTCACGTAGCTTCCTGATGAATTTTACCTGCTGCTCTAGGAAGCCACTCTCCAGGAAGTCAGAGCTGGGAGTCTGGGCACCTAGGGCACCAGATCCAAAAGGGCCGGGGGCAGGTTCTTCTCCATGAGATGGGTGGCTTTTGCACATGAGTTTTAATCCACTCATCTTGAAATAGCTTCTGCAAATCCTAGAACAGGGTGTAGCCTCCACACTGGTTTTGCATTTTAAGAGACACTCCTTGCTTTTGGGCCTCTCCTTGGCCAGTTTGCTGGAAAAATGACCCATTCCCTGGGTTGGGAAGATCCCCTGGAGAAGAGAACAGCTACCTATTCCAATATTCTGCCCTGGAGAATTCCATGGACAGAGGAGTCCATGGGGGTCACAAAGAGTTGGACATGACTGAGTCCATGACTTTCACTTCACTTCACTCTAGAGCCCTATCATCGAGGTGGAAATAGAAGCCTGGAGAGAGGTAGGTGTAGGAAGCCTGCAGATGTATGTTGACAGCAGCCCCCATCTTGGTGGAATAGTTCTGATTAATCTGGGAGCTCATGGTCGATTGGTTATAAGGAATTAAATTCAAAAAATGGTGTTGGCTGGTCCCCCTAACCCAGGATATGTAAGTGGCTGATTCTGAAGGTTGCAACTGGAAAAAAAGTTGGAGGGTGGTCTAAGGCTGTAGCAAAGGGCTGTCCTTGGGTCTGTTCTGTCCAAACACTGTTGAAGCAAGAGAGAGATCCACAAGACCAACCAGCACACTGCTATTTCATCTTCTTAAGAAGATGCACACAAAGGGATAACAATGTACCCCATCTTCAAATCTGAAAGTTTCAGTTCCATTCAGTTCAGTTGCTCTGTTGTGTCTGACTCACTGTGACCCCATGGACTGTAGCACGCCAGGCTTCCCTGTCCATCACCAACTCCCAGAGCTTACTCAAACTCATATCCATGGAGTCAGTGATGACATTCAACCATCACATCCTCTGTTGTCCCCTTCTCTTCCTGCCTTCACTCTTTCCCAGTATCAAGGTCTTTTCAAATAAGTCAGTTCTTTGCATCAGGTGGCCAAAGTATTGGAGTTTTAACTTCAGTATCAGTCCTTCCAGTGAATGTTCAGGACTGATTTCCTTTAGGATGGACTGGTTGGATCTCCTTGTAGTCTAAGGGACTCTCAAGAGTCTTCTCCAACACCACGGTTCAAAAGCATCAATTCTTTGGTGCTCAGCTTTCTTTATAGTCCAACTCTCACATCCATACATGATTACTGGAAAAATCACATCTTTGACTAGATGGACCTTTGTTGGCAAAGTAATGTCTCTGTTTTTTAATATGTTGTCTAGGTTGGTCATAACTTTTCTTCCAAGGAGCAAGTGTCTTTTAATTTCATGGCTGCAATCACCATCTGCAGTGATTTTGGAGCCCCCCCAAAATAAAGTCTGTCACTGTTTCCACTGTTTCCTCATCTATTTCCCATGAAGTGATGGGACCAGATGCCATGATCTTAGTTTTCTGAATGTTGAGCTTTAAGCCAACTTTTTCACTCTCCTCTTTTACTTTTATCAAGAGGCTCTTTAATTCTTCTTCACTTTCTGCCATAAGGGTGTTTTCATCTGCATATCTGAGGTTATTGATATTTCTCTCAGCAATCTTGATTCCAGCTTGTGCTTCATCCAATCTAGCATTTCTCATGATATACTCTGCATATAAATTAAATAAATAAGCAGGGTGACAATATACAGCCTTGACGTACTCCTTTTCCTACTTGGAACCAGTCTGTTGTTCCATGTCCAGTTCTAACTGTTGCTTTCTGACCTGCATGCAGATTTCTCAAGAGGTAGGTCAGGTGGTCTGGTATTCCCATCTCTTTCAGAATTTTCCACAGTTTGTTGTGATCCACATAGTCAAAGGCTTTGGTGTAGTCAATAAAGGAGAAATAGATGTTTTTCTGGAACTCTTTTGCTTTTTTGATGATTCAACAGATGTTGGCAATTTGATCTCTGATTCCTCTTACTTTTTTAAATCCAGCTTGAGCATCTGGAAGTTCACAATTCATATACTGTTGAAACCTGGCTTGGAGAATTTTGAGCATTACTTTGCTAGAGTGTGAGATGAGTGCAATTTTGCAGTAGTTTGAGCATTCTTTGGCATTGCCTTTCTTTGGGATTGGAATGAAAACTGACCTTTTCAGTCCTGTGGCCACTGCTGAGTTTTCCACATTTGCTGACATATTGAGTGCAGCACTTTCACAGCATCATCTTTTAGGATTTGAAATAGCTCAACTGGAATTCCATCACCTCCACTAGCTTTGTTTGTAGTGATGCTTCCTAAGGCCCACTTGACTTCCTATTCTGGGATGTCTGGCTCTAGGTGAGTAATCACACTATCGTGGTTATCTGGGTCATGAAGATCTTTTTTGTATAGTTCTTCTGTGTATTCTTGCCACCTCTTCTTAATATCTTCTGCTTCTGTTAGGTCCATACCATTTCCGTCCTTTTATGTGCCCATCTTTGCATGAAATGTTCCCTTGTTATCTCTAATTTTCTTGAAGAGAGCTCTAGTCTTTCCCCTTCTATTGTTTTCCTCTATTTTTTTGCATTGATCACTGAGGAAGGCTTTCTTATGTCTCTTTGCTGTTCTTTGGAACTCTGCATTCAAATGGGTATATCTTTCCTTTTCTTCTTTGCCTTTTGTGTCTTTTCTTTTCTCAGCTATTTGTAAGGCCTCCTCGGGCAACCATTTTGCTTTTTGCGTTTTTTTTTCCCCTTGGGGATGTCTTAATCACTGGCCTCCTGTACAGTGTCATAAACCTCCATCCATAGTTCTTCAGGCACTCTATCAGATCCAATCCCTTGAATCTATTTGTCACTTCATCTGTATAATTATAAGGGATTTGATTTAGGTCATATCTGAATGGTCTAGTGGTTTTCCCTACTTTCTTCAATTTAAGTCTGAATTTGGCAATAAGGAGTTTATGATTTGAGCCACAGTCAGCTCCCAGTCTCTTTTTTTGCTGACTGTATAGAGCTTCTCCACCTTTGGCTGAAAAGAATATAATCAATCTGATTTTGGTATTGACCGTCTGGTGATGTCCATGTGTAGAGTCTTCTTTTGTGTTGTTGGAAGAGGCTTTTTGCTATGACCAGTGTGTTCTCTTGGCAAAAGACTGTTAGCTTTTAACTTGCTTTGTTTTGTACTCTAAGGCCAAATTTGCCTGTTACTCCAGGTATCTCTTGACTTCCTACTTATGCATTCCCGTCCCCTATAATGAAAAGGACATTTTTTTTTTTTTTGGTGTTAGTTCTAGAAGGTCTTGTAGGTCTTCATAGAATCATTCAACCTCAGCTTCTTCAGCATTACTGGTCGGGGCATAGCCTTGGATTACTGTGATAATGAATGATAATGAACAGAGATCATTCTGTCATTTTTGAGATGTATCCAAGTACTGTATTTTGGACTCTTTTGTTGACTAAGATGGCTACTCCATTTCTTCTAAGGGATTCTTGCCCACAGTAGTAGATATAATGGTCATCTGAGTTAAATTCGCCCATTCCAGTACATTTTAGTTCACTGATTCCTAAAATGTCGATGTACACACTTGCCATCTCCTGTTTGACCACTTCTAATTTGCCTTGATTCATGGACCTACCATTCCAGGTTCCTATGCAATATTGTTCTCTATAGCATCGGACTTTCCTTCCATCATCAGTCACATCCACAACCAGGTGTTGTTTTGCTTTGACTCTGTCACTTCATTCTTTCTGGAGTTTTTTCTCCAGTGATCTCCAGTAGCATATTGGGCACCTACCACCCTGATAATCCATCTTTCAGTGTCCTATTTTTTTGCCTTTTCATACTGTTCATGGGGTTTTCAAGGCAAGAATACCAAAGGGGTTTGCCATTCCCTTCTCCAGTGGACCATGTTTTGTCAGAACTCTCCACCATGACCTGTCGGTCTTGGGTGGCCCTACATGGCATGGCTCATAGTTTCATTGAGTTAGACAAGGCTGTGGTCAATATGATCAGATTGGTTAGTTTTCTGTGATTGTGGTTTTCATTCTGTCTGCCCTTTGATGGAGAAGGATGAGAGGCTTATGGAAACTGAGACTGAATGAGTGGGCAACTAGGTCTTATTCTGATGGGTGGGGCCATGCTCAGTAAATCTTTAATCCAATTTTCTGTTTATGGGCAGGGCTGTGTTCCCTGCCTGTTGTTTGACCTGAGGCCAAACTATCATCCAGGCAATGAAGATAATGGTGATCTCCTTCAAAAGGTCCCTTGCCCACACTGCTGCACTCAGAGCCCCCAACCCTGCAGCAGGCCACTGCCGACTCATGGCTCCGCCAGAGACTCCTGGACACTCATGGGCAAGTCTGGGTCAGTCTCTTGTGGGGTCACTGCTCCTTTCTTTGGCATCCTGGTGACACAAGGTTTTGTTTGTGTCCTCCAAGAGTCTGATTCCCCAGCCCTGTGTAAGTTCTGGCGGCTCTATGGTGGGGTTAATGGTGACCTCCTCCAAGAGGGCTTATGCCATACCCAGGTCTATTTCACCCAGAGCCCCTGCCACTGCCTCCATAGGAGACACTCAAACACAGTTCTGGCTCAGTCTCTGTGGGATCCCTGGGTCCTGGTGCATACATGGTTTGTTTGAGCCCTCTGAGTGTCTCTGGTGGGTATGGGGTTTGATTCTAAATGTGATTTTGCCCTTCCTACCATCTTGCTGGGGTTTCTCCTTTGCCCTTCAATGTGGGTATCTTCTTCTGGTGGGATCCAACATTCTCCTGTTGACAGTTGTTCAGCAGCGAGTTGTAATTTTGGAGTTCTTTTAAGAGAAGATGAGCACATATCCTTCTACTCCACCATCTTGGAAGATCACTTTTTTGGGAAAGCTTGGCTACTGTGTAGTTCTATCAAATGATTTTAGGAGGTAATAAATGTACTGTTGGAAATAATTTTTTGCATTGTGCCATTGATCTTTAGCTTCTAGTGTGGCATTTGAGACGCTTGACTATTCTGATGTTTGATTTTTTTTTTTTTTTTTAATATGAAACTTCTTCTCTTGGAAGCCTCATAAAAGATGGGTATATAGTAGTCAGAGAGGATCTTATATTCCATTTCAAAATACAGAGAGGCATGGTGAGATTCTGGAGAGAGTATAAATTAGACAAACTTGGTTCAAATCCAGCCTCTGCCTAGAACTAGTTGAGCAACAGTACATAAGACACTATATGTCCCCCAGTCTCAGTTTCCTCAGTTGAAAATGAGAGGAATGGTATCTACTGTGTGGGGTTGAGAGAGTATTGGAGATAATGAGATCCATAGTAGATATATTACCACTGATCATTCTTATTCTTTTGTCTATTAATGTAAAAAGAGAATCAGCAACTGTTTCTGCCAGCATTGATATTTTACTGAATTTTGAGTAGTTGCACATAGATAAATCATGAACTTTCAACTGGACAGGGTTTTGTTTTTGATTTCTAGCAAAGCTTTTTTGCTTTTCTAAGGGTGTTACTTCTCTAAAGTCCTTAGAGTTAAAATGTAAATACATTTGTAGATTTTCTTGATCATGAAAGTAAAATATGGCCATTGTAAAATATATAACCATATAGAAGCAGAAGGAATTAGGAGTTTAGCTGTTAATTTATATATTTATTCTTAATATATAGGAAGAGAAAAGATGACCAAGGAGGTAAAGAGCTGCATATGCATATTATGACTAGGAATTGTATATATGCCCTATGGATTAAAGTATAGTTGACTCTTGAAAAACATGGGTTTGAACTATGTGTGTGCATTTATAAGGTGATTTTTTCAATAATAAATACTGCAGTACTATACAATCTGTGGTTGATTGAATCCACAGAGAAGTGGGGATACAGAAGAGCAATGTATACGGAGGGCCTGCTATAAATTATAAACACTGGTGATTTGAAGCTCAGGACTTATATTTGGTCAGGTAACAGAAGATGTAGTTAAAATAATAAGCATATTAGGAAGACGGGGAAGAGTATTACTGCAAGCAATTACAAATACACTCATGACAAAATCCATGGAAAAAAGAGAAGAGAAATAGTATTGTAGTAGAATTTTACTATTGATCTATCACATTGCCAGATAGATGGTGTCTATGATTAAATCACAAAAAACATCCATAAAGGCAACCTATGGAAGTGATGAGCATCCTCAGCTCTTAAAAATATTCTGAACCTCTTATAAGCCAAGAATATCTGACATAAACTGCCTTTACTGATAACTTACCTAGCTAATTAATTGATCTACTAATGAGAACTTAATTCTGATCAACAACAGAAAATTTCTGGTGAGGAGTAAGGGAGGATATTTAACAAACAACTGTGTAGTCACTTCATATGCACAATATATATATATATATTTTTTTTTGCTAAGTTTTCCAGTAATTTTATGAGGTAGATATTTGAATACTTTACAGATGACAAAATTGTGGCTCAGAGAAGTTATAGAACCAATCTCCATGGTCAAGTTATGATATGAATAAAACATGAGATTATAATCTAGATCTTTCTCTCTCTAAGCCAATTGTTTGTGACCTCATGACTGCAGAGTTAATGATAACCAGTGAGAGGTAGATTGGGGCATGATAAACAGCCTAGATTTTAGTAAGTCAGGCTTTATAAAGTTGACAGGAAAAAAGTTGGCAAATTTCATGGCATGAGTCCCTGAAAAATAAACGAAATAAAGGTTTAGAATATTATCAAGAAGGCAATTTTTACCACATGATTACAAATGAGGAAGAAGGACCCAAAGAGATCAACAGAATTGATACACTGAGGATTCTCTAATGAGTTCAGATTTTAAAAGCCAGGAACAAAAGACAGAAGATCAGATGACTGAGGATAAATGTGAAACTGTCTCAGACCTTCAAGAATAGAATTTGAAGGACTGTATCTTCAAATAAGTTGAGTCTTGTAAAAACATTTGTGAAGCTAAAAAAGCTTTTTAAAAACTTAAGGTATAGGAAAGACAAAGAAATGACATGTCTTTCCCAAGGATTGATTGAAAAGCCAATGGATGAAAAAGAGACAGAATTAACAAATCTAATTTTGCTTCTATCTTCTCTGTGAGGAAAATAATGTTATAACTGGTAAGGATAGAACAAATATTTGAAGGAGGAATCTAAAGGCCTAAGAAAGTTAAGATATTGTAAGAGGATGCCTACTTGTTTTCAAGTGAGTCAAGTCTCCAAAATGACCTTAAGAGGACTAAGAACTAAATTACTGTTGGTGTCTGGATGTTTTAGTTCACTAGCGCTAGTTCTTGAGCCAGGAGGACTGATTGGACAAGTTAAAGTGGAGGTATTACTGCAGAATAAAAATCGGATAGGTTTTATTTTGAGCTAAGGTTGGATGGTTAGTAGATGTAGTCAGAAGCATCAAACAAAAGACTGACAGGAAAAGAAAGGAAGGAAGAGAGGCTAGGGAAGACATTTGACCGGTAGTGTTAATGGTCATCGGTGCAAGGTATCGGTCCTGCAAACTACTGCATGTGTGACAGGTTTATTTTGTGATCTTGGAAGTAGGATGGTGAGTGGGATAATAAATTGACCTTGAAGATCATTAGGAGATGCTGCGATGTACTGAAAATTATAGACCAGAAGAGAACTAGAAAACACCTAAAATTGTCAAGGTTCAGTGAAATTGGGATAGGAGAGTAATTGTGGGGCTGATTCAAACAATAATCTAACATTGTTTTGTAGGACTGTCCCTTCTTAACTCTGTGGCAACCTTTAAAAATTTCTCACAGTTTCTCAATTTTCTCAACCTTTTAAAATTAGCACAGTTTAAGAACTATTGATATCTGAAATTTACCATTTTGCAGTGTTCATCATTAAAAGAAATAATTTCATAAACAAAAACTCTTTCAAAAACATTGGAAATCTCAAAGATCTTAAATAGAATTTCCATAGCTCAAATGTAAGCAACTTCACTCCAAAGACTATATTAGAAGAAAAAAAATTTGCAAAACTATTTCAGTGATATTGTTAAATGAAGACATCAAAGTGATGTCTTTCTTTCCCTGATTTCAGAGAGCCCTGTGATATAAATTCCTGGATTGTCATAATGAGTTTCAAATACAGCAACATGAGCTTGGATAATATAATTTCTCTAGCTCTTGCTTTCCTTATCTTTACAATGAGAGTTGTAGACTTGATGAATTCTGTCTTTCTCTGTCTCTCTCTGTGTATCTCTCTTTTTAGCCATCACATCCTGTTGTTTTCTTTGGTAGTTCAGAAACCAAGGTCATATCAAAACAAATGAAATACATATAAACTAAAGAGGCAAAGAAAGTCTGTTGACCCTGTGGCATCTTAAAATTTCTTGCTGACAATCCAAGTCCTGAGATGAGGTGAGGCTGTGAGCTTAGAAAGAATGTCAGATCACAAAGAGAGAAACTAGTGCCCAGTGAGACAAAGGGTGAGGTTCAAAGAGAAGATCACATATATAACTGAAGATAAATGAGTCCGATTTATCTCAGCTCTTACTAAGTTTAAGAGCTTATTATTTATTTCTTTCCTCTTATGAACTACTGCCTTTTCCTCTGTCAGCTAATTTTAATATATAGTATTTTACTACTTGGGTCTTCAACTCATAAGTTTAAATTACTGTATTGCTCTTTAAGGTCTGAAATCTCCATTTCCTTTTCTTTTTTTTACTTTTGGCTCCAGCATCCTGGAAATGGTTCCAAGGGCATTTTGTCATCATCATTTAAATCTAAGCTTTCTGAAATAATGATAATAACCAAAAAATGCCAACTTCTTTCCAGATGAGAGCACAAGAGAACCTCCACAGTACAGTGTGTCCAAGAACTGTGAAGGCTTTAAGGTTTTACCTTGTTTGCAAACTAACAAGTTAGCCTGTACAGTTTTAGCAAAGCTAGCAAAAGGCACAGGTTTCCTGAGTCAGATACAAAGGACATTGTCCCAGCACAGCTGTCATCATGAACTTCATGTTTGCCTTAGTTTCTCTTACCTCCCAGATCACACAGGGGTTACATGGAGATGGGTGTAGATGGATGCTGCATAGACAGTGGTTTGTATCAGAGCTGAGGAGTGTGAGTTTAGAAACCCCAGTCTTTTGTAAGGAGCTATAAGCAAACATGCCCAGACTTTGTCCTAGACAGAGACCTCTGTTTTACTGGACAGCATGTTTGCTATATAAGCGTCCTTGAAAAGGTAGTCCAGAGCAAAAGCTGTCAGTGTCGCTGCTCCCAAGAGAAGCAGGAGACCATGCAGAATTGTCTTTCACCACCTAGTTTCACAGAGTCCCTGAACACTGAATAAAAGATAATAACGAGATAAAATAAGATAAACACTGGCCTTCAAGTTTTGCTTTAATATCTTTTCCAGCCTTTTTTCTGTTTGTACTCCATTACTTATTTTATTTTCTTTATAAAACATATGGTACAGAATATAAAGTATACATATATGCATGTAATTTTAACTAAAACTGTCATATCTTCATCATTATATTCTGTGATAATTGCATAGTGACTCAGTGAAAAAAAGGAAATAATATTTAGAGGATGAAAGAGTCAAGCAAACAGTATTTATAGTGTTTATTGTTTTATTCCATTTTAAGTTTGGAGCACAGGGTAAAAAAGTCTCAGCAGTAAAAAGTTTTGCTTTTTTACTTTTATTACATATTTTACTCTTAACTTATATTAAAACTTTTTCATACTAAAGAGTTCCAAGTAGAAAACATTTTTTGTATGCAGTTGTACAGTTGGTTCTCTATATCTCTGAGTTCTGCCAACCTGGTTGACTCTTTGATTGAGTCAACCACAGATCAAAAACATTCAGGAAAGAAAAAGAATTTCAGAAAGTTTCAAAAAGCCAAACTTGAATTTGCAATCCCCCTCCCAGCTTGCAGACAACTATTTATATAGCATTTACATTACATTTACAACTATTTACATAGAATTTACATTGTATTAGGTATTATAAGTAATCTAGAAATGATATAAAGTGTACAGGAGATTGTAGGAAGGTTATATGCAAGTACTACATCATTTTATATAAGAGACTCGAGCGTCCAGAGATTTTGGTGTCCACAAGGGGGACCTGTAAACCAATCCCTCACTGATACTGAGGAATCAGATCAGATCAGATCAGTCACTCAGTCGTGTCCGACTCTTTGCGACCCCATGAATCAAAGCACGCCAGGCCTCCTTGTCCATCACCAACTCTCGGAGTTCACTCAGACTCACGTCCATCGAATCAGTGATGCCATCCAGCCATCTCATCCTCTGTCTTTCCCTTCTCCTCTTGCCCCCAATCCCTCCCAGCATCAGAGTCTTTTCCAATGAGTCAACTCTTCCCATGAGGTGGCCAAAGTACTGGAGTTTCAGCTTTAGCATCATTCCTTCCAAAGAAATCCCGGGGCTGATCTCCTTCAGAATGGACTGGTTGGATCTCCTTGCAGTCCAAGGGACTCTCAAGAGTCTTCTCCAATACCATAGTTCAAAAGCATCAATTCTTCAGCACTCAGCCTTCTTCACAGTCCAACTCTCACATCCATACATGACCACAGGGAAAACCATAGCCTTGACTAGATGGACCTTTGTTGGCAAAGTAATGTCTCTGCTTTTGAATATGCTATCTAGGTTGGTCATAACTTTGCTTCCAAGGAGCAAGCGTCTTTTAATTTCATGGCTGCAGTCACCATCTGTAGTGATTTTGGAGCCCAGAAAAATAAAGTCTGACACTGTTTCCACTGTTTCCCCATCTATTTCCCATGAAGTGATGGGTCCAGATGCCATGATCTTCATTTTCTGAATGTTGAGCTTTAAGCCAACTTTTTCACTCTCCACTTTCACTTTCATCAAGAGGCTTTTCAGTTCCTCTTCACTTTCTGCCATAAGGGTGGTGTCATCTGCATATCTGAGGTTATTGATATTTCTCCCTGCAATCTTGATTTCAGCTTGTATTTCTTCCAGCCCAGCATTTCTCATGATGTACTCTGCATACAAGTTAAATAAACAGGGTGACAATATACAACCTTGACGAACTCCTTTTCCTATTTGGAACCAATCTGTTGTTCCATGTCCAGTTCTAACTGTTGCTTCCTGACCTGCATACAAATTTCTCAAGAGGCAGATCAGGTGGTCTGGTATTCCCATCTCTTTCAGAATTTTCCACAGTTTATTGTGATCCACACAGTCAAAGGCTTTGTCACAGTCGATACTGAGGGATACTGAGGGATTAACAAATCACTCTTTATTAAAGAAGGATTGTGGAGGTGTCTTAGTTTACGGAAGAACATTTTGCTAATCCTAGTTTGGGGCAGACTACTGTCAAACCCTTTCTTATCTCTTTCTCTTGTGTGTAATTCAGGCCTAAGTTAAAACACTCTATCCCTTAAATAGAAATGCTAGTAATTTAAACAATCATATTTTTACCAATAATTTAGTTTAATTTGCTCAAGACCATTGTAGTTCAGTATATATGGGAAAGTGAACCATCCTAGAAATAATTGAATGTAGAAATCTTCACTGTGCCATATACCTAGAACAAATACCTAATCAGTCCATCTGGTCAAGCCCCATATATACCACATATCTCTATTCCAAGCAGAAATTTCAAAAAACTTGTTTTTGATTTGGGTAAGGGAAAGATATATTCCTACTGAAGCAAGTTTTAGAACCTGTAGACACATGTAAACCAATTGGTTTTCAGTGCAATCTCAGAGACTCAGGGAAAAAGATTTGGTGCCTGCATTTTAATGCAAAAACATTTACCTAGAAACTTTATTTATGCTTAGAAAGAAAGCATCAGTAAAATAGAGCTTTTCTTAGCTTTAATTATATTCCTTTCATTTGAAACTTTTGGCATTTATTCAGTGCTTCTTTGGGCCTCTGCATCTCTGACAGCTTACAGACATTTCTCCTATTTGTATGAGGGCACAGTTACTTGAAAAAAGTGAGAAAAGTTTCCTTTCCCTCCTTGGCCTCCTTCATCAAGGACTGGACCCAGAACCTAGGAATCAGTCCTCAAATAATCTGCTTCAAGTTTCTCTCTAGCCTTCTGATATGAGTGACATCATTTTTCCTGGAATAGTGATTTAACAACCAAAGAGATAACAGTCACCCACTCCCACGAGCAGAAATAGGAGGGGAAGCGGGAAGCTTCTTGTTTTGTCCTCCCTGATCTCCTTGAGATTTGGCACAGTTCTGCCTTCGGGGGGTTAGCCATTGCTTTTTCATTCCTGCTGTCAAAATGGTTTGGGCCAGGAGTGCACAGGGTTTGTCTGTCCCTAGCTTTGTTACATTTCAGGTTTTCTACACTTGTTATTCTCTAGCTCTTCTGGCGCTTTCCATGACCAAACCTTGACAAAGGACTCCTGGTTCTCTGCCTTCCATGTCTTTATCTTTTTTCTAGTACCATGGGCAAAGCTTGCAGAAGAACCTTGTGTTTTGGGCACGTGAATGCTGAGTCTTTCTTCTTTTCCTATCCTGGGGAAAACTCTTTTAGTTTCATTATTTGAATACCTCCCCCAAAGTTCCCTCGGGGACCTGAGACCTCCTATCTCCCCACTGCTTCCCTCCTGGTGATTTCTCAAATAGATCAAATATAAAATGGCTTATATTGAACATTATATTTTTGGGAAATTCCATGTCTAAGAATATACCAGGCACTGTTCTAGTTCTGTCATCCTCTTCAGCGCAGGGCAGTGAGTTGTGTTACCTGCTACCATATAGAGTGACTCATTTACCCATCCTCGTTTGGGGCATGAAGGATGAACAATCCATGCATCTCTCTGCCTCAGGTGTTCTGAATCCTTGTACAGGAGTAAGCCAGACATCTTCCCTCAGGCTAGGATCCCAGATACTTGGTGTTTCCTTTTAAGCAGTAGTGCTAACAGGTAGACTAGAAAAACCTAGTCTCTAACTGTGTGATTTATTACTCACCTTTGGCTTGTCCAAAGTTAGGAGAAGAAGAATCATCAATGAAATTTATAGAGCCTTTGCAAGAACTTGAAAAAGTAACCCTTTCCACTAAGCTGATGCAGGCCTGATGCAGCTGTGTCTCTGATTCTTAGCCTGGCAGGTGGATTTCAGCTCCCACACAAGCACTTGGCTATGCACGCCTGGGCAAAGCCCAATTTAAGCTATAAGACTATAGAGACTCAGTTAATTTTGTGTCACATTATTACAGTAATGACATGATGTAATGTAATGGTAAGTTTATTTTAGAGGCAGAACTCATTTTAATAGTTTTACAAATGAGTCCAGCCTTTTATTTATGGAATCATTAAGAGGCTGAAGTAATCACCTAAATTTTTCAGTTGTACCTCATTGAATTTTATGAAGGGAATAATATGCTTTAGTATATTCACAAATTTGGGATTCATGAAGGTCTCAGGACATATCCTTGTGTGAAAAAGGCTTGCAGTATTTTCAAAGAATTTGGATGCCTCTGTGTTCTTTTTATTTTATTGTAAGGCTACTTTGCATAATAACACAGGTTGGGTCTATTTTAATATTGTTCATGTGAGACATTGCATATCTTCTTTTTCTATATCAAAAACATTTAGAGAGACCTAATTTGTACATATATGAGGTTAAACCAGTCGGAGAAGCAAAATCATGAAAAATTAAATATGTGGTTAAAAAGCAAAGTCATTAATATAGCAGACACTTTTGTGATAAAATGATGTTTTTACTTATTTTATACAAATATGATAAACCAACATGCTATTCCTTACATCAGATAATTGTGCAACGAGGATAATAAATCATAGGGTGTTACAGGTACATGACTTCTGAATATTGGAAAAATTTCCAAAATATATTGGCTATCTAACATAAAACTAAGCTCTTTACTGAAGAAATCTATCGATATACTTGATCATCAGTTTCAAGGAATTAGTGTATATTAAAAACAAAAATAAAGCAATTGTCTTTAGGGTATTTGGCCTCTTTAAACAGTATACATGGTAATAAATGAATAATTAGGGGATTTAATGCAGTTGAGTTGTAAACTAATTTAGCTATGAGCATCAACATCTGAACCACAACCATGGGAAGTGCCTTTTTAAATTAAGCACTTTTTGATAGTTTCAGCTGCCTTTGTAATTCATTATTCTTCACTCTTCATTTTTTTTTTAATCTTTAAAAGCAGACTGCATGCTGGGATACCATAAAAGTTCACTTTTAATTGGTCTATAGTGGTAAGGGTCACATATCAATACCTGTAATATAAAAGCAATGTACCTTGGGAGCTTGGGTTTAATGCTTTACCAGCATAGCATGGGAACAGTTAATGTTTTTATTTTAAATAAAGGATTGAAATTAACTGTTTTTTTTTTTTAATGTTAGACTCCTGGCTATGAATATATACTAATTGATGAAGTGAGAAAAAATGTTTTATTGTGATTAAGAGCTAGAGATGAAGCCAGCCCAAATTAGTTTTTAAGAGTAGTTTAGATATATGCAGAGCAGTGCTCAATAATGAGCAGTGATGTAGGAGGAGGCATTTTTCCTGTTCTGATCACTGTGCTGTAGCTGCCACTGTATTCTTAATAATGAGTATGTATTATTAGCAGTGGGACACATGACATGGGAAAATGGAGGCAAAGGTTGTGACATCATAACTTCACTCTAAATATTGAAAGAAGATGTGAGGAAGCATCGGGGGCAATGGTACAAAAGGGCAAAACAATGGAAGAGAAATAAGCTGAGATGGCTGGCAGCCTTGGGCTTGCAACAGTGTTTACCATTTCATGTTTTTTCCTGGAGATATACAGGATTGCTACTTGCTAGGAGAGGTATTAGGAGTAGGAATTTCTTGCGGTGATTCAAAGGTGAATAAATCTTTTCTTTCCTCTGAGCTATAGTTAGTGCTCTGACTTTGTGAGAGGCTGTTGAAATATCTTCTCATCCATCTGCTTTATGGAAGAGATAAGACTTTAAAAAATCAACTTTTAAGGTTTAATATCAGAGATGAGCAATTCTGAAGGCTTTATCTTTTTTGCTTCTAAAATGTAATCAAACCTATCTTAAGAATTCATCAAGCCTTAGAAGAAATATTTCTGACAAATTGTCTATATTACTAAAAGCAAGAAGTGGTTATGGTTCCCTGGAAAGAACCTGGAACCTGCATATCAGGAGACATGGATAGTTTTGGGTGTGCCTCTGGTTGGCAGATGATGGGCAAGTCTTTCAGTGCCTTTGAGTCACGTTTTGTAACCCCCAAAATATTGATTGGCTATGTCCCTGGATTTAAAGGTGCTCTATGAGGCTCCAGGATTCTCAAAGGTGCTTCAGTGTCTGCTTTGGAGGCTGAGTGTTAGGGTTTTGGGTGGCTGCCCTCCACTAAGCCAGCTGCTAAACCAGCTTTTCAGTTTTTATCTGTGTTATATATTAAGTAGGCGTCCCTGGTGGCTTAGTGGTAAAGGATCTGCCTGCCAATGCAGGAGCTGGTGGCTCAATTCCTAGGTCGGGAAGATCCTCTGGATAAGAAATGACTATCCACTCCAGTATTATTGCCTGGAAAATCCCATGGACAGAGGAGCCTGGCAGGCTATAGACCATAAGGTTACAAAAGAGTCAGACATGACTTAGCAACTAAGCACCAACATATATTAAGTAATATTAGTTATGAAAAAATGGTAATCAAACTAAAAATGTTTGAAAACCACTGGACAAAGATTGAAAAGAAAATAAACTGAAAATTCCTGAAATTTTATTTGCCTAGTGAGAAAGGACTCTCTCTCTTTTTTAATTGTATAGCACATATCAGGTACTCCTTATGTATTCATTATACGAATCTAATAGTTGTAATGTGCAAGTGGGAAGGAAATGCAAAAGCACAAGGCACCCTTTCTGTGTTATATGCCCAGGTTTCAATTCTATATAGCTGGTAATAGCCAGGAGTAAGGAGCAATGTGGACTATGTTTGATGGGCAGCAGCTAATTTTATCAGACTTGTGCCTGTAATCAGAAATTCAGTCTAGGAACAAGCTGTATTATTATAAAGTCCAGGAAATCTGACAGAAAAACTAGGCAATTTAGAACAGTCTAGAAAAGTAACACTTTTAGTTTAATTAGAAAACACAGTCTAAGGAACAAGGTTAGTTACCAGTTTCTTTCAAATAGGATTGAATACTCTTTTCCTTTATGCAGTTTATAAACAAACAAAACATTTTCTTGGCATGGGAATGTCTCATCTATGACCACTTCTAGACAAAGAGAAGATTTGCAATTTATTTTTGTATTAAATAATGTGTGTGCATTGCAAACAAGAGAGAAGCAGAAATAATCTTAGCAGATGCTTAAAGGTTTAAGATTAAAGACATGTAGATGTGATTCATGATGAGTGTTCTGTGCACCTGAATGAATATGCCCAAATCACAGCTAGAAAAATTTCAGAGTAAATTGACTTAACTTAGGGTAAATCAATAGTGGTCCCTGAACTGGAGGGGAATAGATGAGCAAGAAAAAAGTTTGTTGACAGGACTCCACTAAGGAAAACAGCATTCAAGTAACTAATGAGATACTCTACTGCCTAAGGAATTACCCAGCCTCTAGCAAGGCGAAGTAAGCTTTAGCTGGCAGGAGGTTTGTTTTAAAACTGAAATGAGAAAAAGGACCTAAGCTTATAAATGATGGGAAGATGTATTATCAACAGGGGAAAAAAGTCAGAAAATAGCAACTCACTTGTTTCCCCAACACATCTGAGGAGGAAGAAGGAGAGCAATTTAATGTACCCTGGTCAAGCAGTTACTTTCCTCTAGCCTTACTAACAGGGCTTGTCAAGATGGTTTGGAAATCGGCTGAAAGTAAGTAATGAATCATGATAGACATTCCTGAAATGCTTTATTTCCATTCCCCCTGGCTCATTGTTTCTTGCTTGACTTTCATGGGAAGTTTATAGTCGTTTTCATTCTTCACATAGTTATTTCCTGACTTGCCTGGTCATGAGGTTGAACAAACAGTTAGGAGGAAGGAGATACATCCTCTGCTTGTTCTCTCTTTCAATCTTTTCAGTGTATCAGCAGCACTGAATCATGAATGGAAATGTCTGGTTTTAAGCTTGACTCCCAGATTATTGCTGTGACTCTGATATGGTATTTATTGCTATATTTGAGATAGCCACCACATTCTCCAGCTTTAATGAGCTCACTTCCGAACAGATAGTCTTAGGTAATATGCACAGGGTAAAAAAGAATAATTTGGGCTTCTCCCAAATAATCCTAAGGTACACAAATTTAATTTTTTGTTGCCTTTATTCTAATGGTTATTGGAAGGAAAAGATTGTTTTTCTGATCAAATTGGTTTACTTAACTTAGTTCTAATGAATAAGAGTACAATGCCACTTACTATTATATTTATGTTCCCTTTGCTTTAGTTCTTGTTTTAAAAACTCAGAAGGTGACTTAGAATTGACTTAAGCACCAGGGCCAAGTTCACTGAAAGTTATTGAGATAGCACAATGACCAACATAACTGTTGAACGAAAATGCTCAGGGTAGGCATTACCAATAATTATTAGCAAATTCTGTTTTGATTTTAGTGCTTTCCTCTCCCAGTAGATTGATCTGTCATAGAAAATATCATGGTTGTGATTTCAGGATTAGTCTTACTGAGACCTATTTAAATTAATAAATTCTTACTAATTAACTAAATTAATATTTTCAATATTATTAATGTTTTGCAAGGCCTCTGGAGGGGAGCCATTATTTTTAATGTTTTACTATTTATGAATCAATCAGATTGTTGAAGGAACATATATGGATCTTTCAGGGCCTGATGAAATTGTGAGGGACCCAGAGGAGCAACAATCCAGATTTCAGTAGAAAAGAGAGCTGGTTGAGAAGCTATTGGTTGTTGACTGCTGATGACTTCCAGCAATATCATTAGAGATATCTGATGAGAGTGGGAACAGTGTTGTGGTAGTTATTATATCATGGGTTTTTAGGGACTTAATAATATGACTAAATAATTTTATAGATAGAAAATTGCTTCCTGATATGATTAATGTAAATCAAGACATAAAGTTCAGGTGAGTATAAACTTTGATTTGTCAAGGACTGTTTCCATTTATGGGCTTCCTTAGTGGCTCAGCAGTAAAGAGTCCGTCTGCAATGCAGAAGACACAGGAGACCTGGATTTGTTCCCTGGTTGGGAAAGATCCCCTGGAGGAGGGCCCTGCAACCCACTCCAATATCCTTGCCTGGTGAATCCCATGGACAGAGGAGCCTGGTGGGCCACAGTCCACAGGGTTGCAAGGAGTATGACGGCACTGAGCATGCATGCACATCCTCATTTATGCTTGTTGGCCTGGCTTAATTACTAATAACACCTGTAGTTATTAGCATCCTCTAAGATGGTACCCAATGATCCCTGTCTCCAAGTATTCACACTTTCAGTAATCTCCTATTACATTGCACTAGAGCTGGTCTGTCTGACCAGTAGAATTGAGACGAAAGAGATTGTATGTTCCTTCTCTCTTGCTTCCCTTCTCCGTTTCTCTAATCGTTCATCCTTGGGGGAGCCTGGTGCCTTCTCAGGAACAGTCTTCAGGGAAAGGCTCATGTGAGGAGCTGGAGCTTCCTGCCAACAGCCTTTTAGAGCTTTGGAAGCCTGTCCTCCCCCCAAGACACGCCTGTCAGTCAGCTCAGTTCAGTCACTCAGTTGTGTCCAACTCTTTGCGACCCTATGGACTGCAGCATGCCAGGCCTCCCTGTCCATCACCAACTCCTGGAGTTTACTCAAACTCATGTCCATTGAGTCGGTGATGCCATTCAAACATCTCATTCTGTGTCGCCCCCTTCTCCTCCCACCTTCAGTCTTTCCCAGCATCAAGGTCTTTTCCAATGAGTCAGTTCTTCACATGAGGTGGCCAAAGTATTGGAGTTTCAGCTGCAACATCAGTCCTTCCAATGAATATTCAAGACCAATTTCCTTTAGGATGAACTGGTTGGATCTCCTTGCAGTCCAAGAGACTCTCAAGAGTCTTCTCCAACACCACACTTTAAAAGCATCAATTCTTTGGTACTCAGCTTTCTTTATAGTCCAACTCTCACATCCATACCTGACTACTGGAAAAACCAAAGCTTTGACTAGATGGATCGTTGTTGGTAAAGACAGGCCTGTAGGTGACTATATTCTGGGTCTATATCTTGACTGCAATTGCTTGAGAGATCCTGAGTCACAAATACCCAACTAAGCCTCTCCTGGATTTATGACCATGAGAAAGTATGCGAGATAACTAGTATTTGTTGTTTTAAGCTGCTAAATTTGTAGATAATTTGTTATGTATCAGTATATAATAAATATAACACTCCTCTACTCCCAAAAGTTGGTTTGGATGAAAAATTGTAAAGTCACCTTATATAAATCTGATATGTGAACAGACATCAAATTCATGAACTTATTAGGGATTTTCTCTTCTGTTGACAGAGCTTACACCCTGACATTAGTATGCAGACACAAAGGTTATCCCAGGTGGCGCAAGTGTTACGTAAGGAACCTGCCTGCCAATGCAGGAGACATAAGAGACTTAGGTTCAGTCCCTGGATTGGGAAGCTCCCCTGGAGGAGGGCAAGGCAACCCACCTCAGTATTCTTGCCTGGAGAATCCCTGTGGACAGAGGAGCCTGGCAGGCTACAGTCCATAGGGTTGCAAAAAGTCGGACATGACTGAAGCGACTGAACACACACACACACACACACACACACACACACACAAAGGTTATCAGGACAGAAGCATTTGATAATGCCAAAAATCTAAATTGGTAGACTTCTTGAAATCTTGATACTTCTTGGTACCAAGAAATCTTAGACTTCTTGGTAGAAATCTTGAAAGTATAACAGAGTAGATGAAAGTACTGAATTCAGAATTAAATTCGTTTGGATTTGAATCTGACCTTACCATTTACTGGTCTTGAAGAGTTGTTTAACTTTTCTCCTTCTCAGTTTTATCATATTAAGCATGGGGATAATAATAGTATCTCTCTTATAGGATTATTTTTTTGAGGATTAAGTGCATGTAAAGCACTTACAGTGATGCTTGGCACATATAAGTATTTAATAAGGATTGCCTATTATTATTATTTTCACAGAGAATTAAGTTGACATTTTTCCTCTGTTACATTTATACACAAATGGATATTTCCTTTCTTATAATACTCTCAATAATCATTCCTTAAATATTTTAATGTTCTTATTGTGTGCTAGGAACATCAGCTAGAAATATATCACCTCTTAAGGAGCTTACCAAATAGTTGGGAAATTTTCCATATGCCTTTATACATTTTATGTTATATAATATATACATTAAATATGTATACATATACAAATGGACTATATGTGTGTGCATCAGCTATAAAAATCATGCAACTCAAGGACCAGATGAAAGGCACAGATTATATACAAAGAAAAATGGGAATGAGTTTAAAAGGCTACTGGGGTGTGGAATTAGAATAGGATAGCTTTCTGCATATGAGAAGGCACTTTGAAACAAATGTAGATTGGACAGTCTCAAACCTGAGAAGTTAGTTGTCTATCTAATTGATCTTATTAATTGTGACTGCTGTATCTCTAGCTTCTTGAGCCGTACTTGACATGCAGTGAGTATTTGTCAAATGGCTGCATTGGCAGAGAAGGAAAAAAACTCTTAAAACAGTAAAGAGCAATGGGAATTGGTACAGTTGAAAAGGACAACAAAGCATTGGATGGTAGGCAATTTGGTGGTAAGAATTCAAGGGAAAAGAAGATGTTTTGGAGACATGGCATTGAAGTTTAATTGCAGTCAGTGTGGGAAAGACAAATTTAGTGGTCATCAATATTGTGGTGACAGTTGAAGCCTTGAGGAGAAAGATGAACTCTCCATGGAAGTGAATTTGGAGAAAAATTCTCACTCAAAGAGATCCAAAGATGCCAAGGTCTGTATAAATGTATAGGCAAACAGGTGAATGGAAAGTAAAAATAGAGGAGCTAGTTTAAGAACCATTAGAGCAGGTTAGGAAATAATGATAGAAAAGAAATGGCAATCTGCAATATCAATTGCTGCAGAGAGATTTCTGTTTGAGAATTAAAAATGGATCTTAGGTATCAGTTTCAGACTGTAGAAGCAAGATTTTAAGAAAACAAGGGGGTACTGAAGAAATGAAAATGGCACTTATAATCAGCAGTTCAAAGGGTTTGTGAAATGAACAAAATAAATAGAATCATAGAGAGAACATAAGAGCTAGTCTTAAGAACCGAGAATATGAGTGTTGAAAGATGGAAAAAAAAAGCAGCATTAGGAGGGATTTATTGAATATTATATAATTATTTTACCAGACTGAATTTTAAAGATTGTTCCTTATGTCTTGTGTTGCCTGTAATTGACCTTAAAATATTTCTGTACGAACAGTATGAGGTACATGGTATGTTTAAGTTAATTTTATTTTATAGCTAATGGGCTGTTAGTTAACATCAGAGGTGCCCTTAATCAGAATTTACATTCCAGGGGTTGTTGGTTACTCTCTGAAGTAGTGTAATGAGGAGTATACACTCTGGAGGTTGTAAGTCTTGGTGTAGCTTTTATAATCAGGCAAAAAAGAAATTTGTGTTATTTCCACAATTTTCTAAATGTTTCTTAGTTTGCTTTGTATATTTCATATTAATCCTATTTATTGTTCATGGCTTTTATCAATTATGTGGTAGGTTGCTTTAATGACTCTCATTCTTTATCTTTCCTTTTTAGCCATACCCTTTGCCATTTGAGTTTATCATTTCTTCCATCAAGCAACAGATATCAATATATTTCCCTTTCCATTGAATCTGTGTTTGGTCATATTACTTGCTTTGGTCAGTGGGACACTAGAAATCATGATATAAGCAAGGGATTGGAAAAGTGCCTGAGAATTTCAGTTGTTCTCTAGTAATTTTGCCACCACCATGAGAAGAACATGCCCAGACTCACTTACTGGTTCTTGGAGGAGGAGAGACAAGAGGAGGAGTTGAAACAGAGTTGCCCTAATTAATTTGCCTCAAACAATGTCAACCTAGAGCAGAATCCATAGACAACCTCCAGTTGCACAGCAGATGTGTAGGTGAGCCTAGCTGAATTGAGCTGACTTCTAGGAGACTCACAGACATGTGAACTATAATAATAATAAATGACTACTGTTATAAGTCATTGAGTTTTTTTTTAACCCAGCAATAGCTAGTTCTTGAACAAATTCAAGAACGATAATCCTCCATTTGTATCTTTTACCAGCTAGAAAAATATTTAAAGTAACTGTCCTTTACATCTTGTATTGTATGTGGATTATATTATTTTATTAACATGAGCATTTTTGCTATACAGGTTTTTACACAAAAGGAGAGACATTTATTTAGCATGGACCTTTACTTTCTTCAAAATGATGTTCTTAAAGAGAGAGATAATCCAATGAATAAACTTCTCAAGGTTGTCTATTCCCAAGGCTCCACTTCTATACATTTTCTCTTTATGTACAGTACAGAAAATCTGTTATTAGAAGTTTAGCTATAAAGATTTCAAAGGTATAGTTCATTCCTTTCATTAACAACAGCAGGAATAGGATAAATTTTTCATCTGTCACAGACCTTGTGCTGAAGGAAATGTTGCAGATTTTTTTTACTGGAAGTTGTACTGTTTTACAGAGAAGGCAATGGCAACCTACTCCAGTACTCTTGCCTTGAAAATCCCATGGACGGAGGAGCCTGGTAGGTTGCAGTCCAGGGGGTCGCGAAGAGTCGGACACGACTGAGAGATGTCACTTTCACTTTTCAGTTTCATGCATTGGAGAAGGAAATGGAAACCCACTCCAGTGTTCTTGTCTGGAGAATCCCAGGGACGGGGAAGCCTTGTGGGCTGCCATCCATGGGGTCGCACAGAGTTGGACACAACTGAATGACTTAGCAGCAGCAGCCGCATCAACACCCTAAAGATCATATGTCTATGTATTCATTTCTTTTCCCAGTGAATTAATTTCTGTCTTTTTTTTATATTGACATCAAAGAAATTTTGCATTACCAAGAGCTGAACTACATTATCAGGTAAGCTTGACACAGAAAAAAAATATAGGAAAAAGAAACTAATGACCATCCAATGTATTCTGTGAAACAACTTCACTTTCCATGAATAAAGTCCTCTTGTGGCATTTTAAAAGCTATCTTAAACATGTAAACACATAAAATTACATTCATTATTTCACTCTTGAAGAAGAAAAATAATTGAAATGATGCATTCTGTATCTAGAATGAAATACACAAACTTCAGGGAAGAGGTAATTTCTATTTAAATTACTCAACTCATCAAAATTGTGTTATCATTATAATTGTTTCACTAGCTAGAGTTATTTAGGTTTGTTAAGCGAAGGAGATTGGTAGAATGAGGGTTTTATTCCCTTTAAAACATCCCCTGTTTCTATTTTTCAATTTTGGTAACTTCTGAAGGCTTCAGGATCATCTGATATACACATCATACCAATTTTGACCTAAGTGGCACACAACCCTTTCTCTCTAAAGTTAGTGTATGGGGAGGGAGTTGGGAGGAGGGTTCAGAATGGGGAACATATGTACACCCATGGCGGATTCATGTTGATGTATGGCAAAACCAATACAATATTGTAAAGTAATTAGCCTCCAATTAAAATAAATAAATAATAATAAAACATAAATTTATATTAAAAAAATAAAATTAGTGTATTCTTTTGCTAACAACAAAAGATCAGAAAGAGAGATTAAGGAAACCATCCCATTTAACCATCACATCAAAAAGAAAAAAATACCTGGGAATAAATCTACCTAAGGAAGCAAAAGACCTGCCTGTACTCAGAAAACTATATGGTATTGATGAAAGAAATCAGATGAAACAAACAGATGGAGAGATATACCATGTTCCTGGATAGGAAGAATCAGAGTTGTCAAAATGACTACACTAACCAAAACAATCTACAGATTCATTAGATCAAATTACCAATGGCATTTTTCACAGAGCTAAAACAAAAAGTTTAAAAATTTGTATGAAAACATAAAAGGCCCCAAACAGCCTAAAAATCTTGAGAAAGAAAAATGGAGCTGGAGGAATCAGGCTCCTTGACTTCAAACTATACTACAAGGCTACAATCATCAAAAGAGTATGGTACTGGCACAAAAAGAGAAATATAGATCAATGGAACAGGATAGAAAGCTCAGAAAAAAACCCCACACACCCATGATCACATAAACTATGACAAAGGAGGCAGGAATATGCAATGAAGAAGAGACAGTTTCTTCAACCAAGTGGTGGTGGGAAAACTGAACAGCTACATGTGAAAGAATGAAATTAGAACACTCCCTAACACCATACACAAAAATAAATTCAAGATAGATTAGATGCCTAAATGTAAGACCAGATATAATTAATCTCTAAGAGGAAAACATAGGCAGAACACTCTGACATAAACCACTGCAAGATATTTTTCATTCCTCCACTGAGAATAATGAAAATAAAAACAAAAATAAATAAATGGGACCTAATTAAATTTAAAAGGTTTGCAAGCAAAGGAAACCATAAACAAAATGAAAAGACAGCCCTCAGAATGGGAGAAAGTATTTGCATATGAAGCAACTGCCAAAGAATTAATCTCCAAAATACACAAATAGCTCATGCAGCTCAATATATTAAAAAAACCAACCTAATCAAAAACTATTTGTAAAGCCTCTTCAGATAACCATTTTGCCTTTTTGCACTTCTTTTTCTTTGGGATGGTTTTGGTCACTCCTGTACAGTGTTACAAACCTCCATCCATAGTTCTCCTGGCATTCTTATCAGATCTAATCCCTTGAATCTATTCTCAACTTCGACTGTATAATTATAGGGATTTGATTTAGGCCATACCTGAAAGCAGAGACATTACTTTGCCAACAAAGGTCCATCTAGTCAAGGCTATGGTTTTTCCAGTGGTCATGTATGGATGTGAGAGTTGGACTAGAAAGAAAGCTGAGCACCAAAGAATTGATGCTTTTGAAGTGTGGTGTTGGAGAAGACTCTTGAGAGTCCCTTGGACTGCAAGGAGATCCAACCAGTCCATTCTGAAGGACATCAGTCCTGGGTGTTCATTGGAAGGACTGATGCTGAAGCTGAAACTCCAATACTTTGGCCACCTCACATGAAGAGTTGACTCATTGGAAAAGTCTCTGATGCTGGGAGGGATTGGGGGCAGGAGGAGAAGGAGACAACAGAGGATACGATGGCTGGATGGCATTACTGATTCAATGGACAAGAGTTCCAGGAGTTGGTGATGGACAGGGAGGCCTGGCATGCTCTGATTCATGGGGTCACAAAGAGTTGGACACGACTGAGTGACTGAACTGAACGGAACTGAATAGCCTAATGGTTATCCTTACTTTCTTCAATGTAAGTCTGAATTTTGTAGTAAGGAACTCATGATCTGAGGCACAGTGAGCTCCCAATCTTGTTTTTGCTGACTGTATAGAGCTTCTCCATCTTCAGCTGCAAGGAATATAATCAATTTGATTTTGGTATTGACCACCTCGTGATGTCTATGTGTAGAGTCATCACTTGTGTTGTTGGAAGAATGTGTTTGCTATGACCAGTGCATTCCCTTGGAAAAACTCTGTTAGCCTCTGCCCTTCTTCATTTTGTACTCCAAACTTGCCTGTTATTCCAGGTATCTCTTGACTTCCTACTTTCGCATTCCAATGCCCTATGATGAAAAGGACATCTTTTTTTCATGTTAGTTCTAGAAGGGCTTGTAGGTCTTCATAGAACCATTTGACTTCAGCTTCTTTGGCATTAGTGGTTGGGGCATAGACTTGGGTTACTGTGATGTAGAATGATTTGCCTCAGAAACAAATAGAGACCATTCTGTTGTTTTTGAGATTGAACCCAAGTACTGCATTTTGAACTCTTTTGTTGACTATGAAATAGCTGGCCTAAAACTCAACATTCAGAAAACTAAGACCATGGCATCTGGTCCCATCACTTCATGGTGACTATATGGGGAAAAAATGGAAACAGTGGCAGATTTTATTTTCTTGGGCTCCAAAATCACTGTGGACAGTGATTGTAGCCATGAAATTATAAGATGCTTGCTCCTTAGAAGAAAAGCTATGGCAAACTCAGATAGTGTATTAAAAAGCAGAGATATCACTTTGCTGACAAAAGTTTGTCTAACCAAAGCTATGGTTTTTCCAGTAGTCATGTATGGATATGAGAGTTGGACCATAAAGAAGGCTGAGCACTGAAGAATTGATGCTTTTGAACTGTGGTCCTGAAGAAGATTCTTGAGAGTCCCTTGGACAGCAAGGAGATAAAACCAGTCAATCCTAAAAGAAATCAACCCTGCATATTCATTGGAAGGACTGGTGCTGAAGCTGAAGTTCCAATCCTTTGTCCACCTGGTGTGAAGAGCTGACTCACTGGAAAAGACCTTGATGCTGGGAAAGATTGAGGAGAAGGGTGCAATAGAAGATGAGATGGTTGGATGGCATCACTGAAACAATAGACATGAGTTTGAGCAAACTCCGGGAGATACAGTCTGTGGGGTCATGAAGAGTTGGACACATATTAGTGACTGAACAACAACAACAATAGATCAGAAACTGGGCAGAGGACCTAAATAAACATTTATCCAAAGAGACATACATTTGACCAAAAAAAAAATATGAAACGATGTTCAACATCACTAATTATTAGAGAAATGCTAATCAAAACTACAATAAAGTATCACCTCACACCTGTTAGAATGGTCATTATCAAAAAATCTATAAACAATAAATGCTAGAAAGGATGTAGAAAAAGGGAAACTGTCTTATAGTCTTGGTGGGAATATAAATTGGTACAGCCACTATGGAGAACAATATGGAGGTTCCTTAAAAAAACTAAAAGTAGAGCTACCAAATGACACAGCAATCTCACTCCTGGGAATATATCCGGAGAAAACCATAACTTGAAAAGATGCATGTACCCCGATCTTCATTGCAGCACTGTTTATAATAGCCAGGACATGGAAGCAACCTAAATGTCCATCAACAGGGGAATGGATAAAGAAGATGTGGTACATATATACAATGGACTATTACTCAGCCATAAAAAGGAATGAAATTATGCTATTTATAACGACATGGATGTACTTAGAGATTGTTATACAGAGTGAAGTAAGTCAAAGAAAAAGATAAATATTGTATAATATTGCTTATATGTGGAATCTAGAAAAATAGTACAGATGAACGTATTTGCAAAGCAGAAATAGAGTTGCAGATGTAGAAAACAACTTATGGTTACCAAGGAGGGATGGGAAGAGTGGGATGAACTGGGAGATTGGGACTGACATATACACACTGCTGCTGCTGCTGCTGCTAAGTTAACTTCAGTCGTGTCTGAGACTCTGTGCGACCCCATAGACAGCAGCCCACCAGGCTTCCCTGTCCCTGGGATTCTCCAGGCAAGAACACTGGAGTGGGTTGCCATTTCCTTCTCCAGTGCATGAGAGTAAAAAGTGAAAGTGAAGTCGCTCAGTTGTGTCTGACTCTTAGCAACCCCATGGACTGCAGCCTACCAGGCTCCTCTGTTCCATGGGATTTTCCAGGCAAGAGTACTGGAGTGGGTTGCCATTGCCTTCTCTGGACATATACACCTTACTATATAGAAAATAGATAACTAATGAGGATCTACTGTATAGCATAGGGAGCTCCACTTAATGCTCTTTGGTGATCTAAATGGGCAGGAAGTCTGAAAAAGAATGAATGTATGTATATGTATAATTGATTCACTTCGCTGTACAGCAGAAACTTAGATAACATTGTAAGGCAATTATACTCCAACAAAATTTAATACAAAAATAAAGGTAGTGTATGCTTTTGGCACAAATCCTTTATTAAGGCAGTAGTGTCAGTGGGGTAATGCTTTGGTGCCTGACTAGTTTTGGTTGCTTGATATGACTTTATCTTAAAGCATAGGACAGTCAGTCCTAGAGTTCGAGTTGTATATTGCTGACATAGTTAAGGAGAACCTGGAAGCATGAGGCATGTCTGCTTTCCTCAGTGCTTGTGGACCTAAAATAAGTTGACTTTGAGAGTAAATGACACTAAAGTCGCAGACCAAATCATCCACCATAGTGTGGTCACTGTTGGCATCTCTTGGAAGACTGTAGGTCTGAAGAAAGTTTTAGGTTCTCATTCTCTCCATCCCACAGAGAAAGACTGATATTTTTTTTTTTAATTTTATTTTATTTTTAAACTTTACAATATTGTATTAGTTTTGCCAAATATCGAAATGAATCTGCCACAGATATACCTGTGTTCCCCATCCTGAACCCTCCTCCCTCCCCATACCCTCCCTCTGGGTCATCCCAGTGCACCAGCCCCAAGCATCCTGATATTTTAATACAGCTTTTCTTCTAGTTTCATGGCAAAAGTTTGTGATTAATCCTACTTTTGATTAAAGACAGAAGACTTTGTCCTATCCACTTTGGATAATAGCAATCCATCAAATTGTATATAATTTGCATTGGATGTTGGAACTTGAACTTTACTACCTTTAAGAATACGCAGAATTTGACATTCCATATGCATTCATATTCATTTCTTCAACCTCATATTTTCTAGTCACTAGCAGTTAAGAATTAAAGAGGTTTTTAAATGATAAGATTTGAATCTGAGTTTGACAAAAATGAATCATTAGTAGGCTTTCTGAGGGACATAGTCATTTCACTTGTGGAAACAGGAAGAATGGAGTGTCATTTGTTGTTAAAGAAAATTCTCTTTGTAATGTGGTATATATTTTGGGTGAGAAATTGACGTCTCTATTTAAATGAATGAGGGCCCTCACCTGGAAATGTCATTCATACTAACAGAGAGACATAATGCATAATTATCTGTTACAGTTTTTGATGTGGTTTCTGTGTAGATTAAGGTGTTCATTCAAAGAACATCCCCACTTACAAGGTTCATATAATACAATGTGTAAGAAACTTGGTGCCCCAGAGTTTTAAAAATCATTAATCATAGTGAATTAAGACATTTATTCAAGACTTAGACACTGACAAAAGATGGTCCCTAAAGATTTCTACCTAGAAAACCTTTAGAAAATGATGATTTTTGCTTTCTTCTTGACTGCCTCAGTAAGCCAATTCATTTTTTTTAGGAGCAGCTCAAGGTCAGTGATATGACTATGGCAGCTTTAAGTGATGTTCTCCCTCACACTTGTAAGCTAAACTTCCATTGTTATAACTGATGATCAGAGTGGTACTGTCAAGAAGCCCTGAGATTGTCTCGGAGGAGAATAAGTAAAAGACCAATAGTAATATACATTTCATTTTCAAATGAAAACATTTAATTGATATGTGTATCTCAAAATGCAATGACTTTTTTTTTTACAATTAATAATGGGTATTACTGTATCATGAGAATATGCAGAAGAATTAGGCTAGATCATGGTATATTACTCTAGGAAAAAATCAAAGAAACTAATTGGGTTCATCTCTATTAATTTTATAATTTCTGTAATTAATTTCAAGTGGTAATTCTTAATCATTTTTTTAACCTTTGATTCTCCAGGGCCTTACATGTAGTAAATTATTTCTGCACTGAGTCATGGAGATTGGAGTCTTGAATTCATAGCAGAGGCAAATATCTCATTAATGCTGATCTGAGAGATATCTGTGATGAGCCTGTACATCAGGTTTATCTGCAGAGCTGATCTGAAGCTGATGAGCAGAGCTCTGAAGTGAGGCAGACTGGCAATGAAGACTCCATCAGAATGAGGTGATCACATTTCTGTTTTCAGAAAATAAACTCATAGCCCCATACTTATATTCTTAATTTCTCAATGTTTAAATGTATAAACTCTTCCATTATAGATTCATCCCTACAGTTTGAAAGTAAGTTGGAAGATTGAGTTAATTTTCAGGCAAATTCAAGCTCCTTAGATCCACTTTGCTTGGATATACTTGAATATAGATAATCCTAAAATTGTTTTAATTCCTTATTTGTAAATAAATCCTTATTTTTTAAAGACTTTCCATTCTCTGGTACAACACTGGCAAATCTTCTCCAAGCTCTGTTTTTTTAAAAGGAAAAGAATGCTTAAGATTTGTGGCTAAATATCATATTAAAAAAGGAATTTAAAATAGCTCTCTTTCTCCAACAATGTATGTCAGGCCTAGAGCTTATTACTGGAATGCAATCTACAGTGAAGGCAAAGTAATAAAGAGGAAAAACTACGGCAGTAAGTAATAAAGAGAAAAAACTATGGCAGTAAGTGACATTAAAAATAGTGATATTTTGCTTTCATGGTCTCTTTTCTAAAGCATAGAAAATTATGCCACTCTGAAAATAAATTTTAAACATTAAGCCTAAAAATAAAAGCAAGGCATTATTATAATAATACCAAATGATACTTTCTTCTGAAGAATTAGTAACTCTGAAGTACCTTTTCAGTCATTAATTTGTATTGGGATGGCCAAGAAATCCAATTGAGTTTTTCCATAACATCTTATGGAAAAACTTGAACTAACTTTTTGGTGAACCCAATATAATCTCCAAGGCATTTCTCTGCCCCTCCCATTACATCTCACCTTACCTTAGGCATAAATCCATAATGCTGATTTCTGCTCATATATAAATGACAAGGATAACAAATATTAATAACTATATGAAACAAAAAAATCGGTGAATAGATAATGAAAGTTGATGCCCAATGAATAGTGCAAATTAAAATGGATAATAGATTGGTATTTTTGGCTTTTCTACTCTCAACTTCGAGATATTAAATTAATATATAAAGAAGTAAAGTTTTTGATGTTTAGTAGACAAGATACAGAAGAAAAATAATTTAAACTAAGTATTCATATGATAATATGTATAATTTCTTCTATTTTGAAAACTGAAGGAAGGTAATTCATCTTACAAATTAGTAATATATTACAACAGCGCTAATTATACTTATGCTGCTATAATTAAGCCATGCCATGATTAAGAGTCTGTCTGCCTTCTCAATTATAAATAAATATTTTAAACCATTATCTTAGGGTTCCATGCTGTTTTCAGGGAAGGATTCTTCATCAAATAGAAATCAGACCTTAAATTACATGAACTAAAATTTGCTGTTTTCTGCAGTTTTCATTGTAGTCATGTGTGGAAATTAAGACAAGCATTCATAGTCTTAATTCACTTGCATTGAGAAAAATAGAGAATAAAGCAATAAATATTAAAAATTTTTGAAAAGCCTAGAAAAAAAGAATTAGCTTTAGGTATTGAAAGAGTTTACCATCAAGCTTTTTCTACTTCATGTTAAATTAGGCTTCTCTGGTTACTTTTTGAACTTAACCATGGGGTAGAGCTGCAAATATATCCAAACACGAGCTTGTTCATAAGAGGTCTTGATACCATGGGTTACATATGACTTCCCCTTATAGACTGAAATGAAATATAGCTGACCATCAAATTTCTTTCTGTAGTAGGTGGCATCATTTAAATTAATCTGGAATTGATTTAATCTATTCCAAAAAAGCTTCCCTGATGGATCAGTTGGTAAAGAGTCTGCCTGCAATGGGGGAGACCCAGGTTTGATCCCTGGGTGGGGAAGATCCCCTGGAGAAGGAAATGGCAACCCACTCCAGTATTCTTGCCTGGGGAATCCCATGGATAGAGGAGCCTGGCAGGCTACAGTCCATGGGGTTGCAAGAGTCAGACACGACTGAAGCGAAGTGTCTACTATGGCATTGTAAACAGTAGCATAAGTATTGTAAGTGTTTTGTTAAGGGTATATATTGGACTCAGTAGAAGGATAAAGTTTTGGTGGTGTGGGTAGTCAGTGAATGCTTCAGGAAAGATTGAAGTGAAGTAAAAGTTGCTCAGTCATGTCTGACTCCATATAGTCCATGGAATTCTCCAGGCCAGAATACTGGAGTGGGTAGCCTTTCCCTTCTCTAGGGGATCTTCCCAATCCAGGGATGGAACCCAGGTCTCCCACATTGAAGGCAAATTCTTTACCAGCTAAGCCATGAGGGAAGCCCAAGAATACTGGTGTGGGTAGATGATCCCCTTTCCAGGGATCTTCCTGACACGGGTATCCAACCAGGGTTTCCTGCATTGCAGGTGGATTCTTTGCCAACTAAGCTATCAGGGAAGATTAACTGAGAAGATTATACTCTTTGAGTCCTGGGAAAAAATGGGTGTAGGAAAAAGAAGGAATAGACATTCCAGATAATAAAACAAACTGAGAAAAGCTATGGAGATATAAAATAGCCTGAATTTGGAGGCAATATCCAATAATTCTGTGTGACTAAGGTGTATTGCTAAGTTGCTTCAGTCGTGTCTGACTCTTTGAGACTCTATGGACTGTAGCTCGCCAATCTCTTCTGTCCATAGGATTCTCCAGGCAAGAATATTGGAGTGGGTTTCCATGTCCTCCTCCAGGGGATCTTCTAACCCGGGGATCAAACCAGCATGTCTTACATCTCCTGCGTTGGCAGGCGTGTTCTTTACCACTAGTGCTGCCTGGGAAGCCCAACAAAGATAAAGGTATTGGCCTTTATAGTATAAATAGATAATTGGTGTAGATAACTAGTATGGGAGGCTTTTTGTTTTTATTTGTTTTTATTTTAAAAAAAATTTATTTATTTATTTTTTTTTCTAATTTTATTTTATTTTTAAAATTTACATAGTTGTATTAGTTTTGCCAAATATCAAAATGAATCCACCACAGGTATACATGTGCTCCCCATCCCGAATTCTCCTCCCTCCTCCCTCCCCATACCATCCCTCTGGGTCGTCCCAGCGCACTAGCCCCAAGCATCCAGTATCGTGCATCGAACCTGGACTGGCAACTCGTTTCTTACATGATATTTTACATGTTTCAATGCCATTCTCCCAAATCTTCCCACCCTCTCCCTCTCCCACAGAGTCCATAAGACTGTTCTATACATCAGTGTCTCTTTTGCTGTCTCGTACACCGGGTTATTGTTACCATCTTTCTAAATTCCATATATATGCGTTAGTATACTGTATTTATGTTTTTCCTTCTGGCTTACTTCGCTCTGTATAATAGGCTCCAGTTTCATCCACCTCATTAGAACTGATTCAAATGTATTCTTTTTAATGGCTGAGTAATACTCCATTGTGTATATGTAGCACAGCTTTCTTATCCATTCATCTGCTGATGGACATCTAGGTTGCTTCCATGTCCTGGCTATTATAAACAGTGCTGCGATGAACATTGGGGTACACGTGTCTCTTTCCCTTCTGGTTTCCTCAGTGTGTATGCCCAGCAGTGGGATTGCTGGATCATAAGGCAGTTCTATTTCCAGTTTTTTAAGGAATCTCCACACTGTTCTCCATAGTGGCTGTACTAGTTTGCATTCCCACCAACAGTGTAAGAGGGTTCCCTTTTCTCCACACCCTCTCCAGCATTTATTATTTGTAGACTTTTGGATCGCAGCCAATCGAGAGAACATAGGTAGGAGAGGTGTTGAACCAGAGGGGATCTTCCCTGAGAAAGTGATTAAGAGCCAGGGCAGAGCAGTTCTGGAATTATCTTTTAACAAAGGGCTGAGTGGTGGGGTACAGGACGTCCGGCACCTGATACTTTACTATGCCTGGCTGACGGCATAAAGCATGAGGAAGAACAGCCGGGGTAAGGGAGGTGAACTGGGGGTGGCTGAGTTTAGTCCCTACCCTGCTAGGAATATCAAGGAGGTGCTGGAAACTTCTCTGGAGGGAAGTGGTGAAACCTGGTTTGTATTTGTGTGTGGGGTGTGTGTGTGTGTGTGTGTGTGTGTGTGTGTGTGTATTTGGTTGTGCTATGTGGCGTGAGTGGCATAATCATTTTTGAGGAAATGGAGAAGAAGAAATGTTTTGGGTGTAGAATAATGTTTTGCCAAAAGTTTTAACTTTCATCTCAGGTTCAAAGGGTTTAACAAAATAAGCCACTCATTATATATAAATAAATAATACAGATATTTATTAGAGAATTATCTAGCTTACTTTCAACATACTAACATTAAAAGAAAAGAGAACTAGAAAGAGCAGAGAATGCATCACCAAATTAGGTTTTGACCAATATCCAGAATTAATTAGCCCTGGGAAGTCCTGCGTCACAGCACATCTGGAGTCCCAATCGGGAAAGGGTCCCAGGCAGCACGTCAGCTCTGTGGGTGAGACTTCAAAGATTGCACCTCTGGTTCCATTTATAATCCCAGGATTGTTGCAAATTGATGTCATCATCAATCTGTGATGAAATTACAGCTCTGGTTTCATGTTAATGTTGTTTATTTTGTTGTGTAAAACTTGGAATGTAGTTAAGCCTGGGGCTTGGTTGGCCAGACCCCCTCCAGGAGCCCCAACAATCTCAAGATTTCTCCCCCATCTTAGTCTTGCAGTCACAGCAGGCAGTCATTGACAGTCACTCATAGTCAGGACAGTGCCCAGGCAGGTTAAAAGCAAGGTCAGAGGCCTGTTCTACTTTGTCTCTGAAGCCTAAACAAGACTATTTATTAAATTTCCCCAATAAATAAATAGGGTTTGTTTATCATTAAAAGTGGGAGTGAGGGAAAGAGAGAAATATACAATGATTTTTGTATTTGTCTTTGTTGGTCAGGCAGCTGGTGATTGCAGATCCAAAGAGAGTGGGTATGAGAGGGAAAATAGCTGATATTGGATTGAGGAGAAATAATAAGGATAGTTAAGTTTGGTTTCACACATATTGAGTCAGGCAGAGATAATGTAGCTGTTGAAATAGAGTTCAGGACAATGCTTTGGTTGAAGATCTAGATTTGTAGTCATTCAGTTATAATAGTAGATGAAATCTTTCTGGTGGTATGTCAGAGGAGAAGAAAAGAGGGTCAAGGATGTAACTGTGAAATATACCAATATTTTAAGAATAGCTAGAAGAGTAGGACATGGCATCCCACTCCAGTATTCTTGCCTGGAAATCCCAGGTACAGAGGAGCCAGGTGGGCTGCCATCTATGGGGTTACACTGAGTCAGACACGACTGAAGTGACTTAGCAGCAGAAGCAGCAGCAGCAGAGTAAAGACTCAAGAGAATATTAAGGTGGAATGGTGAAGTACATAGTCAAAGAACCACCAGAGAGTGGTATCATTGAAATAAAATTAAAAGAGAGTTTAAAGAAGATGGAAGAAGTCCCAAGTGTCTAAATGCTCCAAAGAGGTCATAGAAGACAAAGTTTGCAATGAGTTGTTAGGATTTGGCCTGTATGTGATGGCAGCATTAGTCAAACTGTGAATTACCAAAATACTTGTTGGAACCAGAGAGGATCTGAGTAGCTTAAAGGTCATATGAATGGGAACACAGCAGAGATCAGAGGCAGAGTACAGTGCAATCACTCTGCATATTTATGTGGTTTTTCTCTAGAGGGCTTCCCTGGTGGCTCAGCTGGTAAAGAATCTGCCTGCAATGTGGGAGACCTGGGTTTGATCCCTGGGTTGGGAATATCCCCTGGAGAAGGGAACAGCTACCCACTCCAGTGTTCTGGCCTGGAGAATTCCATGGACTGTTTAGTCTATGGGGTCACAAAGAGTCAGACACGACTAAGCGACTTTCACTTTCACTTTCTTTTCTCTAGCCCTCCCAGGATGGCTAGAGATCAGAGGATCTCTGGATCCTCTGATCATAGGATCAGAGAAGGATGATATTTGAGTTTTTCTGAAATCTAGAGTTTGCAGAGTGGCTATGGGAGAAATATACTAGGGGACTAGTATGTTGAAAGCTCCAGAAAGAGAGTAGTTAAAAGATTGTATTGTTCAGCCATAAAAAGGAATGAAATTGAGTCAGAGGAAGTGATGTGGATGAACCTAGAGCCTGTCATACTGTGTGAAGTAAGTCAGAAAGAGAAAAATATTGTCTATTAATGCATATATATGGAATCTAGAAAGATGGTACTGATGAACCTACTTGTAGAGCAGGAATAGAGGGGCAGATGTAGAGAATGGACTTGTGGACACAGGGAGAGAAGGAGGGGGAGACAAATTGAGAAAGTAGCAATGACATATATACACTACCATGTTTAAAGTAGATAGCTACTTCATGGTTTTGCTTCCTTTCCTCACTAACCTAAATTCCACAATGCAATCTTCTTTTTCTTATTTAGATTTTTTGTAGGAATATGATTACTTTACAATGTTGTGTTAGTTTCTGCTGTACAGTGTTGTAAATCAGCCGTGTGTGTGTGTGTGTGTGTGTGTGTGTGTGTGTGTGTGTATGTGTGTATCCCATCTCTCTTGAGCCTCTCTCTCATCCCACCCCCAATCCCACCCCTCTAGATCATCATAGAACACCAAGCTAAGCTTCCTGTTATTACAATATTGTTTCTGCAGTGTCCCACTCAACGCCTGGCACATGTAGGTTGTTGAATGAATGAATGAGTACACGAAGACTGAAAGAGAAGGAAGAATAGGAGTTTGTCATTTAAGATTTCAGAATTATGGAGTTCTGGTTGATGACATGGTCCAGGCTGGGGTTGAAGTGGGCAGAAGATAGTTGAAATCCAGGAGGCCATGCAGATCTGAGGTCATGGCATTATAAAGTTTTCTCCATGGGTATTAAGGTTGTTTAAGATCTCAATAAGCCTGAAACCAAAAAGAATCTAGGAGCCCTGGTCATAGTTCTCAGTCAACGAGGGTGAATAAGCTGAAGTTTGTTTAATAAATCCAAGCAAGGAGGATGACAGTACAGAATGACACAACCTCAAGGGAGGAAGGAACTTTTTCTGAGTGTGTTAAGTGACCATGAGGACTACTTTGGGAATATAGGGTTTGGGCTGAGTGAGTTTGCTAAGGCAAGAAGGATAAACAGTGTCCAGTTGACAAAGAATCTAATAAACTAGGCTTAGGGGTTTGGATTATCCCATGAGTTCACATTATAAAGGAAACAAAAAGTATCCTTAGCTTTTGGGATGTGTCAAGCTAACTTTGATGGAGTGAAGGAAGAGCTGCAGGATTCAAAGTGTAGAGACAGGGGTTCTGGATCAGTCTCTGCCTTTGCCTATTCCTAGTTAAGTGTAGTGGGCAGATGTCTTAACATTTCATGTGTGAAACTAAAAGATTCTATTAGCTGATCTTTAAATTCCCTTGCTTGCCTTGCAAAGTTTTATAATCTGGCACAATCTTACCTATTCAACATTTCC
Source organism: Bos taurus (assembly GCF_002263795.3). Classification (NCBI taxonomy): domain Eukaryota; kingdom Metazoa; phylum Chordata; class Mammalia; order Artiodactyla; family Bovidae; genus Bos; species Bos taurus. The sequence goes on from NC_037337.1 coordinate 38,495,721, forward strand.
TCTACACCTCAATGTGATTTGTGAGGCTAAAGCTACAAAATACGCTCAGAATGCATACATTATGACTTTATAACTTTATCATTCGTCTTTTCCTCTTCTTGAACTGTCCCACACATGCCTGTGCAATTTTTTAAGGCCCAACTTAATTTCTCTGTTCTATGAAGCCTTCCTTGCTTGCACCAGTGCTCAATGATGGCAGTCCCTTCTCAATGCCAGCTGCCCTGAAGGTCTGTTCTACCAAAAAGTAGCATTCACTGTCTCAAACTATTCAACATTTAATGGGGCCATAGGCAGTAAAATAAAATGCCTCATTCTGAGATCCATGAGATTTGAGATCTAGTTTCTGTTGTAACTAAATATGGTAATTTTTACAAGATGTTTCCTCAGCATTAAAATGAATGGGTTTCACTAGAGGATAGCTGTCTTAGTTTGGATTACCTTTAAGAATTGTCTGCCAAAAGAAGGGAGGTGGGAACATTTATACATCAGTCTCATCTCCCACTGGGTCCGGGTTGCTCTTGGGAGCACTTCCTTTCCTGCACTTCTTTGTTTCCCCTTCCTCCTTTGCTTTCCTTTTTAAAAACTATTATATTGAAGTATACTTGATTTACAATTTTGTGTTAATTTCTGCTGTATGGCAAAGGGACTCAATTATACATATATATACAATTTTTTCATATTCTTTCCCATTTTGGTTAATTGCAGGATATTGAAGATAGTTCCCTGTGCTATACAGCAGAACTTAGGATCTAGTTGTTTATCCATTCTCTATATAATAGTTTGCAGTGGGGAGGGGTGGATTGGGAGTTTGGGATTTTTTTGTTTTTTAGTTTTTGTTTGTTTGTTTTTTGGCTATGCTGTGCAGCGTGCCAACCAGGGATTGAACCTGGCCACAGCATTGAAAACACTGAGTCCAAACCGTTGGATCACCAGGGAGCTCCCCTCCCCTGCACTTTTGAGCTGTACACATGAACTTCTGAACTGAATTTCCAGGGACAGAAAGCCAAAATGTATAGCACATGTTTGAGGTACTGTACATACCGTCAGTGTGAAGTCCAAGCTACTCATGGAAACCCCTCATAAAAAGCTGAAATCAGAGGAGAGGTTGAGAAGAAATGGTTGGGTACTAGACACTGCTGGTTTTACAATTCTATGAAACAACGACATGTTCATAGATATACTTTATATTTATACCTTAGATAGAGTGGCTTGCTTTTGAAATATCAAACTTTCTTGTGTAAAATTGAGACACATCTTAGTTAATCAAGATACGTGAAACTCTGAAGTTGTTTCTGAAGAGGGATATTTTGATCAGTTGTAATAGTATTTGCCCAAAAGCTATGAAAAAGACATTAAACTCAATCTCTATAGGTTATTTGAAGTGATACTGGAAGGAACTATCCAGTGAATAACTATGCAGAAATTTTGGGGAGACTCTGAAACAATGCTTCAGAATGGCCTCTGCTAAAAATGGTGGAATTCATGGGAAGATCATTTAGAAATTAATAATGATATTTGGAACTGGAATATAACAAAGACTTATTTAAGAAAAAGAATTGCAAATCAGATAGTTTTAAGGGAAACTTTCAGAATTAGGGAGAATATCGGGTGCTATTCCATGATGATCTTGGTGCATTTTAGATGACTCTAGAAACTGAGAGATGACCCAGAACAAACAATTCCTATACAAACAACTGCCATGCAGGAGCCTCAATATTGATGTTTCTCTTAAGACTGGAAATGATACTTTTCTGCAAGCTCTTTCCTGAAGACTATTATGGTTGAAATTCCTGACAATTTTTAATTTGAGGGCATTTCAGTTGCTGAAAGGAATGGAGTTATAAAAATTGTAATTTCCTGGTCAGGACATGTTAGCCTATTGCCTCTCTTTAAATCTTGCTCCACTGAGTACAATTTTCTTGGCTAGCAAAGAAAATTCCTTGGGGGAGGATATAGTGCCCAAGACCTACATTCTCTTCTTCCTGGTGAGTTTGGTGCTATTTCCAGCTGGGCTCAATCTCTCCACATTTTGTTCTCATCTACACAAGTCCCCTAAAGAAACCTCCATGTCTTTTACCCAACACGCCCCTCTTACAACAGAATCTTCAGGTTCTGGGAAGTGTATGTGGCAGAGGAGATGGAGGGGGAGAGGGAATAGTATCCTGCCCATCTGCGAAGCTTCATGGTTTCTGTTTCCCATTCAAGCCGGATGCGAGCACCATCCTCTTGATGTCCCATCATCCTTTGCTGTCTCAGCTGGAACTGAGCTGCCACTGCTGGTTTTCTGCCTCACAGTGGCTGGTGGCCATTGGTCAATCAGGGTTATGCCTCTGGCAGCAGCTATGCTAGTCCCCAAATCAGAAATCTAAAGGTCATCCTTGAAACTGTCTCCCCCACATTCGTCTCTCCTTCACATCAAATAATCACAAAATTCTTTAGATTCCACTTCTTAACATCTGAAATTTGTCTAGTTTCCTTCATCCTCATCATGTTTAACTTTGCTTTTCCCTTGATTCTGAAAATTGCCTGCTAGTATCTGCTTGCCATTTGCCTTTCCATTTTTCACAGGCAGGCAGAAGAGTATTTCTAAAAGACCAATCTGATTGGCTTGTGTTCTCATGATTAAAAGCTGTGGAATAGCTCCTTATTTACCCCCATATAATATAGAAGACCCCTAGGAACTGATCATTGTTTATTTCCCCATCCTCCTTATCAGCATTCTCCACTTTGCATTCTAGGCTACAGCTCTAGTATATTACTTGCATTTCCTTGAACAGGCTGGTCACTCAGTTAGGTGCCCCTTTCATCTGTAATAAAAGTACCAGGGATGCTATTGGAAATATTTATTACTTGTTGTGGTATGGACACCAAGCAATCAAAACAGAAAACAGCCTAGTCATAATAGACAAGGATTATAAACTGCCAGCTAAATATTAATACCTGTCCTGAGGATCCCCCATGCTTATCTGCATAGTTCTTACTACAATGAATTGCTAACTTACTACTACAGTAGAAGTCTTTTATTTCTGTTAAATTTTGGCTATGGTGTAGAAACTCAGATTTTAAAAAGTTAATGAATGAATTTGGAAAATAAATTCCACTCAAAGATCTGTTTGTGAAATCCTGTTCCTCATCTTATTCTCCTGGTGACCTTCAGATACTGGAGGAAATGAAAAAGCAGATCTTCCTTTGGTGAAATGGATCATTATCTCTACTTGGCATACACACAGATTTGTCTCCTCCTTTCCTTCCTCTCTTGGACACTGCCAGAGTGAGATGATGGATAACATCACCATCTTTTGTGTATTACATGCTATAACTCACTTTTTGGGCTGAGTTTTGGCTTTGTATTTCCCCTAAATTGCTGAATTTTAATTCTTGGGGGGTTAGGCCTTCAGATATTCCACTCAGCAGGGTATGGTGAGACTATGTAAATGTTAATAAAGTCTGTTCATTGGTAAAGTTCTTGTATGAGTTGTTAGGCAGAACTATAATGGTAAACCCTTGTTTGTCTATCTTAGGCAATGGTATCTCTCATCACACATGCTTTCCTAGAATGTTGTCACTCTCCTATCAACAGATAGAGCTTATGTCCTCTATGTCCTTCCCTTTGCTTATGTCTTTGGAGCTGGGTTGGCCTTTGTGGCTTTGACCAATAAAGTATGGTAGATGTGAGGCTAGACGACTGTGAAATGAGGTCATAAAAATACAGCACACTTCTGTCTCCTTCTCTTGGAATCTTTGCTCTTGGAACCAGGCTGTGAAGAAGTGCGTTCAGGTACACAGAGAGGCCACAGGTAGGAAATCTAGTCTTAAGTCAGATTCTGAAGGCTAGAGAAGATAGATGTCTAAACTCAAAGGCAGAGAGAGCAAATTTTTCTTTACTCTTCCTTTTTGCTCTATTCTAACCACCCACATTAAGGAGGGCAATCAGCTGTATCTAGTCTACAGATTCAAATGTTAATCTCACTGAGAAACACTCTCACAGACATACTCAGAATAATGTTTAACCAAATATCTGGGCACCTCATGGCCTTCTCAAGTTCACACATTAAGTTAGCCATCACAGACACTTAATTTAGGATGATTTGTTAAGAAATATACAACAGTAGTAGATGTTTATTCTTCCATCCTAAATGTAGTGAATTTTATAAATATTGTAATTGAAACATAAAAATGTATGTTTTAAAATGTAAAAATGTTCTTTCCCTTTGCTTAATGATACATTTGATGTAACAATCACATTAATTACATCTCTGTATTGATTTGAATTTCTAAAGGCAATTCCATGTATAGAGATACAAACAAAGATACAGAAATGAATATATCCTTTCTCCCCTCTCCTGACTAATTCCAACCCTAAAGAAACAAAGAATTGTCGAATTAGGGGAGTGAAGACAGACATATTCCTTTTGAATGTTCTAAACATTTGTAATGTTGAAAATCCCATTTCTGTATGCTTTACTAATTTTTAAACTCTGCGCATCTAAGTCAGATCAGTGGAGAAGCTGAATGACTCCTCATGAAATAATTATGTGTTTCCCACCCCTTTGCAGTTATAACGAGTCAGATGACTGTTTTTGGCCTATGGGCTATGAAGGGAAGTGGTATGGATTACTCTTCAGTGGTGACCATGGAAACTGTATATTGGCATTAAGGCTCAGCAACCTGGAAACAGCCTAGATGGCTGAGTTATCATGAGGAACACAGCTGCCCTAGAGACCACCTGACCTGCAGTGGACACGTGGTTCCAGTGTGTTGAGCCATGGAAACTTGGGGTGTATTTTTAGACACAGCTAATCCTGACTAATGCAGATACCAGCTACTGGAACTATCCTCAATATGGCCAACTGTCAGGAGATTGTGCTCCATGCCTGGACAAGACCTACCATGCATGTATGTCTTTTAGTGTTTCACTGCAAAACATATATAAACAGCAAAAGATCACCAGATATTTAAGTAAATGTTCCTGTATTAAAAATAAAGACCATAACAAGCAAAAAGTTGATCTTAGAGGAAACAGAAACAAAGCAGTGAGCAAAAGAAAATTAAAAAAATATATAGTTATAACCTTAGGGGAGTATGAGAAGGTATTTTATCTATGAAACAAAAACAGGTTGCTATTTAAAAAGAGACCAAGAAAATTAAAGTAGAATAGCTGAAACTGAAGTTTAATAAAAAAGTTACAAATAAAGGTAGGAAAACCTTCCAAAAGAAATGGAAAACAGAAAAAAAGAATAAACTAGGGAAGGATGAATAAAGTATGAAAAAGTGAGGGTTGAGAGAGTGCTAAATCCTTCTATTGCAAAATAAAGTGTCAGTAACTATTTAATCTTGCTTAAATAATAACTGTTTGTTTAAGTATATTTTTTAAAAATATAAGGTAGCCAGATGGATAATGAATAATAATTTCCTTTTTTGAGTAGGAAACTCAAAAGGGGAAGAAGTTGTGCAGAAGATTGCTAAATTTCGTGAGAAGTTTTACTAGTACTATTTAGCTTCTAAAACTATAAATACGCATTAAATGGTAAATTTATTTAAAAAATAAAAAAAATACTTTCTCTCTCTTGTTTCTCTTTTCCATGATTTTCTCAATCATGACACTATTAACACTTTGGACCAGATAATTCTTTGCGGTGGGGACCGTCTTATACATGCAGGATGTTTAGCAACATCCCTGGTCTCTACCCGCCAGTTGCCAGTAACACACTTTCCACCTCACCCCAACCAGAACAGTCTCTGGACATTGTCAACTGTCCCCTGGGAGATAAAACTGACCCTTTGTTGAGAGCCACTGATCTGAGTCTACATAAAACTAAAATTAAAAACAAACAAGCAAATGATTAGATGTGTTGATCGACACCTTCAGATGTCAGTCAACAACATGTCAAAACATTTAGAATTCACTCTGAATTGTACAGTGTGTTAACAGTCCATGGGGTTTGAGATGAAAGTTCTCAGCTCCTGTGCATTTGGATTTGTGATGTGATGTGTTGGGTGTAATGCTGTTTGCCTAAAATTAAGATCCTAATACCCATTGTATATCTTGGCTTTCATTTTACACAGAGAATTGATTAGCAAGTCTAATAAGGGAGGCACCAAGAACTCTCTTGGCTCCCTGCTGGACTGTGTGCATGGCCGTCTTGTTCAGAATTTGCTGAGTAATAATCCACTGTTTCAGAGGAGAGACCTAACTATGGAGGCGATGTAATTAAAAATAACAAGCTATGTATGTTGGTTACCGCGGAAGCAAGTTTGGCTCTGAGTACTTGTGCCGTTTTGAGGAAGATTCTGCAGTTTTAACAGAATTCCTCTTGTGACCGTATTAATCAATGATCTTGTGGTCAATCCAAAGTTTGATGCTTTCATGCTGATAGAGTAAATCTACCAGCTAGAAATAGAATAATAACATAGAGAAGGAATAATGGACAGATGTAGTTCTAATGGTCACAGCCTTCAGTCTGCAGAGCTTGTCAACCTTTGTTAGAGAGTCACCAGACTGATTTCTTTTTAATTTGGACACATGACACCTAGGATTTCACTTTTTACTTTGCATGCTGTGATGACCTGGTTGAAGAACCACATATTAAACAGTGTGTGCCTATCACATAAAATTGAATATAATGTTTTCTCATTGTTTTGGGGTATATTTTCTTGGTCCACTAACAGAGACTGTCAGGAAAAATGATTTTACAGCAAAGCAAGGGAGAGAGAGCCCTTAAAAAGAGGTCTCCTTAATGATTTCCTAATTATTTTCAGTTTTCAGCACTCTACTGATTTAGAATTGCTTTGTGCTCCATTTTATTTTCCTTCTCTTTCTCACACAGCATCTTCCTGTGTCTGGGCAACTGACCCACTTCTTCCCTTGGAAATGCTGATGGATTCTGTCTTTTCCCTTAGCAGCTAGACTCGGGCTTGATTTGCTCCAGGCATTTAAGTTAAAAAACAAAGAGAAAATGTTCTTTTCCTTCCTGCCTTTTGCTTTTCCTGGGCCAGTGGTGTCTCTGGGGTGCTGTGCAGCAGATGGAGAGATGATGCCTGCTGTTTCAGCTCATGAGCAGCTTACCTTAGTGATTCAAACTGGAGATCAAAGAACTGCATGGGTTTGTAAGACAGACTCATTGAGATTCAACTTCTTAGAGTTGCCAGTTTTTCTTAAATCTATACAAAGGCAGCCTATTCAAAGACAATATGCTTATCCTGTTTCTTTAAAGAAGTAGCAGAATGCAATTTTCATCGGCATAACGAGTGTCTATTTTCATGAACATAGATTCATGCTCAGAGGTTGAATTGCAAACTCCTTCAAGAGCTTAATGAAGTAAGAAGGGTACATGTGTTTAAATGTGAGGAAATAGGAAACAATATCTGTGAAACATATTCTTTTAATTAACGGAATGACTAAGGAGCAGATATAATTTTGCCTGCATATTACATACACAAAGTTCTCAGGATTTTAAGAGTTTAGAAGCCAAGATGACAATAAAATGATTTAGAGGATTCGAGAAATTTACAGATAAATGGTAAATTGGTAATATTCCTATTGCTTGCTCCTTCCATAAGAAAAACTGTAGGTAGCATTCTACCTTGTTTTCAACTGGACTGACCAGGCAGGCATGTGATCAGTATTACTGTTGAATGAACTAAAGGAATTCACCATGTATAATCATCCTTGAAACTGAGATAACCAAGCTATGGAAGTTGTTGAAATGATTGAAATTTTGAAGGGAAGCCCACATTTTGTAGTGATGTATCTAGTTTTTCAGGCAGTTAGTGGATAGAACAAGTGTTCTGAGCTAATCTTTCATTGGAAGAAATGTACTGCTCTATTTTTATATTCTTGGTTCTTAAACATTCAACAAACACTTGCTGAGCATGTATTATGCTTCAGGCAGCATGGCTGGCACTAGGAATATGGAAACTCAAATACAGTCTTTGATCTTAAGGAACTCACATTCTAGTGGAGAGAAAGACAAGCACTCAGATGTATATGAATCTGTGGTAAGTGCCAAGATGGAGCCATTGGTAACCCAGGTTGGGGGAGGAGTTGAGATCAGATACAAAGTTGGGGAAGATGTGTCAGGGCAAATCTTAAAGGAGCAGTGAGACCTAGTCTGCTGAGAAAAAGGAAGCAGGTATTCCAGGAATTTGAATCCAGGCTTTTTTCTACTTTGTGGCTGCTTGGAACTTGGGTAGGGGCAGAAGAACAGTTATAAGGAGAGTTTTTATTTGGTTTATTTGGTTTATCAACTCATCCTCGAGTGATCTGCTTAATAGGAATACATTTAGTGTGACCTAATCTCTCCCTTGTAAAAGGGAGACTAATAATTTGGATTCATTTTTTGGTGTGCTTCTTAAAAGACAGAGCAATTTCCATATGATATAATTTAAAGTCTGTTGTGGCAGTTAGGGAAAGTTGATTTGAAAGAATGACAGAGGTATTTATTTGATGAAACAATAAGAAAAAAGAAAAGTTAATGTTTATTAGGCATCATTTAATCCTGTGTTAGCTGCTGCTTGCTTGTCTGTATGAAACTGGTATTAAATCATAGATAAAAACTGGGTTCAGACACAATTCCTAGTTGTGTTTCAATCACAGGGTAATGTGAGGTAATCCAGAACTTGGGTTAAAATACAAAATACTCTGGATTTTTTTGGATAGAATATTTTTATGGGCTAAACAGATCTGAAACAATTCACGGAAGAACCACGTTATAAGTAAGCTACAAGAGAGCTATGCATAAAGATACCTTTTAGAAGATTTACCCCTAACCTTTTACAATCAAGGGAAAGCTGAGAACTACATTTTCAAGTGACAGAATCAGAATTTGTTTGGACTAAAGCTAGTGTAAAGTTTTAATACCAAAATAAGAACATATGCACTGTCAAGTCTTTCTGTCAATTATTAGTTGGGATTTACAAAACAGCTTTGTTATAAGCTTGGACAGATTATTTCTATCAGAACATAACCTAAAATGCCATTGGACATTAAAGGCTTGCCAATTAAGGGTTTATCTTTGCAACAGAAGCAGCAGATGAGTGACAAAAATGCGATTTTCATTTCCTATAATCTTCAGAGCTAACAGCAGGTTAGCTGTAGGAAAGAAATTCTTTATGTGCAAATCATTCACTCAAACTTGGTTTCTTTCATGACTTTTTTTTTTTTTTTCATATTTACTAATTACAGGTCTGGGGATGTAGTGAGTCAGTTGAAGAAGAGCTCTTGGGTGAACTCTGTGTATAGAACTCTGGAAAGCAGAGAAAAGCTGCACTGAGACTTTAAAATAAAGGGATGACTAAGAAACAATAGCCTAGATCAAAACCTCTAAGAGATCTAGACCACCTACACTGTTATTGTGCCACTCGTGTATAGATTTTTGTGTTCTTCTGTAAGTTGAATAGTCCTGTTTGCATTAATTCACCTTGACTCTAGAGGTATAACAAATGAATGTAGTCTCTAAAATGTTGGGAAACTCTAAGGCAAGGAAAAGTACAGTAACTCCCGTGGAAGGGGAAACTGCTTTAATGCAGGGCTGTGGCTTTCTGATGCTGCCTTTGTGTGACTTTTTAAAAGGTATCTCCCTCTGGAAAGGGCAGAATTTTGGAGAGCAGAATACAAGCTGGATTTCAGCCCTTACTCGTCTCCTCACCCAGGGACCACCTGAGTGGCCTGTGCTTTAATGAAGACCTGTGAAGAGAGTCCTTCATAGTAGCTACAGAAAGTACTTGCCCTAGACTCTTAAGTTCTAAGTGTAATATGCACGCCTGCATTTTCCTCTGTTTTATTTTGCTGCTAAGTCACTTCAGTCATGTCTGACTCTGTGTGACCCCATAGACGGCAGCCCACCAGGCTCCCCCGTCCCTGGGATTCTCCAGGCAACAACACTGGAGTGGGTTGCCGTTTCCTTCTCCAACGCATGAAAGTGAAGAGTGAAAGGAAAGTCACTCAGTCATGTCTGACTCTTCACGACCCCATGGACTGCAGCCTAACAGGCACCTCCGTCCATGGGATTTTCCAGGCAAGAGTACTGGAGTGGGGTGCCATTGCCTTCTCTATTATCTTGAGCCTAGTACAAAGCCCAGCTTGATAAATATTTGATCTATAGCTGCAACTGATTAGCTGATAAACAAATGAGCCTCTAAAGTTAGAAGAATTGTTACTTGGCTATATCTCCTGAATACATTGAAAAAGTGGCGATGCTTCAGTTGTGACAAGGTACTTGGAGTCTGTCTGTAGGTTAACCTTACAGTGTTACTCATTGGCTGTCATGATAAAATGTCCCATACTGACATGTGTGACTTGCTACCCAGCAGCGTCCTTTTTCAGAAGAGGCTATATTCAGTACTTCAGCCTGTTCTTAATCATTGTACAGCCAAATCACTACAGAGACATATGAAAAGTTTGAAGCGACAGCAGAGTGAGGAAACCCAGAGGGTAAGTGAGAAACAAAGAAAGGAAAAGAGGGGAGAAACCTCTGCCAAGACAGCAAGTTGGAGGCAACTGGCTCAGTAATAACTTTTCTCCGCCTCATGTTCTTTCCCTTCCTATCCATAGGGGAATGTCTTTTCTGAGCTTGTTCCTTCTATCTTGAGTAAAGATGTTCTCTGCTAGCTCAGTGCCTGGGTCATCAGAACAGACACTTGTCTGAAGAAACAGGGCTCTCCTGCTTGGATAGATTACATTAACTACAAACATATGCTACCTGTGAAGCACAGGCGTCCTAGATATAGCCTAGAGCATCTTTCTTTTGAACATTTTTACTTTGCATTCAACCTGGGTTCTGATTCTGTGTCAAAATATTCCTCGTAGTTAACTTATTACGGAAACTGGAAAAAGCATTCTTAATTTGGCACCATATGTGTCCTTTTTCTTGCTTCTTGTTTTCTGTTATTTTCAATGTTTTGACTCTATGGGTGAATCAGATGCACAGGAAATTTCATGCCCAGTTTCCTCCCCATTCACGGCTGAATCAGAAACTATTCATTTTGTTATGGAGACAGATAGGAAATGATGGAAACATTTTCAGTTCCTTTCATGATTTACCTTTGTTTCTAAGAAATTTCTAACCATTGACTTTTAAATTTGTGGTTCTTCTAGCAGTTATTTTTGTCCATGTGGAAACTGGAGAGGAGTTGAAATTTAGTAAATTTCATCATGTGAAATTATTTTTCATAAGGGCCCGAGTTGGAATCTTTCAGAATTTAAGGTTGTTGTTGGTGGTGGGAGCAGGGGGATGGTGAGGCAAAGAAGGCCAAAGTAACTTTAAAAATATTAGGGTATAGTTGCTTTACAATGCTGTGTTAGTTTCTGCTGTACAACAAAGTGAATCAGCTATATGTATACATACATATATCCTCTCTTTCTCTGACCTCCCCCCAATTCCACCCATCTCGGTTACACAGAGTAGGAAACTTTTAAAACTACTTTAGGCCATGGAGGAGCTTCATGAAAATAGCATTTATTTAGCCTAATCTAGGAGCAGATGGTATGTACTGCAAAAAAGAGGCATGTAGAGAGCTGCTTTATTTTTCTTAGCCAAATATTTTCTCCTTCTTGAATGTGACCTCAGTAGTAGAAGAGTTACAAATTAATGGCTTAATCTATCATCATCGTCATTTTTTGCTGTGAAGGCTTTAGAGAGGTGATGCTGAGGGTCCTTGGGTGAAAAGAAATTGTACCCAGAGACATTTAAAGGGTTGAGTGGCACTTAGCTTGGGAACCATATTTACTAGACCAATGAAGGAAGGTTTAAATCCCATTTGGATAATCAGCAATTTCTCTTCACAGTAGAGAGAATTCTAGCAAATTGTATTTAGGCAAAGAAATAAAAATGGCTTGGGGTGAGGCTATTAAGTTTCAAGCTATAACATTTGAGATTTAATAATGACTCTTGGCTCTTTCCTATAGGAAAGTTCCATGCTAACTAGCTTACATCAGCATGAATGCTCTTGCTCTCATTAGCTTTAGGGCTGTCAAGATTGTGACTTTTAAAATTTCACCCTTCATCCTGGTGTGAAAGACCATGTACTCACGGTTAAAGAGAACGTAGAAAAGCATTTATTTTCCAGAAAGTTTAGGTGACTGGAATGTTAGACTTAGTATTTTTATTATGAACTTTGTCTATTCTTCTGAATGTGTGACTAGATGCAGAAAATAAATAGAAATTTGGATGAACTTTACCTCTCTTTAGAAAAAGAGAATTAGAAATTGAAAATAAATTAAGAGAAAGAACAGAGTGACAACTGGATTTTAAACATTTCATTTATGGTTTTTAATTGAAACAATGACAAGAATCAATTTTGTTCTCGTACATTAAAAAGTCACCTACATTTACAGGAAGTTGGTTTAAAAAATATGAAAATATTATTTTCCTTTGCTGTGAGGATTGTCAGTGTAGGATGAGCAATAAGCATCAGGAAATAGATATAGTTAAGATATTTCTGAGATTTGGCCTGAGCTCGTGTGCACAGTATAAAGATATTAGCAAAATTTTGTTCTTCTTTTGATGCTTTCTCCACTTAGAATTTGTAATTATGTTCTCTACAAGCTTAAAATCAATAATTATGTTTGGATAATTTTTTTCTGTAAAGCAAGAAGCTCGGATAATTATTAAAAATACATCTAAGATGGCAATCATAAGCTCTTGACAATAACATAATAGAATATATATATCCGGGCTGCTGGGAGCAGGATAGGAAGAAGAATATGTGTGGGAACATGTCTGGGTGCTGAGCTCTATGCAAAACAAATACAACAGTAACAAATATGATTTCAATGGTATGTGCTCCAGTAACTGCAGGGCTGAAAAGCAGTGTGAAACATTGCCTAATGATAAAAACTTCATTAGGAGGTGAGCTTTGTTGATTACAAATTAAACGGCATCCCATTCTGCAAGCTAAAATTAGGGACCTGGGCCAAGACTCACAACAATTCTCTCTGAACCGGTTCTCGCTCTGCTAGGCCAGCCTGCTTTCTATGCTGAAAATGTTCCTGAGGGAAGTTAGCTGTGGTATGACATGGAGAGGAAAGTGGAGGGGAAATTTAAAAGCTTGGCTTCTAGTTTTAAATCTGGCAAAGCGGGCATATAAACCTTCTTTGGGTTTCAGTTTCCTCATGAGTAAAGTGATGTGTCCTTCCAGCCATAAAATTCTTCGATGATTGTCTGTAGTTCCTCAAGTTCTTGTGGTAAAGGACGGGGGCACAGATAAGACCTCATGGAAACTTTGCTGCGGGGGTCTAGCCTTGTGAATATGTACCCAATCTGTTACCTTCTTTATCTGTAATATTGTTAGTGTTGGTGAAGATTCTAAGTTTAAACAGTGAAGAAAACACAGAGTGATTTTAGTAATTCAGGAATGTAATGAAATTGAATGTAAGTTATACAAAGTTAGAAGATGCCAGAGGAGAAGGCAATGGCAACCCGCTCCAGTACTCTTGCCTGGAGAATCCCAGGGACGGTGGAACCTGGTGGGCTGCCATCTATGGGGTCGCACAGAGTCGGACACGACTGAAGTGACTTAGCAGTAAAAGATGCCAGAGGAAACTTATGGTGAAATAGGTTCATAGACGTAATACTATTTCCAGGTTGCCAAACTGCAGTTTTGTTTTTTTTTTTCGCCAAACTGCTATCAGATTTCATAGACTGAAACCCAAACCTCAGATTTTATTCAGTGCTACCACGAGGTGGCACTAATGATACATTCACTGTATAAAACACTTCTTTCAACACAGGTGTTTTCCCTGTTGCTGAATTTGCTCAGGGACCTCAGTAAGGGAATCCTAATTGTAGGACCTCCTGGCTGTACCACAAGTAAATGATTTAATACTGATATAGCCAATATTCTTAGAGCAAATAACCTTTATTGAGTTTTCCTAGAGAATGTGACAATTATTTATTGAGCTCACTTTTCCTATAACTAAGAATAGCAATCAAGACCGGTATGTGAACAGGTTGCCTTTTTGTGTACTTTCAGATAAAAGATGAGTATTGTGAAAATCCTTTCTTTGCCTATAGTATCTCCACAGAAGAAGGCTCTTAGGTGAAGGTTTTCTTGATATGAAAGTGAAGTATTAGTTGCTCAGTCATGTCTGACTCTTTGCAATCTCATGGACTATAGCCTGCCAGGCTCCTCTGTCCATGGAATTCTCCAGGCAAGAATACTGGAATGACTATTCCTTTCTCCAGGGGCTCTTCCCGACCAAGGGATTGAACCTGGGTCTCCTGCATTGCAGGCAGATTCTTTACCATCTGAGCCACCTATGGCTGAGCTTTAATTTTACTTGGCTTAAAGTCTTTTAAAATATGATAGCTTGCATAATATTTGAAACATTTCCCATATTTCCCCCTTCTCTCCTTACTTGGATTACTGAGGCAAGGGATGTAGCTGTACAAGAAATTGTCATGTGCTGTTAATGTCTTTGAACTTTGTGTTTCAAAATCGTTAATATTTTTTGGAAGAGGACTTATGGGAATAGAACAAGTACTTCACCAGAAATTGGAAAGAGAACAAGGCCAATAACCTACCCCAGACTAGAGAGAACTTTCCTTAAGATAGGAAGAGGTCCATGGAACCCAGGAAAAAGATGACCTGGGGCCTGCTGGCTGCCAGTGTCATTAGAGTGGCTCAAGACTTTAAGAAGTGGCTTCCTGTTGCATTTAGGCTGATGAGAATCCTACAGCATTACATAAAATTTTTCTCTTGAAGTTGTGGAATGGAAATAGCAGAGAGCCATAAAAACTGAAGGAGTTATGTCATCAGAGATAATGGATGTTACAGTGGCAACCCACTTGTGTGGACTGGACCGCTCTGTGTTAACCATCGTGTATACTCACCAACCCTCAGTGCCTTGGGAATTCACTTTAGAAAATGGTAAAACTAACTTTAAGTGTTTTCTGTTAGTCTGTAGTGTAGGGACTTGGAATAAAATATTGTAGAAGATAAAAATATTTTATACATTTGAATATGTGGACTGCTTTTCATTCTTCGTCTGTCGGGAAGGATGTTTTTGTGTGTGTATCCATCAGGAGTATCCATATCCTAGAATTCTCCTGATCTTTCCCAGTCTATCTCAACACAACCCACTTCAATGCCTTTGCTCACTGGGTTTGGAAGTGATCTCTTTGGAGCTTTTATAGCATGTAAATTCCCTCATTAGATACTTTCCTATCCTACTTTGAAATAAATATTTTGCCAAACAAACCAGAGAGTGAGCACAGAAGTATAGGTTTATTAATAGTAGTTTGAAATAAAGAAGCAGATTCACATGGAGCTCCACTAGATCAAAATCTCATGCATTTAAAGATTCTTCAATCGATTGTTAGGACTTGGGAGATTTTACTTTTTCTCCTTTCTCCTTCAGAGAAGGCAATGGCACCCCACTCCAGTACTCTTGCCTGGCAAATCCCATGGACGGAGGAGCCTGGTAGGCTGCAGTCCATGGGGTCACTAAGAGTCGGACATGACTGAGCTGCTTCACTTTCACTTTTCATTTTCATGCATTGGAGAAGGAAATGGCAACCCACTCCAGTGTTCTTGCCTGGACAATCCCAGGGATGGGGGAGCCTGGTGGGCTGCCGTCTATGGGGTCACACAGAGTCGGACACGACTTAAACGACTTAGCAGCAGCAGAAGTAGCTCTTCTCCTTGATGTTGTAAACAAATATAAAGGATGCTGAAATTAAGGTTAGAGAGTGATATTATATTGTCATAATGTCGTGCTCTGCCTTCTCATACTATTCATGTTCATGGGGTTCCTATTGCAAAAATACTGGAGTAGTTTTCCATTCCCTTCTCCAGTGGACCACGTTTTGTCAGAACTCTGCACTGTGACCTGTCTGTCTTGGGTATCCCTGGATGGCATGGCTCAGTTTCACAAGACCATTTGCCATGACAATGCTACCGAGACAGTGTATTAAAAAGCAGAAACATCATTTTGTTGACAAAGGTTCGTACAATCAAAGCTATGGTTTTTCCAGTAGTCTGGGTGTGAGAGTTGGACCATAAAGAAGGCTGAGCACTGAAGAATTGATGCTTTGAACTGTGGTGCTGGAGAAGACTCCTGAGAGTCTTTTGGGCTGCAAGGAGATCAAACCAGTCAATCCTAAAGTAAATCAACTCTGAATATTCATTGGAAGGACTGACACTGAAGCTGAAGCTCCAATGCTTTGGCCACCTGATGCAAAGAGCTGACTCATTGGGAAAGACCCTGACGCTGGGAAAGATTGAAGGCAAAAGGAGAAGAGGGTGGCAGAGGATCAGGTGATGAAATAGCATCCCTGACTCAGTGGATATGAATTTGAGCAAACTCGGGAAGATAGTCAAGGACAGGGAAGTGTGGGGTGTTGCAGTCCATGGGTTGCAGAGAATCGCACACGACTTTGCGACTGAACAACAGCGACATGCTCTGCTGTCACTGAGACGTTTTGGTTGCACAGGGATATGTATAATATCTGAAGGTATGTGATTTTCTTTTTAAAAAATCTTTGTCAGTTTTATACAACGATAGAGGGTTGAAAAAACTGTAATACAGAAAAGTACAAGAAATGTAAAAATCTACTGATATCATAAAGGAAGTAACTACTGTTACAAATTTATGAATCCTCCCAAATATCTCTGTATTTGTATGTTAATGTATGTAATACATTTACATAAATAAGACCCTATCATACAAGTATGAGGTACTACATTTTCCCCCACTCATCAGTGTATGGCTGTTTATACCAATAAATATGAATTTATCCATAATTCCTAATGGGTGCATAGTATTCCATCATATGTATTTACTCTGATTAAACTATCCCTTTTTCATGAGCCTCACACTAACTCAGTTACATTGATGGATCCCAAGAGTTCGCCAATAAAGTCTTACTTTATGTACACATATATAGGCAACCTCAGAAAGAATATGAGAATATAAAGTTTTAGGGATACAGGTGAAATATTCAAAATTCTGTTTTAAAAATATTGATTTAATTACACATAAATTTGAAATAATTAAAAATGTTCCTTTTCCTAATTTTATAAAACTATTTTATTCAAACTTCTCTTGCAACTTTGATATCAGTGTCATTACTATTTCTGGAGGCCTGTTTTGAGTCATTGATCATAGCTCTATGCATCTTATGATACTTTTTTAAGATCAAAGTTGTTTAATTTATAACACTTTTTAAATCAATGTATAGAGCAGTTGCTGGATATTTTAATTCAACCTAAAGGACTCATTCACTCTTTGTGATCCCTATATATAACCACACATATTACTTAAAATTTTAAAAATTTAAAATTTGAAATACATAGCACACATATTTTATCGAGTAGAAATGTATTAAAAGTAATGATAATTACTTATGATGATCAAGCAGATATTATATTTTTCTATAGAAGATAGAGGCTACATGGAGCAATATTTTTTTTTAGGAACATAATACCTTTCCGTGTTTAATGAATGCTAAAAACCTAACCAAGAAATTGATTTGTTTTCCTCAATTTTTTATTACAAAAATGTCAAAGATGCAGAAAAGTTGAAAGAATAGTACAGTGAATCATAGCATTTCCTGTACATTATTTTCTTCCCTCCCTTTCTCCTATCTGTCCTCCTTTCCTATCTCCCTCATTTCCTTTCTTCTCCTGTAGGGGAGGTAGAAACTTTTTTTCACGCTTCTAGATTTTTGTGGCTGATTTAAGGATTTAAACTGATATAAAACAGGTTAGCAGGAGAAAAATAATACAGATTTTATTTAATAACATTTTATGCATACATGGGAATCCTCACAGGAAAATGGAGATCAAAAAAATGGTTACACCTAAGTGTTTATTTATTAACTTGAACAAAGAGTGGCAATATTGGAGTATTAACTGAAATATATGGGAGACTAAGGAAAATAAGAATTATTTTAGCAAAGTCTATTTGTATACATTTCTCCTAGTCTCAATTCCCTGTCTCTAATGATAAGAATGTTTCTTTCACCCTGGTGTGAGAGGGTGTCCTTTGCATGAGAGTTTCATCTGTTGCTTTCAGGAATAAAAGGGAGATCAGATGCCCTTTTGCATCTGCCATTTTCAGGTGTCTTTGGCTCAAAACAATCAGTATGGCAAAGCCACATATTTTGGGGTAGCATGTCCTAAACTCCTTTACTTCATTCCTTCCTTGTTTCCTCTCTTTCTCTCCCTCTTTCTCTTCATACACACACACACAAATAAACAGACATATACAGAAAATTTTTTTCCTACACCACAAGAAAGTAACTTGTGGACATCATGATACCATATCCCTGCATATTGTATGCTGACTATATTGAAAATTTCCTTAATAGTCTCAAGATTTTATTTTATAAAATATCTCCTACCCCAAATTGTGTCTCCAGTCTCTTATAGTCTTCTTCTTTTTTTTTTTTTTTAGTTTTTAAATGTACCCATTAGTTTTATTTTTATTTTAATTTTTTTTAAATTTTATTTTATTTTTAAACTTTACATAATTGTATTAGTTTTGCCAAATATCAAAATGAATCCACCACAGGTATACATGTGTTCCCCATCCTGAACCCTCCTCCCTCCTCCCTCCCCATACCATCCCTCTGGGTCGTCCCAGTGCACTAGCCCCAAACATCCAGTATCCTGCATCGAACCTGGACTGGCATCTCGTTTCATACATGATATTTTACATGTTTCAATGCCATTCTCCCAAATCTTCCCACCCTCTCCCTCTCCCACAGAGTCCATAAGACTGTTCTATACATCAGTGTCTCTTTTGCTGTCTCGTACACAGGGTTATTGTTACCATCTTTCTAAATTCCATATATATGCGTTAGTATACTGTATTGGTGTTTTTCCTTCTGGCTTACTTCACTCTGTATAATAGGCTCCAGTTTCATCCACCTCATTAGAACTGATTCAAATGTATTCTTTTTAATGGCTGAGTAATACTCCATTGTGTATATGTACCACAGCTTGCTTATCCATTCATCTGCTGATGGACATCTAGGTTGCTTCCAGTCTCTTATAGTCTTCTATAGTGATTCTAAAAGTGTAGTCTGTGGACCCTTGGAGATTCTCTGAGAGCTTTTAGGAGGTCTATGAGGCTGAAGTTATTTTATTATTATACTCAGATGTAATTTTGATTTTTCATTCTGTTGAAAATTTCAGTGATGGAGGTACATGAATAGTGGTGGGTGAAACTGCTGTACTATAGCACAAATCATACTTTTCTAGTAGGTTTTAAAAAAATTCTACCTATAAATGAGATCATGTGGTGTTTGTCTTTCTTTGTCTGACCTTTTTCACTTAGCATAATGCCCACAAGATCTGTCCATGTAGTCGAAAATGGCAGGATTTCCTTCTTTTCAATGGCTGAATAATATTCCATTGTGTCTATATGTCACATTTTCCTTATCCATTTATCTGTTGATGGACACTTAGACTGATTCTATGTCTTGGCTATTATAAATAATACTGCAGTGAGCATGGGGGCACAGATATCTTTTTCAGTTAGTGTTTTGTTTTCTTCTGATAAATACCCAACATTGGAATTGCTGGATCAGATGGCAGTTCTGTTTTTTAAGTTTTTGAGTGACCTCCATACTGTTTTCAAAGTGGTTACACCAATTTCCCACCAACAGCGCACAAGGGTTCCATTTTCTCTACATCCTCATCAGCACTTGTTATTTCCTGTCTTTTTGATAATAGCCATTCTAACAGTTGTGAGATGATATCTCACTGTGGTTTTGATTTACATTTCCCTGAGGATTAGTGATGTTGAGTGTCTTTTCTTTCATCTACTGGCCATCTGTATGTCATCTTTGGAAAAATGTCTATTCAGATCCTTTGCCCATTTTTAACTAGATTTTTTCTTTTTCTTTTTTTGATGTTGAGTTGTATGAGTTTTTATATATTTTGAATATTAAATCCTTGTCATATAATTTGCAAATATTTTCTCCCATTCAGTAGTCTGCATTTTAATTTTGTTGACAGTTTCTTTTGCTGTGCAGCAGCTTTTTAGTTTGATGTAGCCCCATTTGTTTATATTTGCTTTTGATGTCAAATCCAAAAAATCATCATCAAGACCAATGTTAAAGAACTTATCATCTATATTTTCTTCTATGAGTTTTATGGTTTCAGGTTTTATGTTCAAGTCTTTAATTCATTTCGAGTTGATTTTTATTTATGGTAAAAGATAAGGGTCCAGTTTAATTATTTTTCATGTGGCTGTCCAGTGTTCCCAATTTTGTTTATTGAAGAGACTATCAGACTTTATTTTCTTGGACTCCAAAATCACCGCAGATGCTGATTGCAGCCATGAAGTTAAAAGACACTTGCACCTTGGAAGAAAAGCTATGACAAACCTAGACAGAATATTAAAAAGCATAGACATTACTTTGCCAGCAAAGGTCCATCTAGTCAAAGCTATGGTTTTTCCAGTAGTCAGGTACAAATGTGAGAGTTGGACTATAAAGAAAGCTGAGAGCTGAAGAATTGATGCTTTTGAACTGTGGTTTGGAGAAGACTCTTGAGAGTCCCTTGGACAGCAAGGAGATCCAACCAGTCAATCCTAAAGGAAATGAATCCTGAACATTCATTGGAAGGACTGATGTTGAAGCTGAATCTCCAATGCTGTGGCCACCTGACCTGAAGGGCAAAGTCCTTAGAAAAGACCCTGATGCTGGGAAAAATTGAAGGCAGGAGGAGGAGAAGGAGATGACAGAGGATAAGATAGTAGGATGGCATCATTGACTCAATGGACATGAGTTTGAGCAAGCTCTGGAAGTTGGTGATGGGTAGGGAAGCCTGGTGTGTTGCAGTCCATGGGGCTGCAGAGAGGCAGACATGACTGAGCGACTGAACTGAATTGAACTGATCCTTTCCCAATTGTATGTTCTTGGCTCCTTTGTTGTAAAGTAATTGGCCATATATGCATGGGTTTATTTCTGGGATCTCTATTTTGTTTTCTTGATCTGTGTGTCTGTTTTTATGCCAATACCACACTGCTTTTATTCCTGTAGATTTGCAGTATAGTTTGAAATCAAGAAGTGAGCCATTGTTTTCAAAATGACCAACACCTGTTACAATACCAAATTCAAAGTGCAATATAGGCGAATAAATTAATGTAACAAAAGTTTATTGATGTGATTTCAGATTCCTTACTGCAATTAACCTTTAAGAAACTCGCACTTTTTGAGTTTGAGGTAGTATCAAAAAATATCTATAATTATCTGAAAAAGTTATTAGCATATTTCTTCTTTTTCTAACTGTTTATGTGAGACTGGATTTTATTAATAAAGTTTAACTTAAAGAACATTTTATATCAGACTGAATACAGAAGCAATTATGAGAGTTTAGCTTCTTTTATTAAGCCAAATATTAAAAAGATTTTATGAAATGTAAAACAATGCCACTGTTTTCATTTTTTTTTTTTTATTTTGGAAAACTGAGTTTTTTAAATAAAAAATGTGCTACTAATTTGGACCTGTATGAGTTATTATTAAAAAATGACCCAATAAGCATGTAACTTAAAATGTCTGTTTTAATTTTTAAATTACATATTATTAGATATAATCTGCATAAACAAAAACTCTTTGGGGTTCTTAATAGTTAGTAAACTGCAAAAGGGCCTCAAGATCTAACAGCTTGAGAACAGCTGAGATTGAGAGAGATGAGAATTAGGTGGATAATCAGGAAAGGACTGTCTGCAGAAATGACATTTGAGTTGAGAACTGAATAATGAGAAGAAAGCTTCCAAGTGAAAATTAGGAGAAGAACATTCCAGGCAAAGAGTGATGATGAGGAGCAGCCAATGAAAGAGCTCCAAGACAGGGAAGAATTTTGGGTGTTTCCAAGGAGAAACAAGCTAGTATGAGATCAGGTCAGAGACATGTGTTGGGATCAGATTATTAGGGTCTCATAGATTGTGGTAAGGAGACTGAATATTATTTTATATATAATGGAATTCCACTAGGGAGTTATAAATAGGGTTGTGACATCATCCACGTTTTTCCTTTAAAAGAAGAATAGACTGTATGTGTTGAGAGTTGAGGAAAGAATTAAGTTAGAAGACAGTTGCAGCAGCCTAGGAGAGTGGGAAAGGGGGCGTGCACTGTGTTTTGGCGATGACAATAGTAAGAAAATGTCTTGGCCCATTTACATTGCTGTAACAGAACACCATTGACTGGGTGGCTTATAAACAACAACAATTTATCTTTCACAGTTTTGGAGGCTGGGAAGTCCAAGATCACAGCGTAAGCAGATTTGGTGTCTGGTGATACCTGCTTCTCAGTTCATACATGGCTGTCTTCTTTCTGTGTCTTTACATCACAAAAAGGATAAGGGAGCTGTCCGGAATCTCTTTTATAAAAGTTTTAAGCCCATTTATGAGGACTCTGTCTTCATAATCTAATTACTTTCTAAAGGACCTGTTTCCAAATACAATCACATTGGGGATATAACTCAACAGGTTAATTTTTAAGGGACATAAACATTCAGTCTATAGCAAGTGATAAGATTTAGATTATACTTTTTTGAAGCTAAAAATGACTGATAAGTTAGATGTGGAGTGCAGGGTAAAGTAATGAACTGGAATTGGTCAGAGAAACTGCGTAAGTGACAGAGATGTTTACTGAAACCAGGAAGACTGAGAGAGGTACAGTTTTAGTGAGTTCTGTTTTATACTAGTTGAGTATAAATCTTATGACATAAGTACTGTCATTTTTTACATTAAAAAATGAGGATGTGGTGGTTCAGAGAGGTCATGAAACTCATCAGAAGTCACTGGTATGTAAGTGGTGGAGGCAAGATTTGACCCCAGACAATTCAGTTCCAGAGCCTGCTGTCTCAGCCACTAAGATGAGGAAAGACACTTGAGTTTTGGGAAGGTGAGCCACTAGAGTGATCTTTTAAAATATAAATCAGATTGTATTGGCTCTCCCGTCTTGTTACTCATTTCCATGACTTTCCGGAAGAAAATCCAGACCTCTGCCTGTTTTTCAACCACTTATACCATTCAGCCTCTTGTGAAGATCCAACATGCTGGCTTCCCTTCTCTTGCTGGAACATGCCAAGTCTCTTCCTGTGGTAGGGCCTTGGCACATTCTGTTTGCTCTGCCTGGAATTCTCTTTCTCCAGCAGTTTGCCTGGATGGCTGATTCAGGTCTCAGGTCAAAGTCAGATTTTTAGAGAGAGCTTTGCTGGTCACTTTTTTTCCCTCAAGGAGCTTCTTCCAGGCCCATGCTACCTGAGCACCTTATTTATTTCCTCATAGACCTTTCATAGGATGAAATTATCTTGTTTACTTACTTGTTTACTTTTATACTGAATGATTTTTTACCAGTATGAGGTAAGATCCATGATGGAAGATCCACTTTTCTTTTTTTATCACTACTCTTTAGACTCAAGTGCCTGGGACAGAATATGCATTTGACAGACAATTGGGCACTGAATGTATGAATGACATAGTTTACAACCAGTGAGTAGATAATCAGAGATATTTCAGTTCAGTTCAGTTCAGTTCAATTGCTCAGTTGTGTCCGACTCTTTGCGACCCTATGAATCACAGCACGCCAAGCCTCCCTGTCCATCACCAACTCCTGGAGTTCACTCAGACCCACGTCCATCACGTGTCAGTGATGGACGAGTCAGTGATGCCATCCAGCCATCTCATCCTCTGTCGTCCCCTTCTCCTCCTGCCCCCAATCCCTCCCAGCATCAGAGTCTTTTCTAATGAGTCAACTCTTCCCATGAGGTGGCCAAAGTACTGGAGTTTCAGCTTTAGCATCATTCCTTCCAAAGAAATCCCAAGGCTGATCTTCAGAATGGACTGGTTGGATCTCCTTGCGGTCCAAGGGACTCTCAAGAGTCTTCTCCAACACCACAGTTTAAAAGCATCAATTCTTCGGCACTCAGCTTTCTTTATAGTCCAATTCTCACATCCATACATGACCATTGGAAAAACCATAGCCTTGACTAGACAGACCTTTGTTGGCAAAGTATTGTCTCTGCTTTTCAATATGCTATCTAGGTTGGTCATAACTTTTCTTCCAAGGAGTAATTTTATGAGATACTAAAGAAATAGAGGCAGTGATTAACTGTACTTATTTATTAACCTTGAACAGGACCAATCCTGTTGGAGTGAGGGGTTGCTTAAGTTTTCCAGTACAATATTTTCTTTGTTACACGAACTGCTTGAAATTCTTTATTTTGATTTATTACATTTCCTGAATTACCACAATAAATGATTGATTAATATTAGCATTAACAACCATTTGTTCTCTTTTATTTTAGTTGTTCTTAGAAGGCAAATATCCCTGAGAAAGTAAACACAGACCAAACTACTAGTCATATTTCAGGGGGAATCAGTTCAAATTGTTTCTCTTCTAATAATAAGAACCCTCAGTAGAATAGAGGAAACAGGACTTAACCTGGCTCAGACGATAAAGAATCCACCTGCAACGCGGGAGACCTGGGTTCGATCCCTGGTTTGGGAAGATCCCCTGGAGGAGGGCATGGCAACCCACTCCAGTATTCTTGCCTGGAGAATCCTATGGACAGAAGAGCCTGAAGGGCTACAGTCCATGGAGTCTCAGAGTTGGACATGACTGAGTGACTAAGCACAGCACAGTACAGTCACTGAACATCCAGATGATGGCTCAGGCATCAGGGGGCTGGAGTGAAGAAAGTAGGGAAGTGAGTGAAGGGCAAAGACAAGAACAAGAAGACCCCCCCTCAAAGGCAAAAGTCTCTCTTTTCTCAGTTTTCTCCAGGGCTGAACTTAATAGTTGAATGATGTTTCAACTCATTTGGATTTGCTATGACTTAGTTTATGAAAAGTCAAAGCCAGTTATTTAAACCATCTCACATAAATTCAGCTGTAAAGACACTTTCAGAGATTTAACTGATGCAGTCTTTGTAGAAGAATCTTATGAATTATTAAAATGGTGAAACAAGAAGCCAGCAGTTACCTAATTTGCCCTTGATGATGAATGGCAGAGATTTAGAGATTAATCTCTTTCTCTAAGATATTTTCTGTTAAATGAAGATGCAGACACTATCATTTGAGATGGACTAGAGTAGAAAATATCTTTCCAAAATTTATTAGCTTTCCAGCTGTGAATGTAATAAACAGCTTTTTGCAAATTAATGTTTGTTTTCATTCATATAGTTTTAGCAGTAGTTTTCTATTCTGAGGAATAGAAGTGAAGGTGTTGATGGGAATAAATTACCTCTGTGGTCCATGGTTTATGTAGAGAATATTTTTATGAAGTGGTAACAAATCATGACTTTTTTGGGGAAGCTTTTGCTTATGATAACATTGCTTCTGATATTTTTATGGTTACTTAGCAGGAGAAAACTTTATATCTTAAATTCAGAGCAGTGATTTGTGTGTGTGTGTGTGTGTGTTTAAAGTTCTCTGTGAATTTAATGTGCAGTGACATGAGGCAATGAATTTTATTTAGTTTTGATTGAGGGTGAATTTTTTTCAGTTTAAGAATTAAAAAAATCTTGACTTAATAGGATTATTAAAAAAATCTCAATAGTTTAAAAGATTATAATAATAATCTTAAGATTTTAAGGTATTATCCCAAATTCTGTCTTACTGCTGGAATCCAAATCCAGAACCCCCTTCTTATCCTCTTAAATCTTGCATTTCCAGAGCAAGAACAGATAATATATGCTCTATAAATATGTTATAGATGTGGCTAAATGAGGACTGTTTAGTGATACAGTACAATTGTCTTGGTAATATACACTTAAACAGAATTATCATAGAGAAGTCAAAATCAATCCCTAATGTCCTATTCATTAGCTTTCTCTCCAATGAGTCTGGAAGATTTTAATTATTAGTGTAATGTCCAAAAACTAAACAACACGAAGTGCCCGTGAAGAAGTAGAAAGTAATGGTTAAGTCTTATTAGTAACAATGAACCATATGTTACTAAAGAAGTTGTTGTGATTTAATCACCAGTGGTTGAGATTTCAAGTTTTTATTGAAATATAATTCACATATAACATTGTATAAATTTAAGATATATAATATATTGATTTGATACACTTACATATTGCACAATGATTATCACCATAGAGTTAGTTAACACCTCCATCATATCACATAATTATATTTCTTTTATGTGGTGAGAACATTTAAGATCTACTTTCTTAGCAACTTTCAAGCATATAATACAGTATTCGTTGTTGTGGTGTTGCTCAGTCATGTCTGACTCTTTGTGACCCCATTGACTGCAGCACATCGGGCTTCCCTATCCTTAACCATCTCCTGGAGTTTGCTCAAACTCATGTCCATTGAGTCAGTGCTGCCATCCAATCTTCTTGTCCTCTGTCATCCCCTTCTCCTCCTTTCTTTAATCTTTCCCAACATCAGGGTCTTTTCTAATGTGCTGGCTCTTCGCAGCAAGAAGCCAAAGTATTGGAGCTTCAGCTTCAGCATCAGTCCTTCCGATGAATATTCAGGACTGATTTCCTTTAGGATTGACTGGTTTGATTTCCTTGCAGTACAAGAGACTCTCAAGCGTCTTCTCCAACACCACGGTTTCAAAGCATCAATTCTTGAATGCTCAGCCTTCATTATGGTCCAGCTCTCACTGGTAAATAGTCATGTATGGATACAGTATTATTAAATACAATCATGGTGCTATACATTTGATTCCCAGAACTTATTTATCATATAACTGAAAGTTTGTACTCTTCCCATTTTCATCTCCCCATTTTTCCTCATTCCTGAGTCTCTGGTAACTACCATTATACTGTTTCTATAAGTTTGATTTTTTTTTATATTGCACACACAGATAAGTGATATCATGCAGCATTTATCTATATTTGTCTGACTTATTTCACTTAGCATAGTGCACTCACGGTCCATCAATGTTTCACAAATGGCAGGATTTCCTTCTTTCTCATGAGTGAGTAGTTGGAATTTTCATTCCTAGATAATAAACGGTGTAAAGGCAGCTCCGATTCTATCAGTAGCAAGGTTTCGTGTATCAACAATTTATCACTGCCATAGTCCTTACATGTATATTCCTACTGCGCAGTCATATACCTGACATCATGTTTCTCCAGCTATTTTTTGATTCTTGAATGAGGAAGTATGAAATAGAAGGACTGTTTCTAAATATAAAAGAGGTATCATGATTTTAATTCTGTTATGAGCAAGTGAGCCAATGTGTTGAAAACTGAGGCAGTAAATCAGGACCTATGAGCTTATGAGCTTAGATCCTGGTCTCTCTTACTAGCCAGAGGGGACTTGGAAATACTTTATATTATGCTTTTATAGTATTACTGACAGTGACAGACTCAGTAATGCTAAGCCAGTCCCCCCCTCTCTCTCATTTTCTCTTTCTCATGGTTGACATCCTGAGATGTTTCTAAAATCTGAGACAGAGACACTGCAGTATTATCATTGAAGGTTAGTTGAACAGTAATAAATCATTGAGTCCTCCAAGCCAAATACTCTCCTTGGGCTGTATTCTATACAAGGGCCATGGCTAATATTTCTTACTGCTTTGTAGTCCTTTGTGGTTTCTCTCGAGTTGCACTTCTAAAGGACCAAAGCATTTGGAGTCTTAGATCTTCAGAGACACATCAGCTACCTTAATATTTCCTTTGATTTGGAAGCAGAGAAATTTTAAAATGGAAGTTATTGAACAAGAGGAGTATGGGACAGATAGGTGTCATCTTAGAGATAATAATGAACTTTGATCTCCAGAATAATATACTAAGTGTGATAATAAAGCTTTCATTGAGTTCAGAGCATTGCCTTGTTAAAAGTAGCTTTATTGCATTTTTTTTTTTTTTTTGCTTTTCTTAAAGAGTAAAAGATGTCTTATGTAACTAAAAAATACAAGCCTGAAATACATAAGGCTGAACAGATTCAGCATGGCTTAATGTGAGTTATGAGAAAGTATTCTACATTTTGGCATAATATGAACCTGCATGTAATTCTTTTCTTCTGCATCTTTTTTTTCCTGTGAGCAGGAAATCTGTGATTTATAAATCTTTGAATCACAAATCTGGAGATTCTGTTTATGCTCTTAAATTTAACAACATTAAAGTGCTAATGTGATCTAATGATGAAGAAGCAGGTAAGAGAATGGGAAGAATTAAAGTACATACCTTTGAATATATGCTTTTATTTTTTAGAGTACTCCTCACCCCAAGCTTATAAATTCTGATTATAAAATTTGATAAATGCTCAATGAAAAGAACTTGGAAACTAGAGAAAACCATTAAGAAAAAAAATCACCCTTCAGAGATAGCCACTCTTGGCTAATATTTTGAAGTGTCTTTTCAGCTTAAAAATTGCATATTTTAAAAAGACAATCTGTAAATTGTGTGGTAGTTTGAACACTCATCTCACACGCTAGCAAAGTAATGCTCAAAATTCTCCAAGTGAGGCTTCAACAGGTGAGCCGAGAACTTCCAGATGTTCAAGATGAATTTAGAAAAGGCAGAGGAACCAGAGATCAAATTGCCAACATCCACTGGATCATAGAAAAAGCAAGAGGGTTCCAGAAAAACGTCTATTTCTGCTTTATTGATTTCGCCAAAGCCTTTGACTGTGTGGATCACAACAAACTATGAAAATTCTTCAAGAGATGGGAATACCAGACCACCTTACTGCTTCCTGAGAAATCTGCATGCAGGTCAGGAAGCAACAATTAGAACTGGACATGGAACAATCGACTGGTTCCAAATTGGGAAAGGAATACGTCAAGGCTGTATACTGTCACCCTGCTTATTTAACTTATTTTCAGAATACCTCATGTGAAATGCCAGGCTGGATGAAGCACAAGCAGGAATCAAGAATTCCAGGAGAAATATCAATAAGCTCAGATATGCAGATGACACCACTCTTATGGCAGAGAGCAAAGAGGAACTAAAGAGCCTATTGATGGAAGTGAAAGAGGAGAGTGAAAAAGCTGGCTTACAACTCCACATTCAAAAATCTAATATCATGGCATCCAGTCCCATTACTTCATGGCAAATAGATGGGAAAACAATGGAAGCAGTGAGAGATTTTATTTTCTTGGACTCCAAAATCACTGCAGATGGTGACTACAGCCATGAAATTAAAAGACGCATGCTTCTTGGAAAAGAAAAGCTATCACCAACCTACACAGCATATTAAAAAAGCAGAGACATTACTTTGCCAACAAAGGTCTGTCTAGTCAAAGCTATGGTTTTTCCAGTAGTCGTGTATGGATGTGAGTTGGAGCATAAAGAAAGCTGAGTGCCAAAGAATTGATGCTTTTAAACTGTGGTGTTGGAGAAGACTCTTGAGAGTCCCTTGGACTGCAAGGAGATCAAACCAGTCAATCCTAAAGGAAATCAGTCCGGAATATTCATTGGAAGGACTGATGCTGAAGCTGAAGTTCCAATACTTTGGCCACCTGATGAGAAGAACTGACTCACCGGAAAAGACTCTGATGGTGGGACAGATTGAAGGCAGGAGGAGAAGGGGACAATAGAGGATGAGATGGTTGGATAGCATCACCGACTTGATGGACATGAGTTTGAGCAAGTTCCAGGAGTTGGTGATGGACAGGGAAGCCTGGCGTGCTGCAGTCCATGGGGTTGCAAAGAGTTGGACATGACTGAGCGACTGAACTGAACTGAATCTGTAAATACATGTTAAAAATATTTTAAATAGTTTTCCTCATGTAAAACCCTTAAAAATAAATGACTGGTTAGAAGTAATTAATATTGAGAAGTTTGTAATATTTGCATTGTTCTCAAGACTTTGGTTTTATTGGATAAAGATCAATTTTGCTCTTTGGTAAATACTTAATGAAATTTTTATCATATTTTAGGGTATGGTTATATTTAAATAATTTAACATTTACCTCACTAACTCTATATCCTTTTGCCCAAATATGCAACTTAATTACCCGAGTCAATTCTCTTATTGTAAATAAAACTCTAAAAGGCATGTGGACAGATTTCTTTGAAGTCCTGATGCTAGGCTCTTTCATGTGCTTGGGCATTTGTGGTTGTCTCCATTCTGAAGAGTCAAAGTTCTGGAAGTCTTTGAAGGGGTTTGGATATATTAAAGGTAGATGGATGTGTCTCACATGGAATTGAATGCACCCCCCACTCCCTGTCAAGTTTAGAGTTCGATCTTATTACTTTAACTCTCTCTCAATATGAAACTCAAAAGTTCCTATGTCCTCATTGGGTCAATTTAGAAAAATATCCTAGTGAGCTGAATAAATACTGATGAATTGTGTTAAGCAATTCTTTGTAAAAAGGTTACATTTCATCAACTTGCTTAAAAGTAGTAAAAAATACATATATATAGTAAAATTGAATATATTAATAAATGATGTGTGTGCAAAGTAGTTCTTGAAAAACAACCAAAACCAAAACCAAAACTGCTCCAAGCAGAACAGAACACAAACCCTAACAAACCCAAAACTGGGAGTGAGCATCTGAATTTAAAGGGTAACTTGTGAGCATGTGACAGATGCTATATTGGGGCCATGTACTATTTTGTGTCATCATTTAAGTGGACAGGACTGTAAATCATTGGTGAATTAACAACTCAAAGGGCACTGCTTATATTTTGCTTGTCTCTATGTACAATTAGTTTGGGTAAAACTGTCTTGCTACCATTAGTTGATATCAATAATTTCAATTTTTAAAGGAAGAGAGGGAGACTGAAGATCTTAATGTCATTTAATTTTCAGAATTCCATAGAAACAAACCCTTTTGTCTTAACAAAAGACCCTATTCTCAAAACTGAGAGCCAACTCATTCCAACAAACATTAACCAGGAATATTGTTCAGTAATTCACTGGGTTTGGTGTCAATGAAAATAGCTTGTCAAAGAGTTAAAATAATAAATTAAAAAAGTTACTTTGTAGAGGGTCTTAGTTCAGTTCATATCAGTTCAGTTGCTCAGTTGTGTCCGACTCTTTGCAACCCCATAAATCGCAGCATGCCAGGCCTCCCTGTCCATCACCAACTCCCGGAGTTCACTCAAACTCACACCCATTGAGTTGGTGATGCCATCCAGCCATCTCATCCTCTGTCATCCCCTTCTCCTCCTGCCCCCAATTCCTCCCAGCATCAGAGTCTTTTCCAATGAGTCAACTCTTCGCATGAGGTGGCCAAAGTACTGGAGTTTCAGCTTTAGCGTCATTCCTTCCGAAGAACACCCAGGACTGATCTCCTTTAGAATGGACTGGTTGGATCTTCTTGCAGTCCAAGGGACTTCTCCAACACCACAGTTCAAAAGCATCAATTCTTCAGCGTTCAGCTTTCTTCACAGTCCAACTCTCACATCCATACATGACTACTAGAAAAACCATAGCCTTGACTAGACAGACCTTTGTTGGCAAAGTAATGTCTCTGCTTTTGAATATGCTGTCTAGGCTGGTCATAACTCTCCTTCCAAGGAGTAAGCATCTTTTAATTTCATGGGTGCAGTCACCATCTGCAGTGATTTTGGAGCCCCCCAAAATAAAGTCTGACACTGTTTCCACTGTTTCCCCATCTATTTCCCATGATGCCATGATCTTAGTTTTCTGAATGTTGAGCTTTAAGCCAACTTTTTCACACTCCTCTTTCACTTTCATCAAGAGGCTTTTTAGTTCCTCTTCATTTTCTGCCATAAGGATGGTGTCATCTGCATATCTGAGGTTATTGATATTTCTCCCAGCAATCTTGATTCCAGCTTGTGCTTCATCCAGCCCAGCATTTCTCATAATGTACTCTGTATAGAAGTTAAATAAGCAGGGTGACAATCTACAGCCTTGACGTAGTCCTTTTCCTATTTGGAACCAGTCTGTTGTTCCATGTCCAGTTCTAACTGTTGCTTCCTGAACTGCGTATAGGTTTCTCAAGAGGCAGGTGAGGTGGTCTGGTATTCCCATCTCTTTCAGAATTTTCCACAGTTTGTTGTGATCCACACAGTCAAAGGCTTTGGCATAGTCAATAAAGCAGAAATAGATATTTTTCTGGAACTCTTTTCCTTTTTCCATGATCCAGCAGATGTTGGCAATTTGATCTCGGTTCCTCTGCCTTTTCTAAAACCAGCTTGAACATCTGGAAGTTCACGGTTCACATATTGCTGAAGCCTGGCTTGGAAAATTTTGAGCATTACTTTACTAGTGTGTGACAGGAGTGCAATTGTGTGGTAGTTTGAGCATTCTTTGGCATTGCCTTTCTTTGAGATTGGATTGAAACTGACCTTTTCCAGTCCTGTGGCCACTGCTGAGTTTTCCAAATTTGCTGGCATATTGAGTGCAGCACTTTCACAGCATCATCTTTCAGGATTTGAAATAGCTGAACAGGAATTCCATCACCTCCACTAGCTTTGTTTGTAGTGATGCTTCCTAAGGCCCACTTGACTTCACATTCCAGGATGTCTGGCTCTATGTGAGTGATCACACCATTGTGATAATCTTGGTCATGAAGATCTTTTTTGTACAGTTCTTCTGTGTATTCTTGCCACCTCTTCTTAATATTTTCTGCTTCTGTTAGGTCCATACCATTTCTGTCCTTTATCAAGCCCATCTTTGCATGAAATGTTCCCTTGGTATCTCTACCCTTCTTGAAGAGATCTCTAGTCTTTTCCATTCTATTGTTTTCCTCTCTTTCTTTGCATTGATCGCTGAAGAAGGCTTTCTTATCTTTCCTTGGTATTCTTTGGAACTCTGCATTCAGATGCTTATAGCTTTCCTTTTCTCCTTTGCTTTTCGCTTCTCTTCTTTTCACAGCTATTTGTAAGGCCTCCCTAGACAGCCATTTTGCTTTTTTGCATTTCTTTTCCATGGGGATGGTCTTGATCCCTGTCTCCTATACAATGTCATGAACCTCTGTCCATAGTTCATCAGGTACTCTATCTATCAGATCTAGTCCCTTAAATCTATTTCTCACTTCCACTGTATAATCATAAGGGATTTGATTTAGGTCATACCTGAATGGTCTAGTGGTTTTCCCTACTCTTCAATTTCAGTCTGAATTTGGCAATAAGGAGTTCATGATCTGAGCCACAGTCATACTTCCCTGGTGGCTCGTATGGTAAAGCATTTGCCTACAAGGTGGGAGACCCAGGTTCAGTCTCTGGGTCAGGAAGATCCCCTGGAGAAGGCAATGGCAACCCACTCCAGTACTCTTGCCTGGAAAATCCCATGGACAGAGGACCCTGGTAAGCTACAGTTCATGGGGTCGCAAAGAGTCGGACACGACCGAGTGACTTCACTTTCAGAGGGTCTTAGGATATTAAAATAACCCTTTTATTTTAAGAGCAATAATATTTATTGTGGACTGTTTAAAAATATAGATCATAGGAAAAAATCCAACAATTTGGCCTGTCATACCATCACTTAATGTAATCTTTTACACTTTTCTTATACTTGCATATTCAATACTATTCATAAGTGGAGTCATAACATATGGATTGTTCCTGAACTCCCAGTATATCCATCAGACAACCTGTTCATACAGCAGGCTGACAATATAGACATGTTTAAGTAAACAAAAAGAAAGGCAGCATCACAGAAGCATTTATAAATCAGGCACTTAATTCACTTAGAGGAGAAAGTGATTTAGATTCATTCTTCATCTTCTAAGTCTCTTAAAAGTTAACTGTGAAAACAATCAGGATGGGGAGCACATGTATACCTGTGGTGGATTCATTTTGATATATGGCAATACCAATACAATATTGTAAAGTTAAAAAATAAAATAAAATTAAAAAAAATTAAAAAAAAAAACAATCAAAGGGAGATGGAATGTTCTGGTTTATAGGTGAGCTAGCTGAGGGGTTCTCCTTCTGCTTCTGCATTCTTTTGGTAATTTGTGATGCTTTATGCTACATGTGTACCTTGTAGAACATCTCTAGTCTAATCTATTGGGATATAATATTTCTGTAAAACAACTCAGATATCAGGAACTCTAATTGTCTCTTTTGGGCTTCTGACTAACCCATTTTTCCTGCTTTCAAGAATACAGTTGTATAAGAAATGAATTTTAAAATCAAAGCATAGCCTAATAGCTTCCCCCCCTACTATCACCCACCCTGATATTTCCTGTTTCCTTAGCATGCGAAATTTCAATCTGCAGTATATATTAAAGAACTTACTGACTGTCCAAACACCCTTTCTGTGTAAATTTGTATGAGCTTTTGCTTTCTTAGAAATGTTTAAAAATAAGTGTTTGGGCACAGTCATCTCCCCCCTGTTACATGTCTATATTTGTTTCCCATTTCAACCAGCTTAGGGTTTTGTTTTAGTGGAAGCTGCCTGGTCTGATTAAGAGCTTTAGTTAGCATTGAAAATTTGTATTGGCAGGGTTAATTGCATAGAGAATTGTTTCTATGGCTATAGACAATTTACAACTTGACGTTATTTCTCTAATACTTTGCTATTTGAGATGAAATAATGTATGATTTTCCAAAGATGATGGTATAGTATTTCACTGGAGTTGAAAGTTTCATGTGAAATTTGGACTTTTGCAACACAGACTATGGTATAAAAGTAATAGTGAAAAGTATTAAAAATTACTATCTCGTAGTAGAGAAGTGATTGTTTGTTGCAAATCACCAGAATGGAAGTAAATCTGAAGTTGGTTTTGTAATTTCATGCATTCTTGTCTTAGAGTATACGGTGACTTACTTTCAGCCAGAATACTTGTGCTGTCCTTGGAAAAGGTTAGGTGGAAAATATCCAGTGAGAGTCATAGTATTTTATAAAAAGGGGAGATATATGACTATATGACCCCCTTTTTGGTGTGATTGGAGGATGCTAAAATTCATGGAATCATAGAATTTAGAAAAGTCCTGGGCCTGGGTGAGATGTTGCCCTGGTTTAGGTAATCAAGGACTAGTTTGATGATTATGTTCTAGTTATAAAGGGTGGAATGCATCTTGATGAATAGAGTAATACCAAAGATAAAGTAGGGTCTGTTTGTAGTTTTTTTACAGTGTTTGACTTGTCCATTTGCCCTTATTGAGAACCAGGGTATAGATATTAGCTTCCTTGATTCTACTGAGGACCAAAGCTAATTTTAGAAGACAGAACTTTAAACATTGACAATGTTTATGAAGTTACTTCATGTCCTGAGTGCCTTTTACGCAACAGGTGCTAAGTTGGATGTGTGAATGAAATGATGTGTAGAAATAAGAGACTAGTAGGAGAAGATGAACGTGGAATTATTTTGTTTAGAAAGCAATGAATGTGATTTTTTTCTCTTCTCTCTTTATTCTTTCCATATACTTGGAAAAACAACTACCTGAAATATTTAGGCTTCAGTAAGCAAGGATTTTATACACAGTGTTGTTCTAGATCCTAGGAATATAATAATAAATAATCCATGTTTATGCTCTTATGAAGCTTACATTCTATTTGGAGCACAGGAGAGAAAAGAAAGAGGAGAAAGAAGAGAAGGGATATCAAACAAACACATACCTTCAGATTGTGATGAAGTGAGGTTGTAAACAATGAAGAAGTTACTTTATATGGGATAGTCAGATTAATTCTCTCCATAGGCTGATTTTAGCAGTGACCTGGATAAAGTGAAAAAGCTGGACAAATAGACATCTGGGGAGAGCATTCCGGGGTGGGGTGAAGAGGTAGATGTTGTAAAAGATTTGGCCCCCACAGTTCTCCAGCATCTGTTTGCTACAAGCTGCCTTGAGCTTCCAAGACCTCTCCCAGTATATCCCCAGATTCTGTCTTCTTGGGGGAAGCTCCAATGTTTTACTCCTTTATTGCTTACCTCTTAACAAAATAGCTCTCATTTCTTGAGTGTGAACCAAGGTGCCAGACACTGATTATCTAATTTATTCCTTACAACAACCCTGCAAAACAAGCATTACTATCTCTGTTGTAAAGATGAGAAAACTGAGTACCCAAGAGATTACAGAGTTTCAATAGCATGTAATAGTCCCAGATTTCTGGGACTGAATGGAAGCTTTCTAATTCTGAAGCCATTTTTCTAGACTACATGGTCTTTCTAGATTTACTTGCTTTGTGACCGTGCTTTCAGTTAAAAGCTGATTTCTAACCCAAAATTATGTTCATAGGTTAATATTTTTTAAATTAAATGTTTTACTTTAAGAGAATTGTAGATTTATATACTGTTGTAAGGAATAATGCAGAGAGATCCTGTGTATACCTTCCTCTGATTTTCCCAATGGGAACATCTTTCAAAGCTATTGTAAAATAGGAGACAGGAAAATTGAGGCAAATCTCTTTTTATTTTAAAATTAAATGAAAGATTCTTTAAATTATATAATGCTTTACAATTTTTGGAAGTTTCACACGTATGATTTCATATAAGCCGATAATAATCTCTTTTCTTCTCTTACTCCTGTATTGCCCCTCCTACCTTTGCTCTCCCCTCAGGTAACCATTAATTGGTTATTTATTTCTGCGAATCTGCTTCTTTTTGTTTTATTCACTAGTTTGTTGTAATTTTTAAATTCCACATATATCATGTCATACAGTCTTTGACTTATTTCACTTAGTGTAATACTCTCCAAGTCCATCCATGTTGCTGCAAATGGCAAAATTTCAAGAATTTAAAGTTTTAAAACTACCCGAGGCTGTGTGGAATGCATTGTAACTGTGATGTGAAGGTGAAGAATTTATGAGACAGTTTCAATCATTTCACGTATTGCCAGGCTTCAGCAATACGTGAATTGCGAACTTCCAGATGTTCAAGCTGGTTTTAGAAAAGGCAGAGGAACCAGAGATCAAATTGCCAACATCTGCTAGATCATTGAAAAAGCAAGAGAGTTCCAGAAAAGCATCTATTTCTGCTTTATTGACTATGCCAAAGCCTTTGACTGTGTGGATCACAAGAAACTGTGGAAAATTCTGAAAGAGATGGGAATACCAGACCACCTCACCTGCCTCTTGAGAAAACTGTATGCAGGTCAGGAAGCAACAGTCAGAACTGGACATGGAACAGCTGACTGGTTCCAAATAGGAAAAGGAGTACATCAAGGCTGTATATTGTCACCCTGCTTATTTTACTTCTATGCAGAGTACATCATGAGAAACGCTGGGCTGGAAGAAGCACAGGCTGGAATCAAGATTGCTGGGAGAAATATCAATAACCTCAGATATGCAGATAACACCACCCTTACAGCAGAAAGTGAAGAGGAACTAAAAAGCCTCTTGATGAAAGTGAAAGAGGAGTGTGAAAAAGTTGGCTTAAAGCTCAACATTCAGAAAACTAAGATCATGGCATCTGGCCCCATCACTTCATGGGAAATAGATGGGGAAACAGTGGAAATGGTGACTTTATTTTTGGGGGCTCCAAAATCACTGCAGATGGTGATTGCAGCCATGAAATTAAAAGACGCTTACTCCTTGGAAGGAAGGTTATGGCCAAGCTAGACAGCATATTCAAAAGCAGAGACATTACTTTGCCAACAAAGGTCCATCTAATCAAGGCTTATGGTTTTTCCAGTAGTCATGTATGGATGTGAGAGTTGGACTGTGAAGAAAGCTGAGCGCCGAAGAATTGATGCTTTTGAACTGTGGTGTTGAAGAAGACTTTTGAGAGTCGCTTGGACTGCCAAGGGATCCAACCAGTCCATTCTGAAGGAGATCAGTCCTGGGTGTTCATTGGAAGGACTGATGCTGAAGCTGAAACTACAATACTTTGGCCACTTGATGCAGAGAGCTGACTCATTTGAAAAGACCCTGATGCTGGGGAAGATTTAGGGCAGGAGGAGAAGGGGATGACAGAGGATTAGATGATTGGATGCTATCACCGACACAATGGATATGGGTTTGGGTGGACTCCAGAAGTTGGTGTTGGACAGGGAGGCCTGGCCTGCTGCGGTTCATGGGGTCGCAAAGAGTTGGACACGACTGAGCGACTGAATTGAACTGAACTTCAATCATTTCGTTTTCTTTAAAATAACCCTCAAAATAAATAGTTTTTATTCCTATAAAGAACATAACTTAGCTGTCTCTCCATGGATATAATTTTGAATTATGTTGATTGGAGGATAAATCAGGAGAACTGCATACTAGTATGTGAATGTTTAAATAATTATCGTTAATTTAAGTGTCCTTAAGAGAGCTTTAGCTGCTCAAGTGAACATTTGCTTAATTTAAATTGAATTAGAAATGATCTTTGGGAGAAACAGTTTCTAAAGTGCAACTTGGGCTTTATGGAAATGGGAGGAATAAGAGATGTTGTGTTGCAAAGAGCTAATATTAGGAGAATGGAATTTTGAGTCTCACTGATGCAGATATGCCTGAATATTAGATTGGTACAAAATTGCAATGTCAAATGATGCTCCAGAGGGGCAGAAAAGTTTCTGTCCAAGGTTTCTTTCCTGCGGCCACAGAGCTCTATAAAAGGTTCATTTCTTGCTTTCAAATTTAGGAGCATCTAGGAAATTCCCTGAAGGATAATTCTATGTAGAATATATTAAAATGTTCCAATCTTTGCTCACCTTCCAGGTGGCTGAACAGAACTCCTAGGGGAAGAGATTACATAAGGGCCTGCTAAGTAACACGAAATAGGTGCCAAAGCAGCCCCTTTGTTTTAGAAATGTGTTATTGGAGAATTGCATAAGTAAACCAATATATTGGAATATTCCCTCATTGGAACTGTCCAGGCATGGTTTAATT
Source organism: Bos taurus (assembly GCF_002263795.3). Taxonomy (NCBI): domain Eukaryota; kingdom Metazoa; phylum Chordata; class Mammalia; order Artiodactyla; family Bovidae; genus Bos; species Bos taurus. The sequence continues at coordinate 38,534,318 of NC_037337.1, forward strand.
CTTAAAATCCTCCTGTCTGGTTTGCCATATATTTTAATAGGGAAAGCACTACTAGAAATGAGAGACGGCAGTGGTGAGAGGGACAGCTCTGGGGAAGAGCTGCTGCTGCTGCTGCTAAGTCGCTTCAGTCATGTCTGACTCTGTGCAACCCCCATAGACAGCAGCCCACCAGGCTCCCCTGTCCCTGGGATTCTCCAGGCAAGAACACTGGAGTGGGTTGCCATTTCCTTCTCCAATGCGTGAAAGTGAAAGGTGAAAGTGAAGTCGGTCAGTCGTTTCCGACTCTTTGCGATCCCATGGACTGCAGCCTACCAAGCCCCTCCGTCCATGGGATTTTCCAGGCAAGAGTACTGGAGTGGGTTGCCATTGCCTTCTCCTAGGGGAAGAGCTAGGAGTAATAAACATGACTGTCACAAATGTGGGTGGAGTCTTTTGGCTGGCTCTCTACTATCATTGTACATTGAACACTGGCATCAGAAGGAGCACAAGACTGTCCTGGTTTTGACTGTTGTACAAATAATCAGCCAGCTGGGGCAAAACAAAACCTGAAAAATCCACCTGAAGGTCTTAAGAAAAGGCTGCAGGCAGTTTGCAAAAATTTGGGGGGCTTTAATCTTCCAGGGGGCCTGGTATCAAGAAAGGGGTCCTAGATTTTAGTGGCCAGGGAACCTGTATAGAAAAGTTAACACAACTCGCCTGGGACTGCTATCTTTAGAAAATGAAAATTGCTTGCTGCTGCTGCTGCTAAGTCGCTTCTAACTCTTTGAGACCCTATGGGCTATACAGTCCATGGAATTCTCCAGATCAGAATACTAGAGTGGGTAGCCTTTCCCTTCTCCAGGGGATCATCCCAACCCAGATTTCAAACCCAGGTCTCCCACATTGCAGGTGGATTCTTTACCAGCTGAGCCACAAGGGGAACCCAAGAATACTGGAGTGGGTAGCCTATCCCTTCTCCAGGGGATCTTTCCGATCCAGGAATTGAACCGGGGTCTCCTGCATTGCAGGCAGATTCTTTACCAACTGAGCTATCAGGGATGTGCTTCAAATTAGCCCTTGTCTGGCATCTGGGTTCTCAGATTTGGAGAATGTTTTCACCATTTCCTAACTTATGGTTTACTGTGCCTAAAATGTTTATTCAAGCAATATGGCTTGTGTTTAACACCTGCTTTCATTCTGAGAATCTGGAGTTTTGGTATGTGTTCAGGAGCCCTCAGTAAAAACATTGGGCTCTGAGTTTCTAATGAGATTCTCTGGTAGACAACATTTCACACATATCACACAGTTTGGTGCTGGAGGAATTAATCCCATCTGACTATGCAGGGAGCCTCCTGGGAACTGCGTCTGATTTTTCCTACAGATTTCATCCCATGTACCATTTGCCTTTACCGATTTTGCTTTGTGTCCCTTCACTGTAATAAATTTTACCTGTAAGTCCTGTGAGTTCTAACAAATCACTGAACCTGGGGGTGGATTTGGAGACCCGCAACACAGAGCCTTAACTGGAAGAGGTTTGTAGATGAAGTGAGAGTTATACTCTGGAGTATACTAAATCCTGGAACTTAAACCAGGGATGAGTTTGGAATAGCTCTTTTACTGGCATTGAACTCTTAATAGCTTTGTCTAGAGATTGTTATGGATTGAGACGTGCTAGCAGTCTTGTGGCTTTGTTTTGTTTTTTGGTAAAGAATTTGCCTGCCAATGTAGGAGACACAGGAGATGTGGTTTGATCCCTGGGTTGGGAAGATCCCCTGGCAACACACTGCAGTATTCTTGTCTGGAGAATTCCATGGACAGAGGGGCCTGGTGGGCTACAGTCTGTGGGGTTGCAAAGAGTCGGATGTGACTGAGTGATTGAAAATGAGATCCTTCACATAAGCATAGTAAGATTAGATTAAGGCAGGTTAGGTCCGTGTAGTCCTCTCCAACTTTCAAGAAGAACTGAAACTGGTTAATTCAATCTAGAGGAGTAACAGACAACCTTTTAGTGGAAGATCTCTAAATGGACATTTTGGTGGAAACTCCTGTTACACCAGAGTAGGCACAAACAGGGGAGAAGACCCCATTGCTGGCAAGGCCAAGAATCTTATGGCCTGACATTAAACGTCCATAGTTAATACATTTTTCTTAGTTTAATGTAAACCAAGTTCTTTCACATTTCTTCTTTGTTGGTTTTTATGTTAAAGATGGTGATTTCACTAATAGCAAACTCTGTTAGAAGCCATAACAAAATGGCCTTACATTCATGGGAAAGTGCTAACTGAAATTGTAAATACCTGCAATTTAATGTCAGCAGGTAGCCTGTTTTGTTCAATAGTGTCCAAGAGAAAAAAAGTCTTCTACTTAGGAAAATAAACCCCCTTGCTTAAAATTACAATAAACAAGTTTCAGTCTTTTAAAAGAGTACCTTAAAAAGTATTCAACTGTTCTTTGACTTGCCCATTTTCTAAAGTGAAGTAGGAAAACCTTCCTTTGAAATCATTAATGTGCAGTTTGGTTATATGGATCTTTTTAGTATTTTTGTCACTTAAAGCTTTATAGAAGCATGGAGAGGCTGCTACTCTGCAAAATTTAGAATTTTACAAGTATTAGCATAGAAGGTACTGATTCCTTACATGAACAAACAAAACTGGGTTTATACTCTGTCTTGTTCTCTGCTGTGGGACCTGGAATAGCAGAGAGCCTTAGAGTTACATGGTCCTGGTATGAGCTCATTCTTATTATCAGCTTCTGGTTGGTACCCTCACATACTGGTAAAGTAACTTGCATGTTGCTCAAAAAGCAAGTGCATTTGGAATATTCATGTAAATAACCTGGATATTTTAAAGAGTTTTTTTGGAGAAATAAGGATGTGAGTTTTACTTTGTAAGTATAGTCATGGTCTTTGAATTATAGGATCTTAATATCAAAAAAGATGATCATGTAACTTATTAAACTGAGCACTTTTAAGAGTGAAAGGGGGCAATTAATCATTACTTTGGCATGTGTGTAAACGGGGACTATTCCTGGGAGAACTGAGACATACAGTAATCCCAGCCTTGGACACTTATTTTCCACTCTTTTTCCTTTCATGTATATCAATGGGAATTTGTGAAATTGTGAAGTATTTTAGATGCTGTCAGAAAAGATACTCAGGAAACCTGTTTTTGTTGATATTGAAACATGACCTCAAAATTCTTTAACACTTTACCTTTTGAGAGGTGGGTTCTATGATATCACTCTTTGAATCTGTATAGGCTTGTGACTGCTTTGACAAAGAGTATGATGGGAATGACACTGTGATTTCCAGAATTGGGCCAATAGATTATGCAGCTTCTTTCCTGTGATACCACTGTTTGGAACCCTGAGCTGCTGCCATGTAAGAACTCTGACTACTTCAGGGCTGCCATATTGTGAGGAAGCAAAGTCATATGGAGAGGCCACATGCAGGCGCCTTGGCAGCAGTCCTCATCTTTAAGTCGTCCGAGCCTAGAAGAATGAGAGTGAATGAGCCTTTTTATGGCCCTAGTTTGTAGACTTCAAGTCTTCCCAGGTGAGGCCAATGTCAATATGGAGCACATATTGACATCAACATTCCTAATTTTTTCTTTCTAAATTTTTGACACACCAAATTCATGAGAATAACAAAATGGTTGTTTTAAGCCATTAAATTTTAGGATAATTTGTTATACAGTAATATAATGGGTACACTGTGCTTTCCATTTTTGCATTTATCTGTTTCAAGGTATTCCAGGACTTTCCTGAGTACTCTTGGTTCTGAACAAAAAACTCTCAGGGTTCCACAAACACACATTGGTCTCTGTGTCTTGAGTCACTCTGTCTACATATTAGCTATCTTGAGGCACATCTATTTTCTGGAAACCTGCTTTTTGGACCTCAATACTTAATTTTTCCTAATCTCCAAATACCAATATTATGCACTATAATATACAGTATATACTATATAATATGCACTATAATAACTTTGTATTGTACACTATAATATATAGTATTATACATGTTAATAACTTTGGCCACTTGATTTGAGAGCTGACTCATTGGAAAAGACCCTGAAGCTGGGAAAGATTGACAGCTGGAGATGAAGGGGTCAACAGAAGATGAGATGTTTGGATGGCATGACTGATTCAATGGACATGAGTTTGGGCAAACTCTGGGAGACAGTGGACAGGGAAGCCCGCCATGCTGCTGTTTATGGGGTTGCAAAGAGTCGGACATGACTTAGGGACTGAATAACAACAACGACACTATAATATACATTGTATACTGTCCTTGTCAACCTTTGGGCTTTAGTAGATGCTATCTGTATTGCTCACTCTTGCTTTGTGTGTGCCCTTTCTCTTCAGGTAGGTGGTAGTATAAGCTTCTTGAAGGCAGGGGGCATGTTGTATATTTTATCTTGTGAAGGATAGAAAATATTCTCCTGGCACTCCCTGGGACTGTGTTTACATTTTCAATATTTCTCTTTGATCTTGAAATGTTGTGGAGCCCTGATGTATTTGAAAACTATTTTCAAAGATAATTCTGAGTTGTAAAGAAAAAGCAGAAGAGACTATTTTAGATATGCTGTGCAAGATGAGTTAATGAGATGCTGGGAAACAAAAGCACATAATGAATGGCTCTGTTTGTGGGATAAACAAGACTCCCAGAATGTGCCAATACAAAAATCTTTTATGATTAGGTGGTTTTAGATTCTTTTAAGGCTTTTGGTTATGTTATACAGGCTAATAAAGCTTCTTGGGGGAAAAGTCAAATCTAAAATCTTTGCTATAAATTAGTTGATGCTTTTATTTTCCCTAAATCAATGTTGCATTCCAATAAGGAAAGCTTAAGGGAGGTTTCTTTGCAATGAATAAAAGGAAGTTTGAAAAGAATTAGGAAGATGTTAAGGAAATGCAGAAGAACATTTTAAGGTTAACTGCCTAGGAGGGTTTTCAGGTTCCAGGGATATGAAGATAGGGCAGTCCTGATATAATGTGACACTCCCTCAGTATCTTACAGGCTAAGAGTGATATTTTATTCCTTCTTCCTGGGTCTTACTCAACTGCTGCTGAAATCTGCAGTAGAAGATTGGGGTAAAAATTTCCAAGTTCTCCATTTCATCTCCTGGGAGTGACATAAACTAGCAAGGGAAAATTTGGCACTAGATTAGATAAGTGAATATGGAGGGAATACGGGTAACTGTAGAGAAATGTCAGAAGTAAAATTTTCAGAGAAACAAATAGTAGAGACATCATTGCACAAAACGAATTATGTAAGAGTGGTCTCTTTTTTAGCCATTTTAATAGTACAGATCTCATTTAAAATTCTACGTTGCTATAGAGGTTTGGTCAAAACTGATGTCTCTTCAATTCCTGCTTCTTAGGATTTGTTTTGTCTCAGAAATTGTCTTATTTCAGGTCTTCAAATCAATGTTTTTGATCCTATAATTTTTTCCACATTCAGACCTTTCTGAAGATATGATACAAAATTAGAGATTTAATAGTAATCCTTATGTTTTTAGGGTTTTTGACTTTACCAATTAACCTTAGCTTTGATCCAGGTTAGAAGCAGTGGTTGACCCACAAAGTTGCTTCTCGTCAGTCCCCCTGCACAGAGAGATTTTTCATGATCTGTATGTCACAACTTGTTAGAGGGAGTTTAGGAGTTAGTGATATAAGTTAATGATCTCAGTGCTGTGCTTAGTCACTTCAGTTGTGTCTGACTCTTTGCAACCCAATGGACTGTAAGCCCACCAGGCTCCTCTGTCCTTGGGGATTCTCCAGGTAATAATACCAGAGTGGGTTGCCATTCCCTTCTCCAGGGGATCTTCCCAACCCTGGATTGAACCCAGGTCTCTCGAATTGCAGGTGGATTCTTTATCATCTGAGCCATGAGGGAAGCCGAATGATCTCAGAATCCTGTTGTAACTAGGTGATTTTTAGGACATTGCAAAGAAAGCAGTCGGTGAACAACCCTCAGGGCAAAGTGATCATGGATAAATAGCTTAACTCTCCAATTTAGGGATGTGGAGACAGGTTGGCATGGTATGCCCTTGCTCCTACACAGATCAGAGTCCTACATCTGATGACTTGGTTACTCATAGATAAAGTGAATTGGGTCTATTTATTAAACATCTCTTGGTTTATGAAAGAAATAGCAGAACTACAGCAACTTACGTTTCAGGAACATAGAAATCTCAGTAGTTTGTCATTCCAAGTTGTCAGAGAAAGTGTAGAATCTGGAGCACAAATACATATTCTAGGTGCTTGGGTCAGTGGTGGTCATTCTCAGCTCCTCAGTGTTTTTATTTGCTGGATAGCAGTGGGATATGGGAGAAGGCAATGGCACCCCACTCTAGTACTGTTGCCCGGAAAATCCCATGGACGGAGGAGCCTGGTAGGCTGCAGTCCATGGGGTCGCTAAGAATCAGACACGACTGAGTGACTTCACTTTCACTTTTCACTTTCATGCATTGGAGAAGTAAATGGCAACCCACTCCAGGGTTCTTGCCTGGAGAATCCCAGGGACGGGGGAGCCTGGTAGGCTGCAGTCCATTGGATCGCACAGAGTCAGACACGACAGAAGCAACTTGGCAGCGGCAGCAGGCAGTGGGATATAGGAAAGGGTAGGTGGCAGCATCTTTCCACTTTATGAATGAAAGCTTAGATTACTTATATGTCATGTATTCTGTTTAAAATGAAGGTTCGCACTGAGAAAAGATAGAGGAAGAAGAAAAGCTTACACAATCTCAGTCTCCTATGATTCAGGAAACATTTGTATCAAGGAAAATAACAATATAAATTTCAAATTAATTTTTTGCTTAACTTTTCATAAAAACCTACTTTTAATAGCATTGATTAGACATTTGGAGTTTAAAGTGTAAGATGAAACACAATTTACAAATTTTTAAATTATTTTCTCTGTTGTGGACCTGAATTAATTTGGTCTTTAATAGTAGGAAGTATACTCAGGAAGAAATGGACCTTGTTATAATGAACTGCTTACCTCTTATCCACTCTCCTCACCCTTTATTTATAAAAGAATGTGTGCTCTTCATAGACAAAATTTTCTGATATGAATTAAGAAAATAAAAATCCTTTATATTGCCACCACCAGAGAGAACTCCTGGTAATACTTTTTTTCTGTTCCTAATATTGTGCATTATTGAGATTATATTGAATATATAAATTTATCCTGCTTTTTAGATAATAATTTTCCAGTTTGATTACAAATTCTTCATGAACATGTTTAATGCTTGTATAATATTCTGTTGGCTCCTGGTTTAGTGCCTATTACCCACTTAATATTCGTATTATAGAATGGCTAGAAAATGATGGTGTTGATTTTGAGTGGAGTCGACCCTTCTGGGTTTAGCGAGCAATTGGGTGAGCAATCTAAACAGCAGGCAGCTGTGGTCGATCCACTCCGAAGCCAATTTACACAGGCTGCCAGGAGAATGAGCTTTGCCTTTTTCCAGCTAAAAGTTCCTTTCTAATATTGATGCAGACAGATAGAATGCATTTGATGAATGCACAAAACTCTATTTGTTTATTTATATGGGTCATTACCAAGTCAGCTTTAGTAACAATGGATCTGCCATGCCTGAGTCATTCCGGAGCACTCAGCTACAGCAAAATCCTTGATACATAAACCCCAGTTCATTCACTGTGTCATTTAGAACCTTTCATTTCACTAGTTCAGGAGATTCCTCCCAGAACTCTCCCTAAAGTAGAGCTAACTAGAAAATGTTGCTCCACTCCTAGTTAGTAATAACTTCATTTACATATAGATTTTTTCAAAATGTTTTTAGTATAAGGAGGAGGGCCCAATCTTAGGACAACAGAAAGAGATGCATATTCCATTCAATTTTTGCAGACACTTTAGCCTTACCAGGTTATCTGCTCCTGCAAAGGTCTTATGGGACTTCACTGCTGTACTGTTAATAAAATGTAAAATTTTTGCAGGATTTCTCTCCCTCTTTCATCTGATTTTCACAAATTTGCATTTATCAGTATATTCTACCCTGAATTTACTGAGAACTTACTTGTTTCTAACAATACTTGATATCATCCCTCCTCCAGTATTGGTAGATCTGATCAGTACCATCTAACATGCTACTCAATACATCCCAGTTTATGAGGACACCGTGATTTCCTAATCATTCTATAATATGAACATTAAGCTTTTTTTGTGTTTTGTTTTTGAGGATATATTCTCTGAAAAAATAAACTAGAACAAAGTTTATAAACATTTTAAGGTTCTTGGTATATATTGCCAAAGTTTTTTCCAGTGTGCCAGCACATAGTAAATATATGAAATAATTGCTGACCATGATGTGACTGTACTTATGAGTAATAATCCATTTGATATATGTCTTTTTGTGTATATTTATGATTATCTCTGAGAGATTTTAATTTGAAGCTTATGGTGAAATGAGAAAGTCCAGTCCCCAGCCCTGTACCCAAAAGAGTGATGGTACGTTTACTGTGTGGTTAATTTAAGCATACATTAAATATAAAAGCCGTGAGTACCAAAAAATAGCATACTAATATCCATTTACTGTGTATCTGAGTGAACAATAAGCATCCTTTGTGTATTATGCCAGAGAGCAGTTGCTCTTCCAGTTTGAATCCTTTCTAGAACGGCCTTGTCCAAGTACCAAAATACTCCTTCACACATTTCATTCTATCTCCAGTTCCCTCTCAGTTGGGATTGGTCCTTTTCTTGCTGCTGCTGCTGCTAAGTCGCTTCAGTTGTGTCCGACTCTGTGTGCAACCCCATAGACGGCAGCCCACCAGGCTCCCCTGTCCCTGGGATTCTCCAGGCAAGAATACTGGAGTGGGTTGCCATTTCCTTCTCCAATGCATGAAAGTGAAAAGTGAAAGTGAAGTCGCTCAGTCGTGTCTGACTCTTTGCCACCCCATGGACTGCAGCCCACCAGGCTCCTCTGTCCATGGGATTTTCCAGGCAAGAGTACTGGAGTGGGGTGCCATTGCCTTCTCCGTTTCTTGCTTCAGGACATTACTATTTGTAGAAATGCTAGTTTTTGTCATCTCTGAATACTCAAAACATTCCTAAAATCCTCAAGGTTTATTGATATATTGGTATGAAGTGTTGTGTTGATTTTATTATTATGTTTTTGATTGCATGCTTTACTTATTTCTTGGAAATTGCTTCTTCCTGCTCTTTCTTTTAGGATTTTTGAAATTAACTTTTATTGGTGTATAGTTGATTTACAGTGTTGTATTAGTTTCTGCTGTACAGCAAAATGAATCAGTTATACATATATCTATTCTTTCCTAGATTCTATTCTCATATAGGTCATAACAGAGGATTGAGTACCCTGTGCTATATAGTAGGCTTATATCTTTTACATATAGTAGTGTATATATGTCAATTCCAGTCTCCCAGTTTCTCTCTCTCCTTTCTCCCTTGGTAACCATAAATTTGTTTTCTACACTTACGACTCCATTTCAATTTTGTAAATAGGTTCATTGGTACCCTTTTGAAAGAGATTATTTCCATATATAAATGGTGTCATATGATATTTGTCTTTCTCTGTCTGACTTACCTCACTCAGTATGAAAATCTCTACGTCTATCCATGTTGCTGAAAATGGTATTATATATATATATTTTTTTTAATGGCTGAGTGATTTTCCATTGTATATATGTACCTTATCTCCTTTATCTGTTCCTCTGCCGATGTACATTTAGGTTGCTTCCATATCCTGACATTGTAAATAGTGCTTCAGGGAACATTGTGGTGCATGGATCTTTTCGAATTATATTTTTCTTTGAATACATGCCCAGGAGTGGGATTGCTGGATCATATAGCAGCTCTATTTTTAGTTTTTTAAGGAGCATCCATACTGTTCTCCATAGTTGCTGTGCTGATTTACATTCCCTAAGTAAAGGAGAGTTCCTTTTTTCTCCACACTCTTTCCAGCATTTATTGTTTGTAGATTTTTTGATGATGGCCATTCTGACCAGTGTGGGGTGATATCTCATTGTAATTTTGACTTGCGTTTCTCTAATAATTAATGATATTGAGCATCTTTTCATGTGCCTGTTGGCCATATGTATGTCTTCTTTAGAGAAATGTCTATTTAGATTTTCTGTCCATTTTTGATTGGGATGTTTGTTTATTTACTTATTTATTTTTAAATTAATTTATTTTTTATTGAAGGATAGTAGCTTTACAGAATTTTGCTGTTTTTTGTCAAACCTCAACATGAATCAGCCATAGGTATACATATATCCCCTCCCTTATGAACCTCCCTCCCCATCCCACCCCTTTAGGTTGGTATTGTTTATTTTGATATTGAGCTATACGAGCTGTTTGTATGTTTTGGAGATGAATTCCTTGTCAGTTGCTTTGTTTACAAATATTTTCTCCCATTCTATGGGCTGTCTTTTTGTTTTATTTATGATATCCTTTGCTGTGCAAAAGCTTTAAAGTTTAATTCAGTCCCATTTGTTTATTTTGTTTTTCTTTTTATTACTCTAAGAGGTGGATCAAAAAAGATATTGCTGTGATTTATGTCAGAGTGTTTTGCCTATGTTTTCCTGTCAGAGTTTTATAGTGTCCAGTCTTACATTTGGGTCTTTAATTTATTTTCAATTTATTTTTTATGTGGTGTTAGAGAATGTTCCAATTTCATTCTTTCACATGTAGCTGTCTAATTTCCCCAGAGCCACTTATTTAATACTGTCTTTTCTCCATTGTATACTCTTGCCTCCATTGTCATAGATTAGGTGATGGTTCCATTGATTCATATTTCTGTTTTTGTGCCAGCATCAGACTGTCTTGGTTACTGTAGTTTTATAGTATAGTCTGAAGTCAGGGAGCTTGGTTCCTCTAGTTCCGTTTTCTTTTCTCAAAATTGCTTTGGCTCTTCAGCGTGTTTTGTGTCACCATATAAATTGTAAAATTTTTTATTCTAATTCTGTGAAAAATGCTATTGGTAATTTGATAGGGATTGATTGCATTGAATCTGTAGATTGTTTTGGGTAGTATAGTCATTTTGACAATACTGATGCTCCCAATCCAAGAACATGATATATCTATCTGTATCATCTTTGACATCTTTCATCTACATCTTATAGTTTTCAGAGTACAGGTCTTTTGCCTCCTTGGCGGGTTTATTCTGAGGTATTTTGTTCTCTATGGTGCTATGGTAAATGGGATTGTTTCCTTATTTTTTTTCTGATCTTTTGTGTTAGTGTATAAGAACGCAGGAGATTTCTGGTATTAATTTTGTATCCTGCAACTTTGCTAAATTCATTGGTGAGCTCTAGTAGTTTTCTGGGAGGCTTTTTAGAATTTTCCAAATATAGTATTATGTCATCTACAAACAGTGAGAGTTTTACTTCTTCTTTTCCAGTTTGCATTTCTTTTATTTTTTTCTCTTCTCTGATTGCCATGGCTAGGACTTCCAAAACTATGATGAATAAAAGTGGTGACAGTGGACATCCTTGTCTTGTTCCTGATCTTAAAGGAAATGTTTTCAGTTTCACCATTGAGAATGATGCTTGCTATGGGTTTGTTGTATATGGCCTTTATTATGTTTGGGTAGGTTCCCTCTATGCTCACTTTGTGGGGAGTTTTTTTCATAAGTAGGTGTTGAATTTTGTCAAAAGATTTTTCTGCATTTATCCAGGCAAGGATACTGAAGTGGGTTGCCATTTCCTTCTCCAGGGGTTGATGTGACCATATGATTTTTATTCTTTATTTTGTTAATATAGTGTATCACATTGATTGATTTGTGTATGTTGAAGAATCCCTGCAACTCCTGGGGTAAATGCCACTTGATCATGGTGTATGATTCTTTTAATGGGTTTTTGGATTCAGTTTGCTATGATTTTGTTGGGATTTTTGTGTCTATGTTCATTAGTGATACTGGCCTGTGTGATAGCTTCTTTTTTGTGTGTGATAGCTTTGTCTGGTTTTGTTATCTGGGTGATAGTGACCTCATAGAATGAACTTGGGAGTGTTCCTTCCTCTACAATTTTTTCGTATAGTTTGAGCAGGATAGGTGTTACCTCTTCTCTAAATGTTTGATAGAATTTGCCTGTGAAGCTGTCTGGTCCTTGGCTTTTGGGTGTTGGAAGTTTTTAAATCACAGTTTCAGTTTAAGTACTTATGATTTGTCTGTTCATATTGTCTATTTCTTCCTGGTTTGGTCTTAGAAGGTTGTACCTCTCTGAGAAATTGTCCATTTCTTCTATGTTGTCCATTTTATTTACATACAGTTGCTTGTAATAGTCTCTTAAGATCCTTTGTATCTCTGTGGTGTCAGTTGTGACTTCTCATTTTTATTTCTTATTTTATTGATTTGAGTCCTCTATTTTCTTCTTGATGAGTCTGGCTAAAGCTTTGTCAATTTTGTTTCTCTTCTCAAAGAACCAACTTTTAGTTTCATTGCTTTTTGTTATTGTTTCCTTTGTCTCTATTATTCTATTTTGCACGTGTTCTTCTATCTCTGTGAACATTTTGTTGGACTGTTATCCTGTTGCTACTTCATCTATCCTAATAGCTCTTAGAAATTCCAGCTTCTCTAAGAATATTTTCCCAATCAGTGCTCACTTTTCTTCCAAAAACATCAGCTCCATCTAAGTAAAATGTCCTTCTTCAGTGCTTCTATGACATCTTCACCCAACATAACATTCATCACTGTAAATTGCCACTACCTGTTTATTTCTCTGTGTCTCAAGGGGTGGGCCAGTGACTTGCACATCTATATATTTCAAATATTTAATGCTGTGCTTGGTACACTTTAGGGGGCATGCATAAAGATTTGTCAGATGAATGAAGAAGTTATTAAAAAAATTTCCCACCTTAAAAAATAAATTGTTTTTCATGTTTTGTTTGATTATATCTTAAGACAAAATTAAAATATCAATATCAAATATTTCCATAAAAATAAGAAAATTGACATGTTTGTTTCTACTTTTTCTTTCAAAAGGAGTTATTTGTTATCAGGGTTGCCCCTGTGGACTTAATCATTAGGCATTTCACCAATACCTGAGGGTGATATATCAAAGAACATATAAAGAAGAATATTAGCCTTTATTATATAGTGTCTAGGTAATTTTCTTAGGTTGAGATAGAGGAAAAAAATTCTATGGAATTACAAATTGAGACCTAATAAGGACACCTGAAATATGTATGCAGCACATTGCCTTCAGGACTCAGATTTGCTTAGAAACTTGGGAAGAATAGACTCAGCCACAAAATAGTTCTAGGTATGGCAGTGATAAGAAGAACAGTGGGGCAGTGGAAGGCACAGGAAGGGTGAGATTGCCTTTAGCTAGAGAAAGAGAGAAATTATTTTGGGGAGAGAGTTGAAGACATTAGATGTCAGGGTACATACATGGGAAAGGGTAAAGAAAACACATACATTCTTAACTCTGTTAAAGAGAGGATTAATTTAACTATTCCTGGTAACTGAGAACTAAAACGAATAATAGACAGTGAGATCTCATACAGAAAATTCAACAAACTAGAGTTTATCCATCTAGAGTTTATCCAGGACTATGAAACATTAATGAATGCCTTCTGAAAGTTGTAGACAGGGAGTCAATATTGAGAGCTTTTTGGATGACTGGAAAAGCTGCGCTAGTGATTATAGAATATTTGTACAGACTTGAGGTATTTAAACTGGAAATTTCACTACTGATCATTGTGGACATTGTTAGATGAGTTTCAGGGTGACCACAGTTATTGTAGGTAGGGGAAACACACACTTGGTGGATCGCTTGGGGAAATATGGCCAGAATTTATGAGATTGAGATATCACCTCCATGAGAATGTGCATTAATTATGAAGTGCAGTAAAAATGAATCAAATGGGACTAATTACAGACAAATAAAGCTCAGACTACAAACTGGACTGATGGAAGATTTCCTTGTGTGGACTAACCCTTAACCCTGTCCAGGATTTGAAAGAGGGCAGAATTTGTTTAAACAATAGATATTTGTGGCAGATCTTGGACTTCGATTTCTTATCTCTCACTGTGGAGGACTTTATAAGACAGAATCTAGAGTTAAGAAAGCAAATTTGAGGATGGAGAAGCAAACAAAACAAAACAACACCAGTAAAGAGTGTTATTGTTATTACTTCTTGTGGTAGAAAGAGAACAACCACCACCTAAGGTTATATTGAAATACTCAAATCTCACTTGGGCTTGATTAAATAGAATAGAGGAACAATAGCCAGATGTGGAAAGCTGGAAACATGTTCCATTACTATGAGGAACAAAGTGGCAGAAAGATGAGTTTCTACTGCTAATGAATTAGTGCAGTAGATAATAGATTGGAAAATTTATAAATTGAAGTAATGGAAAACTTTGGGGACAAAAACATGTCAGATGTCAGATGATAGCAAATATCATGGGATTACAAATTCTAAAATAGAACTCTAAAGTGATTGTCTAGTGGAACACATATAGAGATTAAGGATAAAGTTCTCCTTTGAGTCAAGATTAATATGCTCAAGGAATTCTTCACCAGGAAGTAGTAACACCTACCTCTTTGATACAGGAGTTGTCCTAGGGATGCAAGACACCCAGAAAAGGTGTCTGGGACAACAGGGAATACAAGAACATGAAGTTTGCTTGGAGAAAAGTGAAATGTGCCCTTTTATTAAGAGAGAGTGGGGGCCACTCATGTGCCAGGAGATTTATAACAAGTGTTTGGATTTTATTCCTCCAGAGAGGAGGGAAGATAATAGGAGAATTTCTTTTCTCTGGATGTGGGAAATCAGTGTCACAATTACTCTCTTGAGAGGAGACTTTAGCAGTTGTGTTTATGTTTATATGTCATAAACACTAGACACTGGCATGAATTTACCAGCCTTCTGGCAAAACAGAATCAAGAAAAAGTTTTCTTGTTCTGTCCTGTTTTCTCTTTCTACACTGTAGTAGTAAGTCCTGCCTAATAATACAAGGTGGCTGTTATCTTGACTGCCAAGCAATGTAGATCTCATTTTAATACATTCTTATTTCTGAAGGTATCATCTTTGCTTGGGATAGGGTTGTCAGCTGCAAGATATTGATTTTTTAAGGTAGGGCTTATGCTATAGAAAAAGGCAAGGAATGTTAGATTAATGAAAAATTTCTGGAAGTTTAGGGAAAATTAAAAAAGTAAATTCATAGGAAATACAAGTATAATCCTTTGATCTGGGATTCTGAGTAAGCTGTTGCTTATAAGGGAAACAGGGTTCTAAAAATTTGTTCTTACTTTAAGAACAAATAAATCTAAAGAGAGGGGAAAAGAGGTCATTGTAAGAACACCAGATAATAATTTTTGGTATAAATCTAAACGATAGACCAATCTATCAACTTACCTATGAGATATATCTATATCTATCTATCTATATATACACATATACACACACATAATTTAAAATGAAAATATGTAAATGGAAAACACATATTTAATGGATGAGACATATATATAAATGGAGAGGTACACATATTTATAATGGAATATATATATATATTTATATATAATGAAAGGAAAGGCTTATGATAATGAAAGGTTAAAAAGTTTTTTTTAAGGTAGCTAAAGCTTGAGTAAAATAAATTTCACAAAAATGCTAGAAAAATATTAAAATTCTGATTTGGGTTTGAAGAAGGAGAGAAGACAATGGTTCTACTGAAGATCATGTAATGCTCACAGATGAATTAGAGATAGAATGATGCAGTTTCAATTGAACTTTCATTTTACATCAAGGGGAGAAATCTTAAAATTGGAAAGGGCAGAACATATAATGTTCAGGAGAAATTGAAGTCTCAGGCAGGTGAGGAGATGGGGAACATTCATTTTCTTTCGGTAAGTTTAGGTCTCCAGGCTCAGATGAAGTATGTTCAGACCCAGATGAAATATATGAGCTGAAAGGATTTGAAGATAAAATCCCACAGCAATTATGAATTTCAGTTGGTCTTCATTTTGTGGACTATAAGGAATTGAATAGAAAGCAAATTATGAATAAATATCCTGATTTTCTAAAAGATAAGCAGTAGACTCTGGGATCTACAGATTGCTGAGCTTGACATGGATTATTAGCATGATAAAATAGGTAATTAAGTAATCAGTTTGAGCAATTAGAAGGAAATGATCAGTCATGAATTTGCCAAAAGCAATTTATTATACAAGTTTTTTCATTTGTTTATTCATTAATTTTCAAAAAATGCTTTCTGAATATCAGATTGTCCCAGGCATTGGTCTTGATGCTGTTGAAAGAGCAGGGTCCAAGAGAGGTAAATGGGGAAAAACAAAAATAGGTAAAGTAATGAATCAAAAAAATAATCACACATTATGGCATGTATTATACAGAAAATGAACTGAGTCAATTTATAAAGTGAGGGCATACGAGAGTGTGTTTAGAAAGGAAAGGGCTTTCTGAGGAGATACATTTGAATTGAATCTGGGAAAATGAGAAAGAGTGAGCTCTGCAAAAACCAGAGGAAGAGGGAACAGCATTTTAGAAGACTCAAAGGAAAAAATGATTTGGATATTTGAAAAGCATAAAGCAGACCAATATAGCTGAAGTAAAATGAGAGAGGAAGGGAGAAGAGGAATCAGGTAATTTTGGAGTGGAAGAGAGCCATTAAGGTACACAGTACCTTGTGGGCCAAGATGTGAACTTTGGATTTTATTCTAAGAGCAGAGGGAAGCTAAGAATATTTTAAGAGGGGAGTGATCTGATATGCTTTATGTTTTAAGTGAATACTCTGTGGAGAATAATTTTCAAGATGGGCAGGGGAAGAAAGGAGCTGGGAAATCAGATAGATTATGGAGGCTCAGGCAAGAGATGGTGGTGATTTAGATGAGATCCTGGCAGTGGACAGCCACTGATGGCTTGAACATATACTATATAGGAGATGTTGAACTGATTGATTGGATATAGGAGATAAAGAGTTCAAGGGCAGCTCTTAGGTTCTTGGCCTGGGTGAATAGTGATGCTCTTTCCTGTGGTGGGAAGGAATACATTTGTTGGGAGTAGGAGGCATGAGGGACTCAAGAGTTGGATAATGTAAAAAAAAAAAAAAAAAAAAAGGAGTCAGACAATGTAAGTTAGAGAGGCCTATTAGACATTAGACATTCAAGTAGAGTGGGCAGTTGCCTATAGGAGTCTGAAACTTAGAGGAAAATTCAGAGCTAAGGAGGTATATTTGGGAGCTGGAAGCATATAGGATGTATTTAAGGGCATGGAACTCAAAAGAGAGCAGACAATGAGAACATTCAATGAGGATAGGTGAAGTTTAATGAGTACAGGTTGAAATCCAGTTCTTGGAGGTTGGTCAAGAAGGATACTAAAAAGGCATAGCTGAGAGGGAAAATGCAAATCAAGAAGGGTGGAGGCATGGAAGCTAAGAGAGGGGTGTTTCTCATGAAGAAAGTATGGTCAGTTGTCAAGTGCTTATCAAGTTGTCATTTTGAGTAAGAAGAAGACAGGGAAAGAATTCTACCATCATTTCCACTTAGGCTGTAGCTCTCTTGCTGTTCAAAAAAATTTCCTGCAAAGGTCTCTTGATTTTGAATTATGAACTCCTAACTTTTGTCAGAAGCATAAGCCCCCGTACAAGACAAAACAAACAAGCAAAAAAACTCTTGAATGCTTATTCTTCTCAACTACTTCCCTTTATCACTGATCCTTTTCATAGCACATTTTCTTAGAATTGCACAATTGGTCTTTCATTCCCGTCAGTCTCTTGAAACTATTATTATGGTCTCAAATCACCAAATAGTATTTTGTCATATTGAATAAAGAATTCTCTATTTTCATTTAAAGAATTCTCTATTTCATTTAAAGGCCCAGCAGCACTTGACATACTTTGCTAAAACATTTTTTTTTGTTTTGTTTTGTTTTGCTTCCCCTCACCAAACTGTCCAAGTTTTCCTCCTACTTCATTGTCTTCTATTCTTTATGTTTTGCTCACTTCTCTTCTTCCTGGAAAAGGTCAGTTTTCATTCCAATCCCAAAGAAAGGCAATACCAAAGAATGTTCAAATGATTGCACAATTGCAGTCATCTCCCTGATGGCTCAGTTGGTAAAGAATCCACCTGCAATGCAGGAGACCCTGATTCGATTCCTGGGTCAGGAAGATCCCCTGGAGAAGGGTTAGGCTACCCACTCCGGTATTCTTGGGCTTCCCTTGTGGCTCAGCTGATAAAGAATCCGCCTGCAGTGTGGTAGACCTGGGTGTGACCCCTGGTTTGGGAGGATCCCCTGGAGAAGCAAAAGGCTACCCACTCCAGTATTCTGGTCTGGAGAATTCCATGAATCGGATAGTTCATGGGGTCACAAAGGGTCAACCTGCACTTTCATTTTCACATGCAAGCAAAGTGATGCTCAAAATTCTCCAAGCTAGGCTTCAATAGTACGTGAACCGAGAACTTCCAGGTGTTCAAGCTGGATTTAGAAAAAGCAGAGGAACCAGAGATCAAATTGCCAACATCTGTTGGATCAAAGAAAAAGCAAGTGAATTCCAAAAAAACATCTACTTCTGCTTCATTGACTACACTAAACCATTTGACTGTGTGGATCACAACAAACTGTGAAAATTCTTCAAGAGATGGGAATACCAGACCACCTTACCTGCCTTCTGAGAAATCTGTATGGAGGTCAAGAAGCAATAGTTAGAACTGGACATGGAACAATGGACTGGTTCCAGATTGGGAAAGCAGTATGTCAAGGCTGTATACTGTCACCCTGCTTATTTAACTTATTTTCAGAATACCTCATGCGAAATGCCAGGCTGGATGAAACACAAGCAGGAATCAGGATTTCCAGGAGAAATATCAGTAAGCTCAGATATGCAGATGACACCACTCTTATGGCAGAGAATGAAGAGGAGCTAAAGAGATTCTTGATGAAAGTGAAAGAGAAGAGTGAAAAAGGTGGCTTAAAACTCAACATTCAAAAAACTGAAATCATAGCATCTGGTCCTATTACTTCATGGCAAATAGATGGGAAAACAATGGAAACAGTGAGAGATTTTCTTTTCTTGGATTCCAAAATCACTGCAGATGGTGACTGCAGCCATGAAATTAAAAGACTCTTGCTCCTTGGAAAAGAAAAGCTATGACCAATCTACACAGCATATTAAAAAGCAGAGACATTACCTTGCTGACAAAGGTCCATCTAGTCAAAGCTATGGTTTTTCCTGTAGTCATGTATGGATGTGAGAATTGGACCATAAAGAAAGCTGCACTGTGAAGAATTGATGCTTTTGAACTGTGGTGCTGGAGAAGACTCTTGAGAGTCCCTTGGACTGCAAGGAGATCAAACCAGTCAATCCTAAAGGAAATCAGTCCGGAATATTCATTGGAAGGACTGATGGTGAAACTGAAGCTGCAATACTTTGTCTACCTGATGCAAAGAACTGACTCATTGGAAAAGACCCTGATGCTGGGAAAGATTGAAGGCAGGAGGAGAAGGGGATGACAGAGGACGAGATGGTTGGATGGCATCACTGACTTGATGGACATGAGTTTGAGCAACCTTCGGGAGTTGGTGATGGACAGGGAAGCCTGGTGTGCTGCAGTCCATGGGGTTGTAAAGATTTGGACATGACTGAGCGACTGACCTGAACTGAACTCACAAAGTGTCTCACAATCCATGTGTCAATAAAATGGCAGAATGTGGTCTGAATGAGAGGGCAGGATTAAGAGATGATTGAAAGTTTGTTCCCAGAAGGTTGGAATTGAACTTTTAAGTAGAATAGGCTTTGTAATATATACTTGAATTTATCTGGGTAGGTAATTTTATTCTGCATGGGGGAGTAATCAGCAATATTTTGCAATAGTGAGTATTTATATGCTATGCCTTTCCGCTGAATGTTTAGGAAAACAAAACCTCAGCATTTGTATTTATAGGCTTTTTAAAGTCAGTCCCGTCCATCATGGACCTAACTAAATTTTTACTGACAAAGCACTTACTACAAATAAGCAGGAGATTAACTCTGAATTATAGCTTTTGTTTAATTCACATCCACTTCTAACAGAGCTTATTTCTAGCTTATGAAACTTAAATTTACTGTGATATAAAACAATTAATGACTTATGGACATTTGTGCCCAGAAGAGAAGATATGTGGAAATGGGAAGCCAATGAAAAAAATGGATGTGCATTAAAATTTAGAAGGAAAAATGGTAACTTTTGTAAACAGGGTTTTACTCTAGGGCAATGATTCTTGACCACGGCAATGTTTCTGCCTCAGAGCCATTTAGCAATATCTGGAGATGTCTTTGATTATCATGATGGGTGGTGGGGGGTTGCTACTGTATCTAGTGGGTAGAAGCCAGGATGCTGCAAAGCACAAGACAATCCTCCTTGTCCCCCTAAAGAAAGAATCATCTAGACCACAATGTTAATAGTACCAAGCTTGAGAGAAACCTCTCTATAGACAGTGGTTTTTAACTTTAATGTGCATCAGAATCACCTGGAAAACTTACTAAACCTATTTCTGTTTTGGGTGTCTAAGAGTTTCTGATTCAGCAGGTCTGGCATGGGGCCTGAGAATTTAAGTCCAGGTAATGTTGATGGTGCTGGTCTAGAGGCCACATGTTAACAACCGCTGCTCTAAGGCTAATGTTTTTTTTAAACTTATTTATTTTTTAATTGAAGGATAATTGTTTCACAGAATTTTGTTGTTTTCTATCAAACCTCAATATGAATCAGCCATAGGTATACATATGTCCCCTCCCTCTTGAACTTCCCTCTCATCTCCCTCCTCATCCCACCCTTCTAGATTGATACAGAGCCCCCGTTTGAGTTCCCTGAGACTTACAGCAAATTCCCATTGGCTATCTATTTTACATATGGTGATGTAAGTTTTCATGTTACTCTGTCCAGACATCTTACCCTCTCCTCAACTCAAGGCTAATATTTTTAAAAGAAGTTTTTAAAACTCCTGAATTAAAACAAAAAACCAAAGCAAACACAATGAAGATAAGTAAAGGTCTGCCATCCTCATATCTCTTTGGTTTATTTTCCCTTTTATTTTTAATTTTATAACCATTTTATGAATATAGTCTTAGTGCATAGTTTTATGAATTCTAGCACATGTATTGATTCCTGTAACCACCAATATCTTCATGATACAGAACAGTTCCATCACTCCAAAAAATGGTTTTGGGCTATCCCCTAGTAGTCACATCTTCCTTCCACTTCAGAAGTCTGGAAAACCACTGATCTGTTCATGGTCACTCTAACTTCTAGTTTCTGAGAATGTCATATGAATGGAAGCATACAGCATATAATGTTTTGAAACTAGTTTCTTTCACTTAGTCTAAAGTCTTTGAGACTCAGTCATGTTATTGTGTAACTCAGTAGTTCTTTTTTATTGCAGGGTAGTCTTTCATTATAAGGTTTTCCCTCATAGCTCAGCTGGTAAAGAATCTGCCTGCAATGCAGGAGACTTGGGTTTGATTCCTGGCTTGGGAAGATCCTCTGGAGAAGGAAATGGAAACCCACTCCAGTATTCTTGCCTGGAGAATCCCATGGACAGAAAAGCCTGGCAGGCTACAATCCATGGGATCACAAGAGTCAGACACGACTTAGTGACTATATGGAGTTCACTATATAGATATACCACAGTTTTAGAAATTGAAGTATAGTTTATTTACAATATATCAACTGAATTACTGATTTACAGTTGATTTGTATATCTAGGGTGGTGGTGGTTTAGTCACTAAGTTGTGTCCAACACTTGTGACCCCATGGACTGTAGCCCATTAGGCTCCTCTGTCTATGGGATTTTTCAGGCAAGCATACTGGAGTGAATTGCCATTTCCTTCTCCAGTGATCTTCCCAAACTAGGGATCAAACTTAGATCTTCTGGATTACAGGCGGATTCTTTACTGACTAAGCCATTAGTTGATTCACAATATATTATGTATCAAGTATACAACATAGTATTTCAATATTTTTATGCATTATATTCCATCTAAAATTGCTATAAATTATTGCCTTGATTTCCTGTCCTGTACACTGTATCCTTGTAGCTTATTTATTTTATATATAGTAGTTTGTACCTGTTAATTCCCTACCCCTATTTTGTTCCCACTGTTTTCTCTCCCCACTGTTAATTGCAATTTGTTCTCTCTATATGTTTGTTTCTGTTTTGTTATATTCCTTTGTTTGGTTTCTTACATTCCAAATATTAGTAATAACATATAGTATTTGTCTTTCTCTGTCTAACTTGTTTCACTAAGCATGATACCTTCTAGGTCCATCCATGTTCTTTTTTTTTTTTTTTGGAGGGTAAAATCTTGATGAGCAAAATAGCTCTAAGAACATAACATACTCTTTATTTAATTATCTGGTTAATGTTGTTTTAAGTGGCAGAATCTCATTTTTTTAAATTGGCCAGCAATATTCCATTGCACATTTTATACCAAAACTTCTTTGTCCATCCATCTGTTAATCGACACTTAAATATTGCTGGTGTGAACATTTGGGTACATGTGTCTTCACAGGTGGCACCAGTGGTAAAGAATCTGCCTGCCATGCAGGAGACACCGGAGATGCAGGTTTGATCCCTGGGTCAGGAAGATCCCCTGGAGGAGGAGATGGAAACCCACTCCAGTTTTCTTGCCTGGGAAATCCCATGGAGAGAGGAACCTGGCGAGCTATAGTCTAGGGACTCAAAGAGTCAGTCACGACTGAGAGACTAAAACAACAACAACAAATTCTTTTAGATAGTCTCCTGTAGCTTTAAGATTATCTTTTCTTTTTGTTGCTATTCTCCTGCCCCTGCTGCTGCTAAGTCACTTCAGTCGTGTCCGATTCTGTGTGACTCTGTAGACGGCAGCCCACCAGGCTCCCCCATCCCTGGGATTCTCCAGGCAGGAACACTGGAGTGGGTTGCCATTTCCTTTTCCAGTTAGTGTCACTACCTGTGACTAATTGTATTATCAACAATCTTAGGAGAAAAAAACCTTAAATTTCCTCAAGAGTATATAGTTTATTGTATCTTGAGGTTTAAATTATATCCAATAGAAATACATAGGGATTTTAGGATGAAGTTAAAGAAAATATAGTAGGATAAGTTGGCAATAAAATCAACTTCTCAAGTTAAATACATACTCCATATAGTGATATAATAGGCTTCCCAGGTGGCTCAGTGGTAAAGAATCTGCCTGCAATGCAGGTGACCCAGGTTTGATCCCTGGGTTGGGAAGATCCTCTGGAGAGGTTAACGGCAACCCACTTCTATTCTTGCCTGGAGAATCCCTATGGACAGAGGAGCCTGGCAGGCTACAGTCCACAGGGTTACAAAGAGTCAGACACAACTAAGCAACTAAGCACAAAGCTTTCATTTTTTTAAATTGAAATAAAACTGATATACAATATTATGTTAATAACAGGTATACTACATAGTGATCTGACATTTTCATACACTGTAAAATAATCACTGTGATAAATCTACTAATATCAAGTTATTACAATATTATTGACCATACTTATTATGCTATATATTACATCCCTGAGCTTATTTATTTTTTAACTGGAGGTTTGTACCTCTCGGAGAAGGCAATGGCACCCTGCTCCAGTACTCTTGCCTGGAAAATCCCATGGACGGAGGAGCCTGGTGGGCTGCAGTCCATAGGGTCGCACAGAGTCGGACACGACTGAAGTGACTTAGCTTAGCTTAGCTTGTACCTCTCAACCCTTTTCACCTATTTTGCCCACCCATCAAAGTGCTTCTTCTTTGGCAACTAACAGTTTGTTCTCTGTGAGTTTTCATTTTGTTGTGTTTGTTTGTTTTGTTTTTTAGATTCCACATATGTAGATCCCATATACGTGGAGATTTTATGGTATTTGTCTTTTCTCTGTCTGACTTATTTTACTTAGTCTGATACCCTCTAGATCTGTTCATATTATCATAAATGCCACCTTTTTATTTTTTTCATGGATGAGTAACATTCTATTGTGAGTACATATATGTATATGTACACATATTACATCTTCTTTATTCATCTATCAGTGGATACTTAGGTTCTTTCATATCTCAGTTATTGTGAATAATACTACTGTGAACAATGGTTTCATATACCTTTTTGAATTAGTACTTTTGTTTTCTTTGGGTAAATAACCAGAAGTGAAATTTTTGAATCATGCTGTTTTCCATAATGGCTGCACCAATTTACAATACCACCAGCAGTGCATGAGGGTTTCCTATTCTTCTCATCCTTGCCAACAACTGTTATTTGTCATCTTTTTGATGATAGTCATTCTGACAAGTGTGAAGTGACATCTCATTGTGGTTTTGATTTGCATTTCCCCGATGATTAGTGATGATGAACTTCTTTTCATATGCTTGTTGACCCTCTATATAGCTCATTTGGAAAAATGTCTATTCAGGTCCTCTGTGTTTTTTTTTTTTTTTTTGCTGTGCCATGTGGCCTGTGGATCTTAGTTTTCTGACCAGGGATTAAACCTAGGCCACGGCAGTGAAAGCACCAAATTCTAACCACTGGACTGCTAGGGAATTCTTTGTCCATTTTAATCGTTTGTTTTTTGTTGTTGGTTTGTATGAGCTGTTTATGTATTTTGGATATTGCCATCTCATCATATATATATTTGCAAATATCTTCTTCCATTTAGTAGGCTCTTTTTATTTTAATAATTTCCTTCACTATGAAAATGCTTTTTAATTTGATGTAATCTCATTTCTTACTTTTTGATTCTGTTTCCCTTTCCTGAGGAGGCAGATCCAAAAAAATATTGCTTGCATAGATGTCAGAAAGTGTGCTGTCTGTTCTCTCCTGAGTTTTATTGTTTCAGGTCTTACATCTATATCTTTAGTCCATTTTGAGTTGATTTTTATGTATTACATAAGAAAAGAAATTTCTATTACATAAGAAATTTTTATGTAATGCATAATACTATGTATTACATAGTCCAGTTTCATTCTTTTGCATGTAGCTGTTCAGTTTCCCAAATACAATTTGTTGAAGATGCTATCTTCTCCCCATTGTATATTATTTCCTTCTTGTTACAGATAATTGGCCCTGTAAGTATGGGTTTATTTCTGGGCTCTCTCTTCTGTTCTATTGATTTATGCCTCATCTGTTTTGGTACTATTGTCATATTATTGGATTACTATAGCTCTGTGGTATAGTTTGAAATTAGAGAGCTTGATACATCCAGCTTTGTTTTTCTTTCTCAAGATTACTTTGGCTACATGTGGTGTTCTTTGTTTCCATACAAATTTTAGAATTATTCTAGTTCTGTGAAGACTACCCTTGGCCTTTTGATAGAGGTTGAACTGAATCTGTAGATTGTCTTGAGTAGTATGGCCATTTTAACAATATTAATTCCTCTAATCCATGAGAACATTATAAATTTCCATTTGTTTGTGTTGTCTTCAAATTATTGTGTCAATGTCTTATAGTTTTCAGAGTATAAAACTGTTACCTTGTTGGTTAAACCTGTTTCTAGGTATTTTAGTCCTTTTGATGGAATTGTAAATAAGATTATTTTCTTGATTTCTCTTTCTGATAGTTTGTAACTAGTTTTCAGGAATGCAACAGATTTCTGTGTATTAATTTTGGATGCTACAACTTTGCTGAATTCATTTATTAGTTCTTATAGTTTTTGGTGGTATCTTTCTTGTTGTTCAGTTGCTCAGTTGTGTCTGACTCTTGCGACCCCATGGACTACAGCACGCCAGGCTTCCCTGTCCTTCACCATCTGGAGTTTGCTCAGATGCATGTCCATTGAGTCAGTGATGCCATCCAACCATCTTGTCCTCTGTCGTCCCCTTTTCCTCCTTCCTGATGATCTTTCCCAACATCAGGATCTTTTCAAATGAGTCAGCTCTTTGCATCGGGTGGCCAAAGTATTGGAGCTTCAGCTTCGGCATCAGTCCTTCCAATGAATATTTAGTGTTGATTTCCTTTAGGATTGCCTGGTTTGATTTCCTTGCAGTCCAAGGGACTTTCAAGAGTGTTTTCCAACACCACAGCTCAAAAGTATCAATTCTTCAGTGTTCAGCCTTCTTTGTGTGCGACTCTCACATCCATACATGACTACTGAAAAAACCATAGCTTTGACTATATGGACCTTTGTTGACAAAGTAATGTCTCTGCTTTTTAATATGCTGTCTAGGTTGGTCATATCTTTTCTTCCAAGGGACAAGTGTCTTTTAATTTTGCGG
Source organism: Bos taurus (assembly GCF_002263795.3). Classification (NCBI taxonomy): domain Eukaryota; kingdom Metazoa; phylum Chordata; class Mammalia; order Artiodactyla; family Bovidae; genus Bos; species Bos taurus. The sequence continues at coordinate 38,560,472 of NC_037337.1, forward strand.
CTGCAGTCACCATCTGCAGTGATTCTGGGGCCCAAGAAAATAAAGTCTGTCACTGTTTCCACTTTCTATATGTAGTATCTTGTCACCTGCAAACAGTGGCAGTTTTATATCTTCCTTTCTAATGTGTACTTCTTTGATTTCATTTTCTTGTCTGTTGCTGTGGCTAGGATTTTCAGCACTTGGTTGAATAAAAGTGTGAGTGTATGTATCCTTGTCTTGTTCCTGATCTTAGAAATGCTTTCAGTTTTTCACCATCGAGTGTAGTGTTCGCTGTAGGTTTGTCCTTTATGATGCTGAGGTTTGTTACCTCTATAATTACTTTGTTAATACTTTATCATAAATGGATATTGAATTTTATCAAACGCTTTTCCTGGAGTTGTTTTTGTAGGCCTTTTTGTTCATTTCTTCTTTTACTCTCTTCTCTTGTGATTTGATGACTCTCTTTAGTGTTATGTTTGGATTCCTTTTTTGTTTTATGTGTGCATCTATTGTAAATTTTTGGTTTGTGATTACCATGAAGTTCATGTACAACTATATATATGAAACTTTATAACTATAAAACTATATAACTATATGACTATAATTATATTACTGGCTATAACTAGGCGCATGGCTCAGTGGTTGTGGGGATTGTTCCAGCTTGCTGGTGGGTAGGTAAGCTCCTGGTACTGATAGGCTAGAGGGAGAATTCCAGAATTGTACCTGTCAGTGCTGAATTTATTGCCATAGAATGAGCTCCCCAAAATGGGTACTGCCATTATCTCCATCCTCAAAGTGAGTCCCAATTGACTCCTGCTTCTCTGGGAGGTTCTCCAAAATCAGCAAGTTGTTCTGACCCAGGCTCTTTTTGAATTACTGCCTCTGTGCTGGGACTCAAGGTGTGAAATTTTGTGTGTACACTTTATGAGCCAAGTCTGTTTCCTATATTTCTCTGGGTCTCTTGAATTTAAGCCCTGCTGGATTTCAAAGCCAAACATTTTGGGGGCTTATCTCCCTGGTGCTGGACTCCTAGGCTGGGGACCCCAATGTGGGTCTTGAACTCTCAGATCCTTGGGGAAGACCTCTAAGATTGTGATTTTCCTCCTATTTGTGTGTCACTGACCCAGGCTTGAGGGTCCTGACTGTACTCTAAACGACATCTCTTCTTTTCCTATCTTCATCATTGTGGCTCCTTCTTTATATCTTTAGTTGTGGTAAATCTTTTCTGCTGGTCTTCAGTTCATTCTCAAAGAAGTTGCTCTGTAATTAGTTATAATTTTGGTGTGCTTGTGGGAGGGAAGTTCAGGGTCTTTCTACTTTGCCATCTTAGCCACATCTGAGTCTTTCTTATATTTCTATCTCTTGGTTAAAAGTTCCCATTTATGAATACAAATTGTTCACATTTCCACCCCCCCCTCGCTATATCCTTTCATGTGTTAATCATGTCTATTTTAATTCTCTGTCTGATATTTTCAACATCCAGGTCATCTTTGAATCTGATTCTGTTGATTGCTTGTTTGTTAGTCTCTTAATTGATTGAATGTTGGACATCCTGTAGAACAAAAGACACTGAAGTTATAATATTTATATGTGGGAATGAGCTTGCCTCTTCTCAGGAAGTATGTGTGAAGACTGAGTCAAACTGGTCAGGAGTTGAAGAGAAATTTGGTTTTATTGTTGCTATGATTACCTTCAGTTCAACATAGGCTTCAGACTTCCCTCAAAATACCTTTTACTTAGAGACTGGAGTTGAGCCTTTGGGGTGAGATCTTCTTAGCATTCCTGCCACTTCTTCAAACTCTGCCCTGTATATATTAAAGATTTTAATCAGGAGAAAGTATCCTTCCCTTCACCCAGTGCAGTGTTTCTCAACTTTTTTTGGTAATATCATCTACTAAGGAGTGTTTTAAGATACTTTTTTCCTGACTTCTTATGAAATTTTAATACCAGAAATATACTGTTTGTCTTTATATACTGTGGCCCTTTGGAAGGCCATAATGAATTAATATTTTAGATTTTATTTTATTTTTTGCCTACAAATAATGTAGTGTTGCCCACTTTGTGGAAGATATTTATCCTGTGGAGAATGTATGCCTCAGTGGTATGTGACATCTACTACCATTAGTTTAAGATCCAGGGTTCAGGACTGTTTTCCTATTTCTTCCCCCAACATAGAAGCTTTTTCTTCTATTCTTCCCCAAGCAGCAATGAGCCTTTCTCTATGCCCTAAAGGCAATAGGTTTGTTTCCCTCTACCCTGGAGGATTATGTCTTTTGAAAGAAGAGTTGAGGCAGAGGGTTAGTTGTCTTTTCCCCCTTGTCCTTATCACTGGGTAATCCCCAACTGTATGTCTGTGTTACTGAGGGAGGTTCTATCTGCTTTCTTGCACAACTCCCATGCCATGGAGTTTTAAAGAAAGGTCTTAATAGTGAGTATAAATTCCTCTTGTTTCTGTGGGTACTAGAGATTCTTTGCTCTGCACTAGCTCATGCTTGGGCTTAAGAATTTGTTAAAATTTTATCTGACTTTTTCTTACCTGTTTTGTATGGTTACTCCCATCTTTCTCCAAAGGTGAGAAAGTCTGTGTGTATCTTCTCTTAGATACTTGATTGATATATGATTTCAGCTCTTTGATGAGCTCAAAGCTGAATTTTTAGCTTATCTAGATTTTTTCTTATTGTTAGCCTTGAAGTGATACTATTTTCAGCTTTTTATGTTCTTGGAAGAATTGGAATTTGGTGCACACCTTTAGAGTCTTTTATGATAAAAACTCAAAATGGAAGTTTTTATGTGAGAAAGCCTTTAGTTCATAACCTCCACTTTGACTTTCCCTTTATTCAGTAGTTGTTTAGCAAGATAAAAATTATTTCTAAGCAGATATTATTTGCAGGGGAAGGGAGGTGGAGTGTGAGAAGCATTTTCTTATCTTTTGTTAAATTTTAATATTAAAATTTATGTTTTTTTTAGAGCTTGTTGAATTGTTCTCTGTGAGTTTAGAAGTAAAATTTAAGACCTCTGTTGGTGATTCACCTGTCTAGTTCTTATGTTTGCATTTTGCAAACATGTTCTATAAAGATTCATCTACCTCATTTTCACAGCAAATATTTATCAAGCACTTTTGTGCTATGCCAGGTATTGACCCAGGTACTGGGCTTCTAAGAGATGATTCTTGACATTCTAGAATGGTGACTCAATATAGAAGGTAGTAAGAAACATAATTAAAATACGGAATGTAATCATATTAGGGAAATATTGGGAACAGTTCCTGGGAAAATCTTAGAAACAATTGCTGTCTGGGTTTAGGTATAACTTTCCAGAAAGACTTTCTAAGCAAAAGTCTGAAGGATGAGGAGAGTTTAGTCAGGTGAAAGGTGGGGATGTATAAGGAGAAGAGTATTTTGAGTTGGAGAGAATGGTATGCATAAAATCCTAGAAACAATACAATGAGTTCAGGAGACTGAAGACAACTCAGTATTGCTGGAGTATAAGTAGTGAGAGATAACTAAGCAAAGATCAGTGACAGATAATGATGATGGGCTTTATATAGCATAACTTATTTGGTTATTTGTTAATTATGTTTGCATGTATTAATAGTCACTATTGGAATTGATTGGGAATCCAGTAGTCACTATTGGGTTGGGATAAGGGTAAAGATACCAATAATTGGTTGCAATAATCCAGTTAAGAGATGGTAGTGACTTGAATGAAAATGGTAGAGTGGAAATGGAGAGCACTAGATTAATTTGGAAGGTAGTTTGAGGTTTATTGGGGCTTCCCTGGTGGCTCAGAGGTTAAAATGTCTGCCTGCAATGTGGGAGACCTAGGTTTGATCCCTGGGTAGGGAAGATCCCCTGGAGAGGGAAATGGCAATCCACTCCAGTATTCTTGCCTGGAGAATCCCATGGACAGAGGAGCCTGGTGGGCTACAGTCCATGGGGTTTCAAAGAGTCGGACACAACTGAGTGACTTCACTTCACTTCACTTCACTTCACTTGAGGTTTATAGTAACTGTATCTGGGTGGTGAAAGAGAACAAAGTAATAAAGATGATATCCCAGCTTCTGGATTAGGAAACTGTGATAAGGGTAATGTAAGCTAATGAGATTGGAGTAAGCAGGAGCTGCAGCAGGTTTTTGAGGAGATGATATCCTTTGGTTTACTCCAAGGGTGAAGTGCCAATGGCTCAGTGAAGTGTAATATCCTTTAGACAGCTGGTTTATGGGTTTAGGCTCAAGAACAAGATTTTGATGAGATATATAGATATGGGAAGGATAAGTACAAGATAGTGATTGAAGCCATGGAAGGGAGTATTGGACAGGTATCTGAGGAAATATTGACATTCAAGAGAGCTGTAGAGGCTGAGGAGTCAGTGAAGCAGGTAGATACTGCCAGATGGTAGAGGAGCAACAGGGAATAAAAGTCACCTGGACCAGGGAAGATAACATCTTAAGAAAAAGAGTATCCAACATTGTTGAATGCTGCAGCAAGATCAAGTTAAATAGAGGCTGAGAAATGTATTGATACTGTGCATTGGAAAATGAGACATTGGTCTTGCAAAGAGTTATTTTGTTTCTTTATTTTTTGCCATAAAAAGCTTTATTGTTTCTATTTGGCCCAAGGTTTGAGAAAGGGTTCCAGAGTGGATAAACACCTACCTAGTGGCTGCAGAGAGGGGCTTCAGGCAGAAGCCCCTGACATTAGGGGGCTCCTCAAAGGCCACTGAGCTCCAGAGGCTCCTAGTACTGCTTGAAGGTGAGCTTTTCAAAGATATTCACCCAGCGCAGCATGGGGACCAGCCAGCCTGCAGAGGCTGGTCAGGTGGCCACCCCATCTTCTTGAGTTTCACCTGCTCCTGGAAGTAGCTTTCCCTAAGGTCAGAGAGATGGGGTTTATGTGGGTGGACCCCAGGCCATGCAGATCTTAAGGGCCTGGTGGAGGTTCTTCTCCATGAGAATGGTGGCTTCCACACCACCCTAGATTTTATCCCACTCATTTTGAGATGGCTTCTGCATGTCCTGGAAGAGAGCACAGCTATTGCGCTGGTTTTGCATTTTCAAGAGACTCTTGGTGCCTTGTGCTTCTCTTAGGTCAGTTCATCCAATTCACTGAAAAAGTGGTCCACATCCTCCTGGTCAAAACAGAAGCCCAGAGAGAGGTGGGTGTCGGAGGCCCACAGATGCATGTTGACCAGGCAGTTGACAGTGGCCTTCATGGCGGTGGAATGATTCTGACAAATTTGGGAGCTCATGGTTGATCAGTAATCAGGAGTTAAGCTCAAAAACTGGTGTTGGCCGGTCCAGGTGATCGAGTACAGCTGAATGGCTGATTATGAAGGTTGTGACTGGACTAAAGGTTGGAGGCTGGAGCAAGGGGTTTCCCTGTGTCTGTTCTGTCCAAACACTGTTGAAGCAAGAGACCTGTGGGATTGACTGTGGAGCGTACTGTGAGATTAGTAATTTTAATAGAGTAGTTGGAGCACCAACTTGCGGTGTCATGGGCAACAGATGGTAAGGAAGTAGAGACAATGTTCTGAGAAGTTTGACTATGGCAGAAAGGAAGAGAGTGATTAATCATAATAGTTTAATGTATGGAAACTAAAATCACATTATTAATACCTTTGTTTGAATGTGTGCTCTGTCAGTTACTAGTTTTATGAAGTTGGGCAAACCACTCAGTCTCTCTAAGACTGAATTTTCTTCAACTCTAAAGCAGAGGTACTAATATAATTATTGAAAAGGGTGGCTTGAGAATGACATGAAACATATCTTCAGTTATTACAAATATATAAATACACTTAGAATGAAGTAGGATATTTAAAATTCAACTTATTAATTTATTTCATTAAACATTTATATAGTCTTGCTATGTGCCAGGCACTGTTTTAAGTAATTAACAATATTCCTCAAATATCAGCTATTTTATTTTGGAAGAAGGCAATGTTAGTTTGGGTCCTCTGAGAAGAAAATGCCAAAATAAGATTAGAAATATAAGATATTTATTGGGGGAAATATCTGTGAAGAAAAAAATGAGGAAGGGGCTAAGGAAGATGGGGAGAGTCTTCAAATTAACAGGCTAATTAAACCACTGCACAGGAGAGAGCAAAGGAAGGAGAGTTGGGTAGGAACTCTTAGAATGTAGCACAGTTCCTACAGAGTTTTGGTAAGGCTGATGTAGAATTCTCAAGCCAAAGTTGCATGCCAAAACTGGGCCACATCTCACAAGAATGGGCTTGTGTCCCTGCATTGGCACCCCTGGTATGCTCACTCATTGCTAGAAGCGGTTCTTAGGAAGTGTGGCCTAGGCTTAAACATGGGGTGGATTCAGAGCCCAGTAGCTGGGGACATTGGTCAGTTAAACTTTTTTACAGCAGGAGATCAAGTGGCACATTTTTATGACTACCAAAAAGGCTGAGGATTATTTTTAAGGGCATACATTTAAATAGTATTAATGTGCATGACTATGTAATTTTTCCCCCCAGCAGATTTCAGCTGGCTGCCTCTAAACGTGCAGGTAGATATTAATAGTTGGAATAACTGGAGTTTCTTCAGGAAGTAAATTGACCAAAGGGTGAGGTGGAGGTATTGGTAAGATAATTGTTTAGTTGCTAAGTCGTTTCTGACTCTTTTGTGACCCTATGCACTGTAGCCTGGCAGGCTCCTCTGTCCATGGGATTTCTCAGGTAAGAATACTGAAGTGGGTTGCTATTTACTTCTCCAGGGGGTCTTCCTGACCCAGGGATCAAACCTGCGTCTCCTCTTTGGCGGGCAGATTCTTTACCACTGAGCCACCTGGGAAGCCCTAGTAAGATAATAGGGAATGAAATCTAAACTGGATAGGAATGAGGATGAGGAAAGTAGGTGGTTGACAGGGAGAAAGTATGTGGCATAATCTCCTTGTGTCTGGGGTAGTGTCTGTACAATCTATATTTTTCTTCAATACTCCTTAGTATTCAATTCTACCTCCATTATTGGCTTATTGATTACTTTTGTTTTTATTATTTTATTGGTTACCCTGGTTGGCTCCTGGGAACTAAGCACTAAGCTTTTTAAAATATTTTGTCTGATAAGAATGTATTTTCTTATTCCCAAGTCCTGGGACTATGCTGTACCTGTTTGATCAAATAGTGTGTATTAACACACTAACATGCTGCATCTGAAGTGGATGAGAGTTAGGGATTTTTTAGTTTTAGAAGCCTAGTTTTAGTTTAGAAGCCACATGGGGAAGGGAAGAGAATACCAATCATGCCCTTTGTGACTCTGTTTGCTCAACAAAAAATTTCTGAGTACTTACTATATGCTAGATGTTCAAGATCTTTCACTATTTTCTTGGTTTTGATTTAGCAGTTAGAATCAAACTTGGTATGTTATGACTATATTCCATATGAATTTTCTGCCTCTATATACAGTATCACCCCATTCCTTTTAACATTCTAATTATACTGCTTATCCTAGTCCTTTAAGCTGATACTGCATTCAAATTGCTTCATTTGAAAGTATTTTGTGCTAGTAATTGTCTGATGTGTTTAAGACTCAAATCATGAGTCATGACCCATTAGTAACTTTTGAAAACAATTTAATGGATCTTGAACAACATTTTAAAAGGGAAAAGCATGGTAGTTTAAATATTAGCTTATTGGAATGAAATAGAATTCTGAGTATTTTACTGTTTTTCACCAAATGAAAGGCAATTTCACAGTTCAACCTGATAGTTTATATTAGAGACTATCACACTTGGTCAGGTTTAATGTTGTTTTCTAAAACTTTTGTTTCACTTTGGCATTAAAAATCAACCAGAAAACTCCGGTTCATGGTCAAAACAGTTTGAGAATCAGTGTACTAGACCATTCATGTTGTCTTGCTGAGTCATGCCTCTGTGATCTAGGATGCATGCCTGTGTGTTGGGTAACAAACCTAGGGCCGTAGTCTAAGGCTGGATGATAATTTGGACTTTGACTTCATTAGTTTTATGCTTTACTTTCACTCAGCTTGTGATTTTATTACACATCCTATTTTCTTTTCTTGTTTTTTTAAATATTTATTTTTAATTGATTGATAATTGGTTTACAATATTGGTTTGATTTCTGTCATACATTAACATGAATTAACTATAGGTGTACTTATGACCCTTCCCTCTCGAATCTCCTTCCCACCTCCCACCTATTCCCCCTCACCCCAGGTTATTACACAGCCCCCGTTTGAGTTCCCTGAGTCATACAGCAAATTCCCATTGACTATCTATTTACATATGTTAGTGTATATGCATCCATGCTACTCTCTCCATTTATCTCACCCTCTTCCTCTTGTCCAATGTCTGTTCTCCATGTCTGTGTCTCCAGTGCTGCTCTACACATAGATTTGTCAGTACCATCCTTCTAGATTCCATATATGTATATTAATGTATGATATTTGTTTTTCTCTTCTTGACTTACTTCACTCTGTATAATAGGCTCTAGGTTCATCCACCTCATTTTTCCAAAGTTTTCTTCCTCTCATTTTTTTTTTTTTCTCTTTTTCTTCTCCTTATCCTCTCCCTGCACCTTCTTTTTCTGTCTTTTGTGGCTCTGCTGCTGGACTTGGTTTTAATTAAATAAAATCATTACCACCTGCCAGGGGAAAATCATTATTTTTTCCTGGTTAGTGAAATCGATAAATATAAGATCAGTTCAGTTGTTTCATTTTTAATTGCTCTCATTTGTTTTTGTTGCTTCTTATACTTGGGGCCTTTTGGAAATATTTCTGAGTTCATGGTTTGTGTAAATGATTAAGGGTCCTTGAGAAAAGTGACATGCTGATATATCAGATGTTTGTTTATGTTTTAGTTTTTACTTTGGGAAGGGTAAGAAGTGTTTTCACTGACAGATGAGGAAACTGAGGTGCAAAGAAATGACATGAATCTGCTTCACCTTTTGCATACTAGGAAATGTGGAAGAAAGCTGAGTGCTGAAGAATTGATGCTTTTGAACTGTGGTATTGGAGAAGACTCTTGAGAGTCCCTTGGACTGCAAGGATATCCAACCAGTCCATTCTAAAGGAGATCAGTCCTGGGTGTTCTTTGGAAGGAATGATGCTAAAGCTGAAACTCCAGTACTTTGGCCACCTCATTCGAAGAGTTGACTCATTGGAAAAGACTCTGACGCTGGGAGGGACTGGGGGCAGGAAGAGAAGGGGATGACAGAGGATGAGATGGCTAGATGGCATCACCGACTTGATGGATGTGAGTTTGAATGAACTCCGGGAGTTGGTGATGCACAGGGAGGCCTGGCATGCTGCAATTCATGGGGTCCCAAAGAGTCAGACAGGACTGAGCGACTGAACTGAACTGAACTGAACTGAAACGTGGCAGTCTTTTGTACTAAACAGATCCTCCAGTACTAATCATAGTGAACAGTATTAAGTTGAGAATGCATTTGACTATTCCTGAAAAGATGTAAAGACTGTCTCTGTGGACACAGATACCATGATTCTATCTAACTCTTCTTGTCTTGATTTTATACCCACATATCCTCTTCAGCAATTCAGTTGAGGGTTTTATTTATTTGTCTATTTATTGGCCAGGAAAAGTTTTCTCCATTTGCCAGGGCTGTGCATATCTTCCTTGTGAGCACTTTACACTGTGAAATAGAATGCTCAAGTAGATGATTTTAGAAAGCTACTTGCTGCAAACTATGTGCTTTAGATCTGTTTAACAGCCTGACATGAACTGCTGTAACTGGGCATTAGGGTAGCTGCAATATTGCCTGTCATTAATAGTTTCTGCTACTCTGCCATCGTAATTGCTGACCTTAGCTTAGTCCTCTGCTGTGAATTAGAAATTCTTTTAAGAGGGAATATTAATGAAACAAAGTTAAATTCCTCAGCAATTTGCAACTGGAATTGAAGATAGCCTCCATTTCATTTATAAAAGAGAATGACTTTGAATCTACAAACATTGCTATTGTGACTTCAAAATGCATGAAAATAATTATATTTAGAAGCATTTCTTTTTGAGGAGGTGGAAAAGGGTGTTTTTCTCACTTTATAAAATTCTTAGAAGAATTTAAAGCACTTTTTCTGAAGAACTAATATAAATAAAGGGGCTTTTATGCCTGCCAATGCAGGAGTCTTAAGAGATGTGGGTTCAATCCCTGGGTCAGTAAGATGGCCTGGAGGAGGGCATGGCAACCCACTCCAGTATTCTTACCTGGAGAATCCCCGTGGACAGAGGAGCCTGGCAGGCTACAGTCCATGGGGTCGCAAAGAGTCAGACATGACTGAGCAATGATGCACAGAACAGCATATATATATATATGTATATATCTATCTCATCAGCTGAAGAATTACTTAATGAAAGGTATAAGAAGGAGAAATGCCTTCTTTTCATCACCATGTACTTTGCTAATTTTAAATAAAAAACTGGCCCAGGACATTATTTCTTCAGAAATGCACACTGAAGCATACAGCATATCCTATCCTGTCTTTAAATGTGGATTTGTCATGTTTTACTCATCTTCCGAGACATAGCATATGTATACATTGAGTCTTTATATTTTTATAGTGGAAACGAAATAAAAGTTGAGTGATATGGTTATTGTACTGAGTCATGCATCAGGCTAATCATGGAAATGACTATCAGACTGATAGAGATTTGACTGATTTTGGGAACTTGATAGTTGTGATGAGTTAAAAAATGCTTTATTATTGGGACATATATAATTTTAGAAATTAAAAAGAAACTGTTTTATTTTAAATCTCTCATAATCCTCTCATATGGGATACCTGACACTGAGGAATCCATGATCATAGAATCTAGAAACTGAAGATTATCTCCACTGTAATATTCTAATCACTTCATTTTTTTTTAAAATGAAGACTGTATCTTGAAATTGTAGCTAATTTCTAGTAACTTATTTCAGTGAAAATAATTTCTTTAATGTATTGCTTCAAATAAATGTTTTGCTTTTGAGATTGCTTCCTTTAGGTTAAATTTCTTTGCTCCTATTTTTCCTAAGTTTGGGGGCCATTACTGGTTCATCTATCTTCCTGTTACGAATATTCACTAGAGTAGCAAAAGTTACTAACAAGAGGAGTTATGCAGTTCATCTGGCATTTGAGTTTTATTGAATACATCAACATGATTCTATTAATTCTGAATGTTGCTATGGAACTGAATATTCACAGGGCCTTCAGAAACAGCATTAGGGCTCACTCTATATACATTTTGGGTGTTTCCTGATGGCTCAGACATGGGTTCATTCCCCAGGTTAGGAAGATCCCCTGGAGAAGGGAATGGCAACTCATTCCAGTATTCTTGCATGATAACTCAGAGGAGCCTCGTGGGCTACAGTCGAAAAGGTTGCAAAGGGTCAGACACGACTAAGCAACTAAGCACACAGACGTATATTTAGTTGATCGATGTTACTAGTCCTGTTCAGGGCTTCCCTGGTGACTCAGATGTTAAGAATCCGTCTGCAATTCGGGATACCCGGGTTCGATCCCTGGGTTGGGAAGATCCCCTGGAGGAGGGCATGGTAACCCACTCCAGTATTCTTGCCTGGAGAATCCCCACGGACAGAGGAGCCTGGCAGGCTACAGTCCATGGAGTTGCAAAGAGTCAGACATGACTGAGCAACTAACCACAGCATAGCAAAGTCCAGTTCAAATGATGGAAAGATGTTAAGATTGAATTTTTAGGTGTGCTTATAGGCACCTGGAGAAGGCAATGGCACCCCACTCCAGTACTCTTGCCTGGAAAATCCCATGGACGGAGGAGCCTGGTAGACTGCAGTCCATGGGGTCGCTAAGAGTCGGACACGACTGAGCGACTTCACTTTCACTTTTCACTTTCACGCATTGGAGAGGGAAATGGCAACCCACTCCAGTGTTCTTGCCTGGAGAATCCCAGGGATGGGGGATCCTGGTGGGCTGCCATCTCTGTGGTGGCACAGAGTCGGTCACGACTGAAGCGACTTAGCAGCAGCAGCAGCAGCAGCATAGGCACCTTGTACACCTAGTCCAGATGTTGGCCCAATGAGTTATAGTCTTAAGACATTATAATAAGCCTGGATCTGGCCAGAGGATCCAAATGCTACCCTTCTGTGTATCGTTTACTTTCTATTTTTCAAAGTGGAAAATTTATTTGCAAGTTGAATAAAATTTTACTTCATGGCTACAGGATAGGACAATAGGCCTGAATGAAAGATAGTTGCAGGGGGCGGCGGCGCTGGCAGATAGAAGACTCTGCTATCCCTTCTCTGTGAAGGGAATTTGACTAGAAGATTTGATTTGACTATCTGTCATCACCCACTCTCTCAGAAGTCTACTGAAATAATGTTTCAAAAATAGGCATCTATGTCAAGACCTAATCAACCTGATATCTCTGTTACTTGTCTGACAAGAAAGCTCTAATTCTCAATACCAGTTCAAAGTATTGCCTTTTCAGGAAAACAAAAACAAAAAAACAATAAAAAGTAATATTACAAAATAAAAAAAATGAAAAGACATGTCAAGCCATGTAATTATCAGGCAGTTCATATAATTTGGTAATTATCCAGCAAACATAGAACTATTTTTCCTCCCCTCCAGCTGACAACTATAAGGAGAGCCAAGGAGAAAATAAAAGAAACTTTAGCAGGGTTATTTAAAGCCTAACCTCCCTGTTTGGACTCTGTGCAGTTCCCTTAGAAATTGCGTTATCATTTGGACTTCTTTTTAGAGTAGACAGTTGGGGTAGCTGTAGTTCAGTTTGAGTGTGATAAAAAATTTGATATTTAGACTCTTGTTAAGATGGTAGTAAAGTTAGGCAGTTTCAGTAAAACCTAAAAGGAAAAAGGACATTTCATTTTAGTTTCAAAGTATAAGTATTTTTGATATAATCTTTGCTTTGGAAAAAATGTGCATTAATTGCTAACAAGATTATTTTGAGCATAACAAATTTGGAATAGTCAGACAGAAACCAGCCCAAAGTTTTTTTTTTTTTTTTTTGACTATCTGTGAAAATTGGAATAAACAAGAAAATTAATGATATAAATAAAAGCTTATGGAAGTCATTAATAAACAGTAAAATGATGAGATTGTTTCCAAATATTGTGGCATATATTAATGTATAATTAATCAGTGGGATTAGAAATCATTTTCAGTTTTTTGTTAGAACAATCCTGATGTAGTAAAATTTGTATTCATACTGGAGATTAGTAAGCTTTCAATCACTTAGCATAAAATAGAAAATAAACCACTTATTTTTATTGTTCTTACCCTCATTGTAGTAGACGTGTGATTACTCTTGAGATATTTTATGTATTTTAAATGAACTAATAACTTCTTGTCATATTGTGTTGGTAGCAGAGAGATAGGATATATAATATATATATATATAACAATATCTTGGACATAAGTAAATGAGGAATAAAGTGACCTAAAGGTATCAAAATGCACCTCAGCTACCAACATATCATCTTTATGGTGAATAACTACTCTGGGTTAAAGCACAAATGACCTCTGATAATTCCAAGTGTATTAAACTACTCTTAGCTACTGGCCTTAGCTGCGATGAATGTATCAATACTGGTATATTTTTCGCTCAAGTTGCCATCTAAGGGGGAGAAGTCATCAGATAATAAGGGCACTAAATCTCTGGGCAGGTAGAAGAGAACAGGTGAAGGTAAGGTTGACCAAGGGTGGATATCGCAGGTAAAGTTTGCTTACTTTGCATTTTGGCTGAGTGTGTATTGATTATGTGGGTGGAGTGGTGGAAGGTAGGATAAATTATGTGTTTTTATTTAATACCTTTCAAACTTATGCTTTGTTAGATAGTTGCCATGGTGAATATCTTTCAAGTGACTGCTTAATACAAGTTATGAAGCCATTCCTGAAATTATGATAAAGATGCAAAACATCCCCTGCCTTTGGCAGAACTGTGGTTCAAGGGCAAGCCACCATCAGATGTAAACAAAATTGTGCTGTTTGATTCATATTCTCTCAAAGACCGACTGCTTGATTTAGCTTAACCTATTCTTTCTGTTTGTAACCTATTGAAGAAGCAGAATAATTTAGACCCAGCTGATAAACAAAGGCATTGTTTGAGAATGAATTCTGTTATCTAAGAAAACTTTTGCTCATAAATTATTTAATGTAAACATTGACTTAAATCATAACAAGTAAAGTAAAGAATTGAGGAAATTATCTGCAATAATTTATACCTAGGGAAAATTTCATCTAAACTTTGAAATAATAAAGAAAAATTTTTTTGGAGTTTTGTTTTGCTTAAATTATCTGTATAATTGCCTTTTCTAGTATGTATTAATCTGGAAACCACTCATTCATCCATCTTGTAGTCTATAAATATTTATTGAACATCTACTCGGGCTAAGAATGGGGCATGTGATGTGAGATGAACAATACCATCCCTCCAAAAACTTACTGTTTTGTGGAATTCTTAGACTTTTAGTAGCTAGTTTTTATTACTTTGTAAAATATAAGTATAAAACTAATAAATCTAAGCAGACTTAAGGCCTACCCTTGAGATATTTGCCATCAAAAATAAAACCAGGTCAATGGGTAAATCGTTTGAAAAGCAACTTAAAATAGTCACTTAGTCTCTTGAAGCATGCCAACATGAGATTGCATTAATAAAGCCCAGATAAATTTTCCACTCCTCCCCATTTCTCGACAAGTGACTCTTTCCTAAATCTCTGAGCTTCTTTGCTACAAATGCCATAAAACTTTTCAACTGTATTTCTCCATTCCATATCTCCATAATCTCTTCTTTAGTAACATTGCTTTTTCAGACCCTTTTTCCTCCCCTCACTCACTTCTCTGACTTGATATAAGAAAGATCACATCACAGAGATAGAACACACACCTCTTTTTTTCTGTTACATAAAACTTATGAAAGAGTATTTGAGCTCGAATTTTAGGATATCCAAAGTCTCAGAAAATATATTCACAAGTCTAAAACATCAATTTATTGTTTTAGTCACTTAATATTAATTTCATTGAATATGATACCTTCATATATATATTTTGCTTTAGATCTTCATAATTTTGGCCCACAGAAGCATGAGTAGGCTAAATGATTTTGAAGTTGTAGAACAGCCAAGTAGACTATGATATATGTGTTATGTTTTCTCTGTAAACACATTTAAGTAAATATTCTCTTCCTACACTGACACCAGAGTCTGGTGTCTGTCAGTGTTCCTTAGTCTTATAAAACCAAAATGTTTTTAAAAGCTTCAACTGTTTTTATTTGGAAAAATTGCTGCTTTGTGCAATGGCTTGAATATGTCTCATAAAACTTTTATCTTTAGAGCTAGTTAAGTCTATAAGATGTTATCATGGCATTGAAATCATGATAGTTCTATTGATATCATAATTGCTCTGAAGGACCATTACAATGTAAATATGCAAGTGCTCCTGACAAGCTACACTGTTAAATGAAGCCACCCAAAACAAGCAAATGTAACAGTGCAGATACAACAAGCCTACTTAAGAACTTGCTAAATTTGTAGGGACTATGGAACCAAGTTGTTTGTATTTAGTTTTAAGAATTAAAGTAGACCTGTGAACCTGGAAAAAGCCTAAATCACCATTTAGCTCATCCCTTTTATTAATACTTTTCAGAAGGCAAGAGATAGAGGCAAGATTCAGAAGAGATAAGGCCTAATTTCTGTTCAGAATTGCTTTCACTACATGGTTCCCACCCAGTGACAAAGTAACTGTGCAAATAGACCTGTTTCATTTGGGAGAAGGTATTGTTATTTGTCCCGTAACGAGATCTTGATCATCTGTGACTGTTCTCAGGATTTGTTGGAGTGTTGTCTGTCTCAAGTGAGCAGCATAATACTCTTTGCATATAAATAATAAGGTTTGGGAGAGAAAGAAGGAAATTCTCTGTGAAGCAGGATGGAATATCCCCTTCCTGAGAAGGTAATTAAGTGACTGGTAGCACATTCTTTTTGTCTGCTGTAAGGTGGAGAGTAAGAAGAGTTGAGACAGAGGGCTGGTGAGGGCAGCAGTGGTCTGAGGGAATTTTGGGGGTGACCTGCTTGAGGGTCTTACATTAGCTGTGCACTGAAAGAGCAAAAGAGTTTGAAATGCTAGGTTTCATTATGTAGGGTATTATACATATATGTTAAACATTTCATCTAGAAACTCTCAATGTTCTGATACAGGCTTTGTTACTTGCACCTCCTCTCCATAACGTTAAGGGTGAGTAAGGGACTTCAGAAAAAGAGATGGCATCTTTACTTAATGATTCTTTATCAGGAAATTTACATGAGTGATTCTTTAGAGATAGATGCTTAACAACCATTAATAATTATTTAAAAATGTCCTGTCCTGTCTACTTTGTAGGAGAAGGCTTGCAGCTCCCGAGTGCACAAAACCTGGGATAATGAAGAGCTTCATTTGCTGTAGAGCACTAATGGCGTCCTAAACAAAGTGACACTTGAGCCAAACTCAAACTGAAGAAGGAGTAGGAAATAGCAAGGCAGAGAGTAGAACTTCCTAGTAGAGGGCGAAGGCTCAGAGTAAGAGGGAGTATGGCATGTTTAAGAAACGAATAGTTCAAGAGTGGAAAATAGAGTGAAAGTGGCCAGAAAAGAGGCTCATGAGAAGGATAATCAGATGATACCCAATAATTGGATATTAAGGAACTACAAATATGTATATAATTAACACAGCTTGAATATTTTAAAGAATAAAGTTAAATGGGCTGCCATTTTAAATGAAAAATTTTATACTTCCGAGTATTTTTACCACAGAAAGTGAGGGAATTTTAAGGGAAAATATATTAATGTGCCAAGTTTTCGACAGGCTCAATAAACTAGTTAATTATCTGTTTTCTTCTTAATGAGTGAGCATATTTCAAATTCAAGAGAGATCAATTATTCTATTTAGAAGTCAATGTAACACACACTGAACTTATAATGGAATGCGTTAAATAATGAAATAGATTGATTTTAGTTATCACCATCATTTTTCCAAGGTGAGAAATACTTGTTTTCTTTTCCAATTGTACATTATGATTGAATTAGCTTTGTCTTTTCATGCAACATTTTCTTCCCTCTTGGTTGATTATATTCTGAAAGCTTGAAATTTTTTGAGTTTGAAAATAATTAGAAAAGTTATTTAACACTTAACTGTTTGATTCATTCCTTGAACTTCATGCTAGTTTGCCATTAGTGGTGGTAACTGAGGGAAATAAGCTGGATCTGGCTACCAGAGTACTGGGTTTATGTACTTGGAGATGATCAAAATGCTGTAAGAGTAAAATGTGTCGCTGAAACTTTTAACTCAAGTTCTGATGCAAAGTTAGCCAATATGGCTATACTTGTAATTACATGCAATTATGTAAGCATTTTATTTACAAACTAATAATGTTAAATAAAAGTTCCTGCACTGCTCAGCCCTAACCAGTGGTAATATGTTTACCTTTAACTGAGTTTAATTAGGAATCTTTTTAAAAATGATGATAGTGATGTGGTAAAATGTCTCGTATACCAGAGTAGGAATCAAATAGAATATTTTCTATTTTTTATTCTTCCTGTGGGAATTTCTTATTTAGATATGCAGGCACAGAGGTGATAATGGACTCTGTATAGAGCACTGACTGTAAGCCAGGCACTGTGCTGGCCGCTAGACACAGCTGGGAGCTTACCAAAATAGGAGTGATATTTATGCTCATGGAATTTCTAATCCATTTGCAGAGGCTGACTAAATAACTAGTTTTAAACTAGTTATTTAACACATAGTTACGACAAACTCATGAGAGCATATAATAAGGAAGTCAGCCTTGTTTTGAGTGGTCCAGAGAAAACAAGGGCACCAAGGAAGCTTTCTCCTGAACAAACGACATTAAAAAAAAGCTGAAATAATTATGGATGAAGGTTGGACGGAGTGGGAGGAAGAGTCCTCAAGGAAAGGCTTTGAGGTGGAGGAAGTTGGCCTCAATTCAAGGACCTAAAAGATTATTGCTAATTATAACTAATAATTATAATTATTGATAGTAAGTGATAATAATTATTACTGGCAGCAGCCAGTAATTGAGAGACACACCAAAGGTCAAATATTACCTGCTTTACCTGAAAAGATTCTTTCTGCTGTATTAAATTTATTGATTAGATTTTATGGGCCTTCTTAAAGATTGAAAAAATAACTAAGAAATCATTGTTTATATGGCCTTTTCTCTTTTGCCAAACACTGAAGATCATGAGAATTTGCTTATATCCTAAAAATTATGAGTTGGAATTTAAGTTGGTTTGTTGCACAAGAATGAAATATAAAAACTTTCCAAGGAAAAACGAAAATAGAAGTAATTACACATGGGAGACTGGGGGTTATCTACTATTTTAAAAACGGAAGCCAGTGAAGACTTATTATTTTTTTTTAATTAATTTTATTTTATTTTAAACTTTACATAATTGTATTAGTTTTGCCAAATATCAAAATGAATCCATCACAGGTATACATGTGCTCCCCATCCTGAACCCTCCTCCCTCCTCCCTCCCCATACCATCCCTCTGGGTCGTCCCAGTGCACTAGCCCCAAGCATCCAGTATCCTGCATCAAACTTGGACTAGCATCTCGTTTCATACATGATATTTTACATGTTTCAATGCCATTCTCCCAAATCTTCCCACCCTCTCCCTCTCCCACAGAGTCCATAAGACTGTTCCATACATCAGTGTCTCTTTTGCTGTCTCGTACACAGGGTTATTGTTACCATCTTTCTAAATTCCATATATATGCATTAGTATACTGTATTGGTGTTTTTCCTTCTGGCTTACTTCACTCTGTATAATAGGCTCCAGTTTCATCCACCTCATTAGAACTGATTCAAATGAATTCTTTTTAATGGCTGAGTAATACTCCATTGTGTATATTAACCAGAATTTTAAAAGTTTGCTACTTTTTGGTATAGATTCCAGTTAGTCTACAGATGTTAGTTTGACAGATAAAAATATGGGAAGGCTAAATATTTTAATTTAATATTCAGTGGTGACCCTTGAATAGTCTTTTACCCAAACATCTTCTGAATCCTCATGTTGACAGTCTCACTGGGCTTTGGTCATAGCCAGCTTTAACTATTTAACAATTACCCTCAGGTTAATCAAAGTATGCTGAGACATGACTTCCTGAGGCACAAAATGTTCAAGATGGTTGACCATGACATAATCAGTGGTGGCTGCCCTCAGAAATAGTGTTAGAGCTGTTTTGATTATATTAATAGAATTGGGTAACAGTTCAGACTGTTGATCTCTTTGAACACAACGGCTATTCTAATTTTCCACCTCTGATGAAATCTGGTTTCTTATGAGTAGTCTTCACAAAGTTATGTCTCACCTGTGACAGGAAAAAAAGACAAATTCATGCCACTGACACTCATCTAACATCAGATCAGATCAGATTAGTCACTCAGTCGTGTCTGACTCTTTGCGACCCCATGAATCGCAGCACACCAGGCCTCCCTGTCCATCACCAACTCCCAGAGTTCACTGAGACTCACGTCCATCGAGTCAGTGATGCCATTCAGCCATCTCATCCTCTGTCGTCCCCTTCTCCTCCTGCCCCTAATCCCTCCCAGTGTCACATCCACAGCTGGGTATTGTTTTTGCTTTGGCTCCATCCCTTCATTCTTTCTGGAGTTATTTCTCCACTGATCTTCAGTAGCATATTAGGCACCTACTGACCTGGGGAGTTTCTCTTTCAGTATCCTATCATTTTGGCACCATCCAATAGGCGTTGAAACATGTGTAATATCATGTATGAGACGAGTCGCCAGTCCAGGTTTGATGCACGATGCTGGATGCTTGGGGCTGGTGCACTGGGACGGCCCAGAGGGCGGGTATGGGGAGGGAGGAGGGAGGAGGATTCAGAATGGGGAGCACGGGTATACCTATGACGGATTAATTTCGATGTTGGGCAAAACTAATACAATATTGTAAAGTTTAAAAATAAAATAAAATTAAAAAAATAAACAAGCTGAGATTTACTTATAAAAAAAAAGAAATATAACGTGAGTAACATATAAAATTTAAAAATTTCTGGCAGTCACATTGAGAAAATGAAAAGAAACCTGATAAATTAATTGTAATAGGATAACTTATTTAAACTAATATATGTGAAATATTATCACTTCAACATGTAATCAATATAAAATAATTAATGAGATATTTGGCTCAGTTGGTAAAGAATCTGCCTGCACTGCAGGAGACCCAGATTCAATCCCTGGGTTGGGAAGATCCCCTGGATAAGGAATGGCTACCGACTCCAGTATTCTTGCCTGGAGAATCCCATGGACAAAGGAGCCTGGCAGGCTACAGTCCATGGGGTTGCAAAGAATTGAATAAGACTGAGTGACTAAACACACACAACACACACACACACATACACACACACATCATTTCTACATGTAATCAATATAAAATGATTAATGAGATATTTATACATTTTTTCATATTAAGATTTCAAAATCCAGTGTATATTATTATAATTGTAGTACATTTTAATTCTGAATAGCAACTTATCAAATATTTAGTGATCACATATATTAATATTTTTCACTACAGAGACATGAAGGTTATCATAATTGTTTCCTTTTGCATATAATGTGCTTTCCACATGCATGAAATTGCATTTTTTGCTCTGTTCTCTGTATTATCTATCATTATTTTTTCTTTTACATTGATAATTTTTTAGTTACTCATGCATCGGATCTATCAATTTCTTTTCCTTTCTCCCTGCAGACCTCCACTTCCTAGTCCTATGTCCTTTTGTCATAATCTACACTGGTTGTTCTCTGGTGCTTCCCTTTGTTATTTTTTGTTGGATCCACTCTTTCTTGCATGCCAGATCTTTCTTTTACTTGGTTTACTCCCATTTTTTGCTGATGCTTATCTTCAGTGGTTTCTTAACCAAAAATGACAAAGGGCTGAAAAATAATGTTTGCAGGTTTAAATTGCAAAATTTATATTATAAGGAAAAGTTGGTGATTTTATAAGTGAAATTCATGAACTTTGTATGTGAAATAGCAGCAATCATTTGTCAAATACCTGCTTCCTCTCTGGAGGTTATAATGGCAGCACAATTCTGAAATTTGTGTATTGTTTATTGCTCCAGCCTTAGGGCAGAAAACTGTGGGGATTTAGAAATTATGCAGAGAAGAGTCTGTGGCAAAAACTCAAGTGAAAGACTGCAAGGCATGAAGATTGAAGGGAGGTCCATGGATAGAGTCGTAAAGAAGGTCCTTAAAGGGACCTGTAATCATTTGACCTAGTTGGTAGTTAAGTAAGAGAATGTGCATGTGTATATGTGTGCTAATTGAATGTGTACTTGTGTTTGTACACATGCGCAGCCTTGCGCTTCAAGAAGGAAATGGCAACCCACTCCAGTATTCTTGCCTGGAAAATCCCATGGACAGAGGAACCTGGCGGGCTGCAGTCTATGGAGTCACAAAGAATCGGACATGACTGAGTGCACACAACACAACAGCCTTCTTTATAGAAGAGGGAGAAATATAACTACCTTCCTCAAGGGACAATGATGAGGGTTAAGTGAGATAATGTACTCAATGCATTGAAATGAATACCTGACATGAAGTAAGCACAAAATAAATTTTAGTTATCAAATCAAGTTGCGTCTTAAACCCAGAAGTGCGTGGGGCTGGGCTGGGAAGAAAGATCCCTGCAAAAAGACCTCATACTCCCTGGTATTTGCTCAAGTATATACTGGAATACAGTGTGATGAACCAAGAGGAAGAAAGGGATACCTCTTGTAGCTTGGGGAGGTGACAGAACCTTAACAATGGTCAAATTAAAGGGTGCTACTGCTACTGCTAAGTCACTTCAGTCGTGTCCGACTCTGTGTGACCCCATAGACGGCAGCCCACCAGGCTTCCCCATCCCTAGGATTCTCCAGGCAAGAACACTGGAGTGGGTTGCCATTTCCTTCTCCAATGCATGAAAGTGAACAGTGAAAGTGAAGTTGGATGATTGTGCTGCTAATACTTCCTTTCCTGTGGAAATTGTAGTTAAGGGGCTCCTTAGAATGTTTTAAGAAATAAAAAACAATTCAGACCATGCCTTGCCAACTTCACAGACTTAAATTCAAATTCAGTGAACCAAAGAACGCACGTCTTTGTTCAGGATTAATATATAAAGGAGACTTAACTCTATCTCCATTTTTGGTCTTACTTTAGGATTGAAGGACATAGGTGTTGATCTCACAAGGGACTGTGACTTCTTTGAACATAGATTTAGGCAAAATGAGGTTTGTTGATCATTGCATCCTGACGTCTTCAGTTCATCTTTCTTTTCTTAAAATCTTAAAATATTTAAAAATAAAACAAACCATGAAGCACTATTTGCCATCTTCTTTCTTTTACTGCTCCTCCTTTTTCTTCCTCTCTCAACCTTTCCATTTGTCCTTGCTCCCTTCCACTCAGACTGTCTTCTTAGATCTCCATATTTTCTTTCCATCTTAATCTGCATCATTCTTTCTCTGAATTCTGCCTATGTCTTTCATTTTTTTGTATTGAGGAGAGGAAAAGGAAAGGTTGGTTTGGGCTGCAAGCAGGGGAAGAGAAGAAAAGAGGAAAATGTAGCAAAGGGTGCATGTGGTACTAAAAGACAGAAGCAGTGGACATATCTGGCTTCATTTGTTGAGCCCTCAGACCCTCATTTAGCTGAGAATTTCCCAGACATAAAAATGTTTAATCTTCTGCTTGTTTGAGTGGTGTATGTATTATTATTCACTAATTCCAAATGGGTTGTATAATCTGATTCTGTCTTTCTATCCTTTTCTCTCTCTCTTTTCAGTAAGAGGCAGAGGGAGGAAAAGAGAATGGAGGTAAAATTACCCAAAATGCAACCGTCTTTTCTGTCTTTGTGTTATAATTCATTATTTATTTTCATTTTGCTGCTTGACTGCTCATGTGTTCCCAGAGACCAGCTATACTGCATCACAGGGACTGAAGCCTTTCATGTTGTCTTGCTTGCCCTGGTTGGCAGGGGTCCTGCTGTGCTGTCATCTGACTTTCCAGGCCTTGCTGCCTCACTCCATCCAAGTTTGGCACTGAGGCTCCATTTCCTGTTGCTATGACCCAATGCCTGGTGCCCTCTGGAGCTACATGTTCTCAGCTCTCTTCATTGAACCTTTTTGTGCTAAGACCACTCTGGAGTTCAACTGAAAAAGTCAGTTAAGCCTATGGACAGTGCACATTGGTGTGTTATCAGAGAAGACTAAAACCAGAGGTAACCTGGCTCTCCTTCCCCTGCTTGTTCTGTTGAGCAGTGGCCTTCAGGATGCCTTAAGTTCCCCCTAAGATCTCAGAAGAAGAGCAGTTCATAAAATTTCCATGATTAGGCCTGTAGTCCAGTCACACAGGTGGCTCTCTGAGTACCACTTTCTCCTGCTAGTCTTTGTTTTTGTTTCGTGCCTCTTCTACCAGGAATACCTTTCTTATTTTGGTTTAATTGTCAATATATAAGTTACATGTCTTTCCTGACACTGTACTGGCTCAGATAGATGTCATTTCTGTTGCAGAGAACAGAACATACATTCCTCTGTCAACGAACTTTGCATGTCTGATTCTGATTTCCTTACACACGGAAATGTTTTTATTTATCTTCAGGGAGGGCTCACATTTTATTCTTTTTGTATTTCCAGCACTTTGCACATGCTTGGAAGCTGTAGGTAGTCAATACAACATCAACATGTTGCTTAAATATGCTATCTATGGTGGAAAGATGGCATCACCATCTATGGTGTTTGGATGGCATCACCAACTCAATGGACGTGAGTTTAAGAAAGCTCCAGGAGTTGGTGATGGACAGGGAAGCCTGGTGTGCTGCAGTCCATGGGGTCACAAAGAGTCAGACACAACTGAGCGACTGAACTGATGGTGGAAAGACTGAAAGAGGAAATCTGAAGCCAAGTGTTATGAGTTTGAGAGGAAGCAAAGAGCTTCATGTGACTATGCATCAGGATCCCCAGATGGTATTATTTAAGGCAGCTGTTTCCAGGGTCTGTTACTAAGACCAGGTAATTTTTCTTTAAAGGCATTGTTTTCTACATGTCTCCACATAATTAACTTAAATCATTGTGTCCCTTTTTAAATATATGAATAGTATAAGAAACAATGTGATTGATTTTCTCTGTAAGTAAAGACTTGTCTTATATTTCTAATTTTAAAAATTTCATCCTTAAGATACTAATTTTGAGTTAGTTTTGGCTTATATTTTTATGAGCTAATATATTTAAAGTTTCAATCTTGACTTTTCCTCATTTTCTATCATTATTTTAGCTTGCTTGCAGAGTTGTAAGTGAAGAAGGTCCTTGTTGAGAGGTCATCTGGGACAGCTAGGTCAGCGAGATCGTTGGCCAGAATTTTATAGAGGGACAGTGAAAGCTTGACAATCTGTCTAGTCTGTGTTTTGAAGCAAATGGTTAGTTTAGAAATCCTGATGGTAAAAGTCAGTGCAAATGCTTATTTTTATTGTTTTACCTCAATTCTGCACTGCACCAGGATGGTTTTAAACTCTGGTGACTCTCATTTGGTGCAAGTTAAGAAGTATGTGCTTACTTCTGTATATTCTAAAATATGTGCACATTTATATTACTATTCCTCTGTGAAATATTATAGTTTCGTCTATTCCTTCCAAGTAGGAAAAGAAAATAGGAATAAACAGATCCATGGATTCTTTCTGTACCATATATTATATAGATTTTTGAGACATATGGTTAATTACAAAATGCTACTGATCAGATATGTATTATTTGGAAAAAAAAGTAAACCAAAAATGAAAATGACTTATACCAATATGGCACATTAATGAAAATTAAGATGTAAAATATTCATTTACTTGGTTTCTAACATTCATCTTATCTGGATTTGAACTTGGATAAGATTCACCTTTACAGCATTAAACTATCTGCTTTTTGTGTCTTTAAAACAGATTTATCAAACACACAAGTGGTAACATTTCTGTTAATTGCCTGTGAACATACTGAAAAACTGCTGTGTGTGTAGAATCATTACATAAGTAGAATTGAAGGCCTGCAGAGCAGATTGTGAATTTTGCAATTGCATTTTTAGAGCCAACTCAATCTAGCCTATAACTATTTTCTTGGCTT
The DNA here is from genome assembly GCF_002263795.3 of Bos taurus. NCBI lineage: Eukaryota > Metazoa > Chordata > Mammalia > Artiodactyla > Bovidae > Bos > Bos taurus. The sequence goes on from NC_037337.1 coordinate 38,585,556, forward strand.
GTATTCATGTAATGGATAATGGGTGCTTTCTGTGAGGTAAGCAGATTGAAATGAATATTGAAGTTTGTATTTCTTTGCTTGAAAAAGCTGACTTTTTTAGTTAGGCCCAAACTATAGCAGTCTTTATGGACAAAAATAATCTAACATTATCAAAAAGTATATTTCAAGCCTATCATCATAATAACAATGAAATATGGAGGTTGAGAGCTGCTCCTTGAACAGCGGTTCTTAGAGTTTTAATGTGAATTTCTCATATCTAGAGGAAAATGGCATAATTGCTTTCCATCTTCCTCTCCTCTTTCTTCCCTATCTTCTTCCTTTTATTTCCCTTCCTCCTGTGAAATTCAGCAACTGTAAAGAAAAAATATAAAAAGTGAAATTAAACTGTTTTTCTTATTTTACATTAATTTAATATGTAAGTAACTATATACAGCATGTGAATTTCACTGTATGTACTATTTTGCATTCCATAAAACCTGATGATTTTATTTGTATACATATACATCCAACATACTGCTGCTGCTGCTGCTAAGTCACTTCAGTCGTGTCCGACTCTGTGCGACCCCATAGACGGCAGCCCACCAGGCCCCGCCATCCCTGGGATTCTCCAGGCAAGAACACTGGAGTGGGGTGCCATTTCCTCCTCCAATGCATGAAAGTAAAAAGTGAAAGTGAAGTCACTCAGTTGTGTCCGACTCTTAGTGACCCCATGGACTGCAGCCTACCAGGCTCCTCCGTCCATGGGATTTTCCAGGCAAGAGTACTGGAGTAGGGTGCCATTGCCTTCTCTGACATATTAGCATACTTAATTATAGGCTTTCATTTTTAGAGAAGTTTTAGCTTCACAGCAACATTGAACATAAAGTAGAGTTTCCATATACTCCCTGTCCCCACACCCTCACAATCTCCTCCACCATCAACATCCCATACATTTGTTACAATTGATGAACTGACATTGACTCATCATTATTGTGCACAGTCTATAGCTTACAAGAAATTGAAAAGTTTACGAAAGATGAAAGGTATTTTCTGATCAGTCTTGTTTTAGGCAGAGAAATAGAAAGCTTTTTCCAGGATGAAGGAATCATATTTGCAAAGTAAGATCCAATAGCAGGGGCTAAATTTTGGGAACAGTAATATAGTAATTGGGGCTGCAGTATGTGTTCCAGTGGGTTGGGGGAGACGGTGAAAACTGTAGAAATTATGAGTGAGACTGGATTCTTAGGCTGGCCTGTACTCTAACAGGTCCTATGTCTCCAAATGAGCTTGAGCTTTATCCTTTAGATGGAAGAGACCTAAAGGATAGAGTAGACTTTACAAGAACTTCCCCTGATAATCTAGGGGTTAACAGGAAGTTGTGTAAATGACAACAGCAAATGTTATGGAGCTCAGCGGTCCTCAAACTTTTGTGTAACTTGGAATCACTTACAGAGCTAATAAAAGATAGGGAGGCCCAGGCTTGTTGGAATGGAATGGGGCGAAGACCTCTGGATTTTTGCCAGTGTCTCCGGATGATTCCTCTTCTTCTTTTTTTCTTTTTTTTAAAATAACTTTATTTATTGATTTTTGGCTGTTCCAGGTCCTTGTTGCTGCATGGACTTTTCTCTAGTTGTAGTGAGTGGGGTACTCTCTAGTTGCAGTGTGCAGGCTTCTCACTGTGGTGACTTTTCTTTTTACAGGGCACAGGCTCTAGGGTGAGAGCTTCAGTAGTTAAGGAACATGCGATAAGTAGTTGTGGGGGCTCTAGAGTGCAGGCTCAATAGTCGTGGTGAATGGGCTTAGTTGCACCATGGCTCAATAGTTGTGGTACACGGGCTTTGTTGCTCCAAGACGTGTGGAATCTTCCTGGACCAGGGATCAAACCCATGTCTCCTGCATTGGCAGGCAGGTTCTTTACCTCTGAGCCACCAGGGAAGCCCACCTGGTGATTCTGATAAGATGCCAAAGTTTGAGAACCACTGATGTAATGTGTATGTAACAGCTGTTGTGTAGCTCACTTTTAGTAGCATTCCAAGAAACTTCTTTCACAGGAAAATTTAAATATTTAACAGTTTAAAAAATAACACCCAAGGAAATGTCCTTTATAACTTCTTATATTCTGCTTTCTCCATCTCTCTTTTTATATACTTATGAGATGGAATTTAAACCCTCTGTGTAAATTACTGCAATGTAAATCTTAGAAGTCCCTCTGGCTTTTCCTAAACTTCTTGCTTCATAGCCTCTTTAACAGCATGTAAGTCCTAGACTGAGATTTACCTGAGCTTCAAAGACTCTCTTGAAGAAGAGAATCAAAAAATACTGTAATTGAATCTTTCTTTTTTCTCCCTTTTACCTAAAGTTATGTCAAAAGAGTCTTTGACATTGAGCGCTTCACCCAATTAGATTTCTTTCTCTGACAGAAGATCCTTAAAGATCTACTCCCACTGTATAGTTCCATTTTAATGTCTCTGGGGCATGTGTGCCAGTTGTGTCCGAGTCTTTGTGACCCCATGGACTGCAACCCACCATACTCTTCTGTTCATGGAATTTTCCAGGCAAGAATCCTGGAATGGGTTGCCATTTTCTACTCCAGGGTATCTTCTCATACCTTCTCATACCTACTCCAGGGTACCTCATACCATATCTTCTCATTTGATCCCCAGGGATCAAACCCGTGTCTCTTGCATCTCCTGCATTGACAGGCAGATTCATTGGCACCCTGATTGCGCTTAGATAGATTTTTGTATCTGTGTAGTGATATATTTAACATTTATAGGAAGTTCTTAGCCATCATCTTTCAAAGATTGATTCTACTCTATTTTCTTTATCTTTTTCTCATGGTCCTACAATTGATTATAATACACAACTTCTTTCTTATTACTCCTCATTTCATAGTTTTCATATTTTGTCTCTGTGCTTAATTATGGATATTTTGGCATATCTTCCAGTTAATATATTCTCACTTTACCAGTGTGCAATCTGCTTTTAAACTCATTCACAAAGTTTTAAATTTCAGTTGTATTTTTCAGTGCTAAAGTTTCTACTTGATTTTCTTTCAGGATTATGCCATTTTTCTGTTTTAATTCTTTGCTTAAAGTTTGAATTTAATCATTTATTTATTTGATAAGAATGCTGCCGCTGCCAAGTTGCTTCAGTCGTGTCCGACTCTGTGCGACCCCAGAGATGGCAGCCCACCAGGCTCCCCCGTCCCCAGAGACGGCAGCCCACCAGGCTCCCCGGTCCCTGGGATTCTCCAGGCATGAACACTGGAGTGGGTTGCCATTTCCTTCTCCAATGCATGAAAGTGAAAAGTGAAAGTGAAGTCGCTCAGTCGTGTCCGACTCTTCTCGACCCCATGGACTGAAGCCTATCAGGCTCCTCTGTCCATGGGATTTTCCAGGTAAGAGTACTGAAGTGGGTTGCCATTGCTTTCTCCGTTGATAAGAATAGTTATTTTAAAATCTATATCTGACCATTTATATATTTATAGTTTTAGTGATCCTGCTTTTATGGTCTGTTGATTCTACTTCTTTTTGTCTATGCTGTCTTGATCTTCTCATTTGCCAGTTTATTTTTAATGTTTGCCATTGTATTGAAAAATTGTTTGTAAGAAATTTAAGGCCTATATCATGATATTTGCCTTCACAAAAAAGACTATTTCTGACAAAGTGCCTGGGGGAAGTAGCAATTTGAATATTTTGTAATTTTTCTTGGGGCCATGCAAATGACTGACTGCTAGACTACAGCCTGTGCAAGAATTTTATTACTTCTATTTCACTCCATTCCCTTTGCAGTTTCTAAAGGAAACTGCGGGGGCTTTATTAGGGCTCTAATCCTTCATGAAATCCTGTCTGCAAACTTGAGGTTTTCAGAAGTGCTGCTTAACCTCTTATCTATGTTTTCTAGAAATGGCAAATGCCCACAAAATGGCAAAAATCATTTCTGGATATGTCTGTCATTGATTTTGACTATGTAATTCTTCACTGTAATGTTAATATGCCCATGCATTCAATAGATAATTTTATACATTTTATATTTGGGCAAAATTTTCTAATTGGCCTAAATAGAGATTTGGTCTGATTCATCTGCCATTACTAGATGTGAAAGTTAAGTTTTCCTTTCTTTTCTAAAACTTTTTTCTTTCATATTGTGATCTTTTATATTAATTTCTTTTTAAATATTTATATATATTTTTAATTGAAGGGTAATTGCTTTACATAATTCTTAAAGACATGTGAAGGACAGAACAGAGAAAAGAAGGAACATATAGTTCTCACCAAATTGGTTCCAAAGTGAATGTGCCAATTGACACTTCCATTGCTATTGCAGGAGAGTTCCGATTGTTCTGTGAGTTATGTTTCTTTAGCTCTGTTATCCTAGCAAGGAGTTCCTAAAAAATATGTTTGTAAGACAGTGTATTCTGTCTTCATTATAGAGCTGTATCTCTGATGTGTGGGTGGGAGGGGATGTGGCCAGGTGGTTTGGGCAAGTAGCTCTTTTTTTTTTGCAACATGAAAGCTTCCTTTTCATTTTAGCAGCTGTAAGGATACTGGCCACTTTTCTGGTTCCATTGCCCAATAAAAATGTATCTTTAGTTAGAATTCCTGTCTTAAAGTTTATTGAGAACATTATCTTGGACATAAATTGAATTAGATGCAAGTATTCTCCTTTACATGATCCAGATAATCAAGATGGTGTAATCACTCACCTAGAGCCAGACATCCTGGAATAGGAAGTCAAGTGGGCCTTAGGAAGCATCACTACGAACAAAGCTAGTGGAGGTGATGGAATTCCAGTTGAGATATTTCAAATCTTAAAAGATGATGCTGTGAAAGTGCTGCACTCAATATGCCAGCAAATTTGGAAAACTCAGCAGTGGCCGCAGGACTGGAAAAGGTAAGGTTTTATTCCAATCCCTAAGAAAGGCAATGTCAAAGAATGCTCAAACTATTGCACAATTGCACTCATCTCACATACTAGTAAAATAATGCTCAAAATTCTCCAAGCTAGGCTTCAACAATACGTGAACTATGAACTTTCAGATGTTCAAGCTGGTTTTAGAAAAGACAGAGGAACCAGAGATCAAATTGCCAACATCCGCTGGATCATCAAAAAAGCAAGAGAATTTCAGAAAAACATCTATTTCTGCTTTATTGACTATGCCAAAGCCTTTGACAGTGTGGATCACAATAAACTTGTGGAAAATTCTGAAAGAGATGGGAATACCAGACCACCTGACCTGCCTCTTGAGAAACCTATATGTAGGTCAGGAAGCAACAGTTAGAACTGGACATGGAACAACAGACTGGTTCCAAATAGGAAAAGGAGTACGTCAGGGCTGTATATTGTCACCCTGCTTATTTAACTTCTATGTGGAGTACATCATGAGAGACGCTGGGCTGGAAGAAGCATAAGCTGGAATCAAGACTGCTGGGAGAAATATCAATAGCCTCAGATTTGCAGATGACACCACCCTTATGGCACAAAGTGAAGAAGAACTAAAGAGCCTCTTGATGAAAGTGAAAGAGGAGAGTGAAAAAGTTGGCTTAAAGCTCAACATTCAGAAAACGAAGATCATGGCATCTTGTCCCATCAGTTCATGGCAAACAGATGGGGAAACAGAGAAAACAGTGGAGAGTTTATTTTTCTGGGCTCCAAAATCACTGCAGATGGTGACTGCAGCCATGAAATTAAAAGACGCGTACTCCTTAGAAGAAAAGTTATGACCAACGTAGACAGCATATTGAAAAGCAGAGACATTACTTTGCCAACAAAGTTGCGTCTAGTCAAAGCTATGGTTTTTCTAGTAGTCATGTATAGATATAAGAGTTGGACTGTACAGAAAGCTGAGCACCAAAGAACTGATGCTTTTGAACTGTGGTGCTGGAGAAGACTCTTGAGAGTCCCTTGGACTCCAAGGAGATCCACCCAGTCCATCCTAAAGGAGATCAGTCCTGAGTGTTCATTGAAAGGACTGATGTTGTAGCTGAAACTCCAGTACTTTGGCCACCTGATGCAAAGAGCTGACTCATTTGAAAAGACCCTGATGCTGGAAAAAATTGAAGGCAGGAGGAGAAGGGGAAGACAGAGGATGAGATGGTTGGATTGCATCACTGACTCAATGGACATGGGTTTGGGTAAACTCCAGGAGTTGGTAATGGACAGGGAGGCCTGGTGTGTTGCAGTCCATGCGGTCGCAGAGTCAGACACGACTGAGCGACTGAACTGAACTGAACTGATTCTCCTTTACACTAATTATCTGGTAGAATCCCCATAGCTCTTTCCTTTCCTATGTCCCCAGATCTTCATATCTCTGATCTTCACAGCATTTCTGTGGTTTTCTGGGAGAATTCCTTGTTTGGAAGATTCTTCTTGTATCTTTTGTGTGGTTGTGGGTTTCTGGAAGTGTTGAATTTCCCCATCAGTTTACTCTCATCTATTACATATTATCCAGGAATTCCTTATTGCTTTCTTTGGCATTCTTCCTGTTTTTCTAGTGTTTTTAAAATGAAATATTTATTAATATTATTTCCTTTTGAGGGAGAGAGAAAATCTGTGTTTTTGTTGCCTTGCTCAGTTGCTCAGAAATCCGTAAATTTCTAATATTATCCTTGATATACTTCAAGATAACTACTTCAATATAACTACTTCAATAAGTATACTTCAAAATATTTCATATTTTATATCGTCACTAAGCACATAATATACTCTTCCAAGAAGATCAAGAAAGAATAATTACTTGGATTTACATTTTCAACCCCCTTTCTTTTACTCTTTGTTTTTTCTTGATAGTTTGAAATCCATCTGAAATACAGTGTTCAAATCTCATATAAGCAAAGCTGTGTCATCTAATAAAACAATGTTTACCTTTAGCTTTCTTCATTTTCAAATTTACTTATCTTTTAAAAATATTTTTAATCTTCTAACTCCCATGGCTTCTTGTCTTGATCATTATGTTCCTAATGATTTTGCTGAAAAACTGTTCCAGGTTTTGAAATATTCTTTTGTTGCTGTTAGATAGGAAGTTAGGCATGAGCAATGAGGGGTGGCCTATCTGAAAAGGGTGCAAGCTGATCTCTAAACCCCATCCCAGACACACCCAGGAAATCTCACAGATGGGCTACAAAATAACCGCAGAGGCTTTTTCAACTCCTGCATGTGGGCCCTATGCACACAGTGGATACAGACTAACACATGGAGCTTTCCCAAGTAACCTTGCTGCTGCTGCTGCTTCTAAGTTGCTTCAGTCATGTCCGACTCTGTGCGACCCCGTAGACGGCAGCCCATCAGGCTCCCCCGTCCCTGGGATTTTCCAGGCAAGAACACTGGAGCGGGTTGCCATTTCCTTCTCCAGTGCATGAAAGGGAAAAGTGAAAGGGAAGTCTCTCAGTCGTGTCCAACTCTTAGCGACCCCATGGACTGCAGCCCACCAGGCTCCTCCATCCATGGGATTTTCCAGGCAAGAGTACTGGAGTGGGGTGCCATACCTTAGGCCTACATATATACATCTGATTATAACAGACTGAATTATGGGAAGACATACACAACAAGGCCTGCTGCTGTATAACTTGCAGTTGTCAATTGCCCTTGAGCTTTTGCCTATTTGCATTCCCTTTCATTGACTGGTGGTTGGTTCAAGCCCTGTTTTACACAGGGCACAACCAAAAGGAAGAGATGGGGACATGTAAAAAGGGGAAAGCCAAGAGGGATCATTAGGAGGAAGATGACTCCTTTGGGGTTGGCTTGCTCCCATATCTTGAGAGTGTCTGTCTAATAAAAGACCTGTCTGCTTGAGCAGAACTTAGTTGTAATTTGTCTGTTGTTTCCCTTTCATCCATGGTTTCAGATTTTTGTTGCGATGAGACAAGAACCAAGAAAGAGGAGGAAAAATTGTCTTGCTTTTTACTCTTTCATGATATCAACCTTGTCCGTTTCAAATTTTTGTAAATTTTTCTTAAACCTTAAAAAAACCCCCAAAACTATAATACTAGGGCAAAGGAAAAAAAATTGTTCTTATTGTCCCTAATGTAAATATTATGGATTATTTCCTTTTTGATACATTTTTTTAATTCTTAGCACTGGTATTCAGATATTCAGGGTAGGCTAGCAATGGCTTTGTGTTTCATTGTGTTTCATTGTTTACAGCCATTGCTTTAGACACTGGGGATACAGTGGTAAGTAAGATAGACCTGCCTGACCTTATAAAGCCTACTCATGGAGAAGGGAGAAAATCACATAAGTTATAGTACTAAGTTATATACTAAGTTATAGTAGTGTGATGAGTTTTATGACAAGGTAATTATTGGGATTTATCATAATATACCACAGCATTTTCTATCTTAATCTAGAGATGAGGGCAAGTCTCCTAGGGACATTATGATATCCCTACCAGACTGTGACTTAGAGATCAGCTATATTGTCTGAATCTAACATGTTTACTATAGATTGAGTCTTTTGTGTTTTCTATTTTATTATATTTTTTCATAATTCTAATTTGTGTGTTTTAGTTCTGTTCTTTTTATACCTATGTAACCACCATAGGGATACCAGGGCAAAGGACACACATGACTTATTTTCTCAGAGTATTTTATTGTAAAGTATAAAATTTAGAAAAATTTATTTTAAGAGAAATAGTAATTTCAAAGAGAATTCTTCCTTCTGAAGGGCGTAGGGAACACATTCACTGTCCACTGTCATTATCCAAAGAAAAATGTGAGAAGCACCAATTTGAGGATCCTATGTTACTTAGTACCAAGTGTCTTCATCTTTACTTTTCATTTAATCTATTTTTATCCTGCTTAAATCTAGTTTTTGCTTTATTTTCATATGAATCCTGCTTGTTTCATATATAAATGTTTTAAATTAAATATCAAATTGTACAGGCTCTACTACAAAGCCACAGTTATCAAGACAGTATGGTACTGGCACAAAGACAGAAATATAGATCAATGGAACAAAATAGAAAGCCCAGAGATAAGTCCACGCACATATGGACACCTTATCTTTGACAAAGGAGGCAAGAATATATACAATGGATTAAAGACAATCTCTTTAACAAGTGGTGCTGGGAAAACTGGTCAACCACTTGTAAAAGAATGAAACTAGAACACTTTCTAACACCATACACAAAAATAAACTCAAAATGGATTAAAGTCTAAACATAAGACCAGAAACTATAAAACTCCTAGAGGAGAACATAGGCAAAACACTCTCCAACATACATCACAGCAGGATCCTCTATGACCCACCTCCCAGAATATTGGAAATAAAAGCAAAAATAAACAAATGGGACCTAATTAAACTTAAAATCTTCTGCACAACAAAAGAAACTATAAGCAAGGTGAAAAGACAGCCTTCAGAATGGGAGAAAATAATAGCAAATGAAGCAACCGACAAATAACTAATCTCAAAAATATACAAGCAACTCCTACAGCTCAATTCCAGAAAAATAAATGACCCAACCAAAAAATGGGCCAAAGAACTAAATAGACAATTCTCCAAAGAAGACATACAGATGGCTAACAAACACATGAAAAGATGCTCAACATCACTCATTATCAGAGAAATGCAAATCAAAACCACTATGAGGTATCATTTCATGCCAGTCAGAATGGCTGCGATCCGAAAGTCTACAAGCGATAAATGCTGGATAGGGTGTGGAGAAAAGGGAACCCTCTTACACTGTTGATGGGAATGCAAACTAGTACAGCCACTATGGAGAACAGTGTGGAGATTCCTTAAAAAACTGGAAATAGAATTGCCTTATGACCCAGAAATCCCACTGCTGGGCATACACACTGAGGAAACCAGAATTGAAAGAGACACGTGTACCCCAGTGTTCATCACAGCACTGTTTATAATAGCCAGGACATGGAAGCAACCTAGATGTCCATCAGCAGACGAATGGATAAAAAGTGGTGGTACATATACACAATGGAGTATTACTCAGCCATTAAAAAGAATACATTTGAATCAGTTCTAATGAGGTGGATGAAACTGGAGCCTATTATACAGAGTGAAGTAAGCCAGAAAGGAAAACACCAATACAGTATACTAATGCATATATATGGAATTTAGAAAGATGGTACCAATAACCCTGTATACGAGACAGCAAAAGAGACACTGATGTATAGAACAGTCTTTTGGACTCTGTGGGAGAGGGAGAGGGTGGGATAATTTGGGAGAATGGCACTGAAACATGTATAATATCATATATGAAACGAGTCGCCAGTCCAGGTTCGATGCACGATACTGGATGCTTGGGGCTGGTGCACTGGGACGACCCAGAGGGATGATATTGGGAGGGAGGAGGGAGGAGGGTTCAGGATGGGGAACACATGTGTACCTGTGGTGGATTCATTTTGATATATGGCAAAACCAATACAATATTGTAAAGTTAAAAAAAATAAAACTTCTGCTGGACAATAAAAAAAAAAATATATCAAATTGTAATGACTCCCCTCAAGTCAGTAGTTCTGGATTGTACAAGGTGGAGGCTGCTCTTGTTAACTCTTGTGTTTTTTAAAAATTTTTCTTTCAGTTTTATTGAGATATAAACTGTATAAGTTTAGTGTATACAGCATAATGATTTGACTTACATGGTGGCTAAGTTAGCAAAGAACCCACCTGCAGTGTTGGAGACACAGGTTTGATCCCTGGGTTGGGAAGATTCTCTGGGGAAGGAAATGGCAATCCGCTCCAGTATTCTTTCCTGGAAAATCCCATGGGCAGGGAAGCCTGGTAGGCTACACTCCATGGGTCACAGGAGTTGGACACAACCTAGTGACTAAATCACCACCACCACCATCATGAAATGACTACCACAATAAGTTTAGTGAACATTCATCATTTCACATAGATGATCAATAGTTTAAATGCAGAAAATACAAACTTTTTTTCCTTGGGATGAAACCTCTTAGGATTTACTCACTTAACAACTTTCTTATGTAATGTACAGTAATATTAATTATGTTTATCATGTCATACATTACATCCTGAGTACTTATTTATCTGATAACCAGAAGTTTGTAGCTTTTGACTACCTTCATCCAGTTCCCCTTCCCCCAACTCCTTGCCTCTGGTACCCGTGGATCTAATCTCTTTCTGTGAGTTCAATTTTTTGTTTTTGAAATCTAATTGACTTACAACACTATATTAGATCTTGGTTGGCAACATAGTGATTCACTATTTCTATACATTTCAAAACGATCACATAATAAGTCTAGTTGTCATCTGTCATCATAAAATATAGTATATAATTTTAACTCTATTCCCCACACTGTACATTTCATATCTGTGACTCATTTATTTTGAAAGTTTATAGCTCTTAATCTCCCTCACATATTTCCTTCCTCCTAGCACCCTCTTCCTTCTGGCAACCACTTGTATCTCTGGTATCTATATCTCTGTTTCTGTTCAGTTATGCTTATTCTTTTTTTTTTTTAGATTAATATACAAGTGAAGTAATGTATTTGTCTTTGTCTGGCTTATTTCACTTTAGCATAATACCCTGTAGTTCTGTTCATGTTGTTGCAAAGGTCACAAGATTTCTTTTTTTTTATATGACTGAGTGATATTTCAATATATGTATGTATATATCACATTTCTTTATCTATTTATCTGTTGAAGAGCACTTAGGTTGCTTTATATATCTTGGCTATTGTAAATAATGCTATGAACATAGGGGTACATATAACTTTTTGATTTAGAGTTTTTGTTTTCTTTGGATTAAATACCCAGGAGTAAAATTGCTGGATTGTATGGTTGTTCTATTTTTAATTTTTTGAGAAATGTCTGTACTGTTTCCTTGAGAAAGGGAAACAGCAAAAAGGAACAATGGTAAAAAAAACAAATGTGACTGAATCAAACTAAAAACTGTTCTTCAGTGAAGGAAGCTGTCAACAAAACAAAAACATCATCTACTGAATGGGAGAAGATATTTGCAAACAATGTATCTGACAAGGAATTAATATTCAAAATATATGAAGAACCCATACAGTTCAGTTCAGTCACCCAGTCGTGTCCGACTCTTTGTGACCCCATGAATCTCAGCACGCCAGGCCTCCCTGTCCATCACCAACTCCCGGAGTTCACTACAACTCAGCATCAAAAACACAAACAACCCAAATAAAAAATGGGTAGAGGACCTGAATTCATATTTTTCCAAAGACATACAAATGACCAAGTGCCTGAAAAGATGCGGAACAGCACTAATCATCAGGGAAATGCACATCAAAATCACAATGAAATATAACCTCATGCCTGTCAGAATGGCTATTATCAAAAAGCCAACAAACTATACAAGTGCATGCTGTTGATAGGAATGTCAACTGGTGCAGCCAATATGGTAAACAGTATGGAGAGAGCTCTTAAATAGTTTTCTTTTTCAGTCTGATTCTTGACTTTTCTAAGGATGAAGTATAATGACTAGGGATGTGTAGTGAGGGCTGGTTTTTATATTAATATGATCCTAATGACTTTTTTTCTCCTAGCAACCACATGGCAAATAATAAATTCTAATATTCAGTAATTTCAAACCTCTACCTTCTACTAAGTACTGGCTTCAAGGCTGATTTTAGAGTTTTTTCTTTAGTATTAGCTTTTTCATTTCTGTTTCTGTCTTGAGATAGCCTCAGAGTATTGTTCAAGTGTGAATCCATTTACCTTCATGAGAGCCATAGGAGGCTTCCATGCAGAAGACTGGGGCACTCCAGATTGGAGGACTAAGCCAGTTTTTTTTTTTTTTTAACTTTTAATTAAAATAACCTAGGTTTTTATTGCCACAGAGATCAGGATTTTTAGGACTTTGAAACTCAGAGATAATTTGTGTTCTTGGTGGAATGGTAAGGGAGTTTAATTCAAGTGTTGAGGAGAATAATCAGTCATACAAACAGAAGGCTTTGGAAAGAAAATTAGAGAGGGTTTGATTCAACACCCTCCTGTTAGAGGTAAAGATATTTCCAGTCTTACCAAGTTTGAGATATTTGCTCAAAGTTGAGGGACTTATTCAAGGAAACTGAGTTGATGACAGACCTAAAATTAGGCTCCAGGTATTCTGAGTTCTAGCCCTTTTTTTTTTAGATAATGCCATTTTAATGTACTTGCATGTAGTAACATTTCTTGTAGTTTAACAAAGATATCAGAAATTCATACAGATATTCCAAACCTATCAGCATGCTCATTCAGAAAATGCAATTTATGTTTCAAAGGCCATATTTTATTCCTTTTTGTATCACAGATGTCTAACAATGTACTCAGTTACTAATATCATACCTCTCACATGGTTTTTGTACATTTAAAACTGTACTGCTGCCTAAAGTCTCAATGGCAAGCTTGTCAGAACATTCTGGTAACTGGTTTCTTGGGACCACAGTATTCAGCCACTAAAATTAGATTCCATTGCTTCTCTACCCATCTGCAGCAAACTTTTCACTATACCTTTCCTTAACGTCCCTTGGAGTTTCTACAGATAGTTAAATAATTTTTTGAATTTAACCTGAAAGACAGACAGATAGGAGGGAGATGAGCACTCATGATTGCTTAATTCTGTTCTTATCATTAAAAATTCCTTTTCAGTGTTGTTAATAGGCAAGGTAAGTTTTTATAATCACAGTGTCAATATTATTTAGTCTTCATTTAAACTGGAATGCTGTAAAAAGTCTACATATTTCATTATTCATTTTATCCTACTTATACTGTAAATTGAGATTTAAATTTTTTCTTTGCTATAAATGGTGACTATGACTCATTTTGCAAAAACTATTCTTTTAAATTTCTTCCTAAAAGACAAAAAAAAAAAATTCACTGTGAATCTTTAGTCTTTAGGTATGATTTCCTTTACTTGTAAATAATCTCTCATTAAATATTATGATTTCAGTGTTATAGTTAAGTAGTTTTATTTTAGAACAATTTATTGTCTAGTTGGCTAGTCTTTTCTAAATACTGGAAATATACATAATTCTTTTTTTCTTAAACTTCTGCTTGGTTTAAACCCCTTATATTAAAAATAATGTTAATTTGAACTGTATTAAAAATCAGCCAGTCAAGAATATTTACTTATTGATGAAGAAAACATAAATTTAACCTATCAGTTTTTATTAAGCACCATTATTCACAACCCTGGACTATGTGAAGGTATAGAAAATAAATGTAAGGTACGTTATCCATTCTCAATTTTAAAAATTGATGCAAACACACACACAGAGGAGCATTTTTTGACTTTTTCATTCATCAAGTAGTGGCCCCAATAGCCCATACAATTTCTAGTGATATTGGGTTTTGTGCAGATACTGTAATATAGTATATGACAGAAAACTTCGTGCCTTTCTTTATAATGTTCTTTCTCTCTGTCCAGAATGTTACTCCTCTCTTTTTCTCTTGATTTACCTGCTTGTTTGCTTACTTATCTGTAAAGATTCGATTTCAGGATCACTTCTTCTAATGGCAATCCTCCCTAGTACCTCCTTCCCTTATTGCACTATTAAAAATAGTTCTTTTCTCTGTGCTCCTTCTGTACTGTGTACCTGTACCTTTTCTTAGACCTAGAGAAAACTGGTTTGCTCCAAAAATCATCAACAACAACAAAATAAGAGCTCTGTGTCTGTGAGCATGGGTGAGTGTAGGTAATTTCGTATATGGAAAATCATTTACTTGTCAAAATCCATAGGAAGAATATTAAAAAAAAATCATTGAAAAACTGTTCCAGAATTAAATTATTGGAGGTATAATGTGCTTATCACACTTAAAAAAACTACAAATCTCCTTTTTCTTGACTGTGAACTTTTCAAGAGCAGGAACTGTGTCTCATTCCTTTTGTGTTTTCCCTGGTTAGAAATATATCTTTTACACCAGTTCAGTTCAGTTGCTCAGTAGTGTCCAACTGTTTGCGAGGCCATGGACTGCGGCACACCAGGCTTCCCTGTCTATCACCAACTCCTGAAGCTTGTTCAAACTCATGTCCATAGAGTTGGTGATGCCATCGAACCATCTTATCCTCTGACATCCCCTTCTCCTCTTGCTTTCAATCTTCCTTGGCAACAGGGTCTTTTCTAATGAGTCAGTTCTTTGCATCAGATGGATAGAGTATTGGAGTTTCAGCTTCAGCATCAGTCCTTCCAATGAACATTCAGGACTGATCACCTCTAGGATTGACTGGTTTGATTTCCTTGCAGTTCAAGGGACTCTTAAGAGTCCTCTCTAATTCCATAGTTCAAAAGCATCAATTTTTTGATGCTCAGCTTTCTTTATGGTCCAACTCTCACATTTGTACATGACTACTGGAAAAACCATAGCTTTGACTAGATGGACCTTGGTTGGCAAAGTAATGTCTCTGTTTTTTAATATTATATCTAGGCTGATTGTAGCTTTTCTTCCAAGTAGCAAGCATCTTTAATTTCATGGCTGCATTTACCATCCACAGTGATTCTGGAGCCCAGGAAAATAAAGTCAGCCACTGTTTCCATTGTTTCCCCATCCATTTGCCATGAAGTGATGGGACCAGATGCCATGATCTTAGTTTTCTCAATGCTGAGTTTTAAGCCAGCTTTTTCACTTTACTCTTTCACCTTCATCAAGAGGCTCTTTAGTTCCGCTTCTCTTTCTGCTGTAAAGATGGTTTCATCTGCATATCTGAGGTTATTGATATTTCTCCTGGCAACATTGATTCCCGCTTGTGCTTCATCCAACCTGGCATTCCACATGATGTACTCTGCATATAAGTTAAATAAGCAGGGTGACAATATACAGCCTTGAAGTATTCCTTTCCCAATTTGGAACCAGTCTGTTGTTCCATGTAAAGTTCTAACTGTTGCTTTCTGACCTGCATACAGATTTCTTGGGAGGCTGGTAAGGTGATCTGGTATTCCCTTCTTTAAGAACTTTCCACAGTTTGTTGTGATCCACACAGTCAAAGGCTTTGGCATAGCCAATAAAGCATAAGTAGATGTTTTTCTGGAATTTTCTTGCTTTTTCTATGATACAGGGGATGATGGCAACTTGATCTCTGGTTCCTCTGCCTTTTCTAAATTCAGCTTGAACATCTGAAAGTTCTTGGTTCACGTATTACTGAAGCCTAGCTTGGAGAATTTTTTCATAGTGATGCTTCCTAAGGCCCACTTGATTTTGCATTCCAGAATGTGTGACTCTAGGTGAGTGATCACACCATTGTGGTTATCTGGGTCATTAAGTTCTTTTTTGTATAGTTCTTCTGTGTATTGTCATGTCTTCCTAACATCTTCTGTTTCTGTAGGTCCATACTGTTTTTGTCCTTATTGTGACCATGTTTATATGAAATAGAGGAACTCAGCTATTGTTTGTTGAATGAAAAGATGAGCATCCAGAGACTGTGGTGTATAATGTACATTCAATCCTTTGCTCAGTGTGTTACATAATTTCCATTTGCCACTGCAAATCCATTCTCTGCCCTTACCTACTGTACTGTCTGCCTTGGGATGTCTTTTTTTTTTTTAATTTTATTTTATTTTTAAACTTTACATAATTGTATTAGTTTTGCCAAATATCAAAATGAATCCGCCACAGGTATACATGTGTTCCCCATCCTGAACCCTCCTCCCTCCTCCCTCCCCATACCATCCCTCTGGGTCGTCCCAGTGCTCTAGCCCCAAGCATCCAGTATCGTGCATCGAACCTGGACTGGCATCTCGTTTCATACATGATATTTTACATGTTTCAATGCCATTCTCCCAAATCTTCCCACCCTCTCCCTCTCCCACAGAGTCCAAAAGACTGTTCTATACATCAGTGTCTCTTTTGCTGTCTCGTACACAGGGTTATTGTTACCCTCTTTCTAAATTCCATATATATGCATTAGTATACTGTATTGGTGTTTTTCCTTCTGGCTTACTTCCATCTGTATAATAGGCTCCAGTTTCATCCACCTCATTAGAACTGATTCAAATGTATTCTTTCTCTTTTAAGGCTTACATAGATGGGCTCCCATTTCCTCTGTTTTTGGTTTAGTTTAGGTAGTGGGAGTCCTGGGAAGAGATTGGAGGGACAGAAGGTTTATTTTTTTCTACAAGACTCTTTACTTTTTGTTTTTAGTAACTGCTCCTCTTCTTTATCCCTTTGGACAGCTCTTCTAAGTTACTAGACTATCTCTTGTGGCTCTTCTGTACCCCATTTATGCCTTTGTAATTTGTCCCTTTGAAAATAAATTTTCTCAGATTATCCTAAATTGAGTGTTCTATTTGTTTCTTTTTGGGACTGATAAAACCCAGCAGACATTCTTCTGTCTTTTCCTTGGATGAAAAGCCCTTTCTTTCCTTTCAAAAACACCTTTCCTCCATGTATAGCTCATGGAGCTGATCTCACCCATGTTCTGGGAATTAGCCTATGACTCACACTTGCCAACATAGTCATCCCTTTAGCTTGAGTTATTGGCTTATCCATGGGCTCAGGACCAGAATAATGTCTCCTTTTGGTATTTTTCTAGCACTGTTGGAAAGGAAGCACCCTCTTCTAAAATTATATAATCCAGGGTTATTTGGGAGCTATCTTTGCTTTCGTGTGGAGGGAGAGTGTTCATAAAAATGAAGCCAACATAAAGGAGCACTGGAAGAGGAAAAGATTTCAGCCAGTTTGAGTTGAGTCTCTTATTTGCAACTGAAAAAAAATTAATATATAGTATCATTAACATCCAAAGACAATAGTTTTGTGTTAGAAATTGGGTAAAGAAAGATGACTATATTTGAGGGGTGTGTTGTGTTAATTTATGACATTAGCATCTAGAGAATAGAGGTCATTTTGTTTCTGTGTATGTCTATATACCTATTAACTTCTGGCTGTAAAAATTTAAATAGTAATGATTCTATTTCTAGGGTATTATAAGAAATGTATCTGCATAATATTAAAAGGCTCTTCTATTTAAACAAGTTTTCAAAACCTTATAGAATGAATCTTTTTTACCCTTTTCTCATATATTTTCAGTTTTCAGTAAACATCTTATTTCCCAGCCTGTATTTTTAAGCTTAGTTTTTTATTCCTCCATAGGCCAATGTTTTCAAAATAAAGATGGTTAGGTTTAGCTATAGTCTGAAGGAATCCATCAAATTGATTTCACTTGTGATCTAAGTTTTATTTTCACTTAAATCTCTAGAGCAGGAAACCTACCAGTTGCACAAATTCATCCCCGAGTAAGAATTTTGAATGGAGCAGAAAGCAAATTGCAAAGGCAAATAGAATATATTGTTGAAAAATGTCCTGTTTCTGGTTGCATCTCAAAATAAGTTAAATGTGATAATTTCCTCAAACAGGCAATTTAAAGTAAGTAGTTTATCCTGAGACTGCAGCCAGTTAGATGTGTCTTAGAATTCAAAAATCATGGTTGCGTTTTCATTCAAATAAGTCTAAACATTCGAATCATGCTTCTCTTTTCAGTGGAGGTGAAAAGGAAACACAACAGCAACGATGTGCTCGTTTTTCAGGGTTTGGGATGAAGGGATTGCTTCTTGATCTACTTAAATCAAGAGTTACAAATCTCTGTAAGTGTCAAGTTATTTTTTTCAGGAAAGCTTTGAGTTCTTTCGGATAACACTGACAGTTGAGATTCTTTTCCCTAAAGGTTGATTATTTGGACCTCAATTATCAGTTTTTTTCTAAAAAGGAAAACATTGCCAAACAGTATGTTTCAGTTCAGGATAAAGCACCAAATACCTTCTGATTTGGTGGTTAAAATTCAGGAACACCTGCTAATGGGTCTGAATCCTTATTATTCAACCCTTCCTCTGAGTCTCAGAGATACCCTTGTAACCTCCCTGCAAAACTCCCACCCTCTGCTAAAAAATAAAACAAACAAATATATATAACAACACAGAAATGGATTTACAGATATACAGAATGAACTAGAGGTTACCAGTGGGGAGAAGGAAGTGGGGAGGGGCAAGATAGGGGTATGGGATTAAGGCAGACAAACCACTATGCATAACATAAAGAAGAACAGGATATATTGCCCAGCACAGGGAAATATAGCCATTGTATTGAAATAACATGAAATGGAGTATAATCTATAATAATATTGAATCTCTATGTTGTACACCTAAACTAATATTGTAAATCAACTACATGCCTATCAAAAAATTAAAAAAAAAACAAGAAAATCAAAAGAATATTTTGTGACATAAAAATTACATGAAATTCAAATTTCAGTGTCCAAATTGTATTGAAACATTAAAAAACCTTTCCAGCCTCTAATTTAATAGGTTTCTGGTTTTTTTTTTTTTTTTTACTGTTTTGTTTGCACTAGCCTGAGTTGATTCTGTTGCTTGCAACTAAACGATGTTCCTGAAGTGGTTGCACTGTTTACATAAGATGCAATGGAAAACGCCTGACCCCCCTGCCCCTAGCAAAAGCACAAATTTCATTATTATATCTCTTTCAAAAGAGACTAAAATAAATTTTAGTAAAAAACTGAATAACGGCTATGAGCAGTTGATATGCCTGCTTTTCATATATATCATTTGCATCTGTATTTATTTTCTAGGGCTGCTTTAATAAATCACCACAAACTGGGTGGCTTTAAAGCAACATAAATGTATTCTCTGACAGTTCTGTATGCCAAAATTCTGAAATCAAGATGTTGGCAAGGTTTCAGTTCCTTTTGGAGTCTCTGAGGGAAAATCTGTTCCATGCGCGTTTCCTAGCTTCTGGTGACTGCTGGCAGTTCTTTGCTCTCCTTAGTTAGTAGCCACATAACTCCAGTCTCTGCCTTAATCTTCTCATGGCTCTCTCCCCTCTGTCTCTGTGTTTTCTCCATTTCTACCTCTTATAATTGACACTCGTATTGGATTTAGAACCCACCCTGAATCTAGGAGGGCTCCCCTGGTGGCTCAGACAGGAAAGAATCTGCCTGCAAAAAAAGAGACCCGGTTCAATCTCTGGATTGGGAAGATCCCTGGAGAAGGGAATGGCAACCCATTCCAGTCTTTTTGCCTGGGAAATCCCTTGGACAGAGGAGCTTGGTTGACTGCATTCCATGGGGTCGCAGAGTCAGACACAACTGAGTGATTAACACTTTCACTTTTAGGACTTCCCAGGAAGCGGTAGTGGTAAAGAAACTGCCTGCCACTGCAGGAGACATAAGACATGTAGGTTTGATCCCTGGGTCAGGAAGACTCCTGGAGGAGTGCATGGTAGTCCACTCCAATATTCTTGCCTGGAGAATCCCATAAACAGAGGAGCCTGGCGGGCTACAGTCCATGGGGTCACTAAAGAGTCCGACATGACTTAGCCACTAAACAACAACAACAAATATTTACTGACCACTTATGACATGTCCCACTCATGACATGTCCCACTTATGACAAATCCCATGGACGGAGGAGCCTGGTGTCCATGGGGTCGCAAAGAGTCGGCCACGACTGAGCGACTTTACTTTCCTTTTTTTCACTATGACATGTCAGGTATTGTAAAGATAGAGCAGCAGTCCTTAGGGTTGCACAGAGTCAGTCAGGCATGACTGAAGTGACTTAGCTGTGGAGTCAAAATTATTTAAAACCATTATAGTCTAAAAATGACCAGTCAAAACTTGGAACCTTTTATACAAAACCTAGATGTTCTTCATACCTGAGCACTTCAATCATTTGCATATTTCATTCCTAGTAGAGGTGCTCTGGCCTGGGGGAACTGTTATGCTTAGTCTCAAGAGGTGGTTTTCTGTGTCATTTTCTCCTCCTTACAACCCATCTCAGTCCCCAGATTACTCTGACTTGATCCACAGTGTTCTGGGACAGGTTTTGCAAGAACCTGAGTTTGGTTTTGAGCACATTGAGTTTGAGCTGACCACAGTATATCCAAGGGAAAATGTCTAGAAGATATGTTAACTGGGTTTTTTGAGAAGCAAATACCAAGAAGGAACCTGAAGTACAAGAGACATTAGTGAAAAACGTGTAAAAGATAAACAGAATGGGATTAGGAATCCACAGGGAACTTACAGATGCAGGTGTGAGACCTGTGAAAAGAGATGGGGAAAGGAGGAGAGTTGGGTAAACACAGGCTCAGACGATAATGAAGTTCTGAGCATGTGTTGGCCAGGCCACTGGGAGCTCCAGAATGCCTTCTGTGTAGGGTCACTGACAGGGTACAGCCAGTAAGATAAGGCCTTGGTGTGGGTGTGAATGCTGTGGTGGATTCTGAAGATGGAGGTTATCAGCCAACTATACTCCCTGTAGCAGGTTCTTACTTGAAGGGAAATCTGAGCAGCTCTCCTCCATGGCTGCCACAGAGACATGGAACTTCATTTAAAGATGTGGGAAGGTTGTTATCTTAATAGTTGGCAAAGCATTCCTTTCAGGAAGGAAATATTTTAATTTGGAAAAATAATGAGCTTATTTATATGTGGAAGGATGACTGTAGAAACCCAAGCAGTTATAAAGTATAGCTAAGATGCTCTGAGGAAGAAAATTTTTTTGTTATTTACTCAACAAATATTGGGCTTCCCTGGTGGCTCAGATAGCAAAGAATCTGTCTGCAGTGCAGGAAACCCAGGTTTGATCCCTGGGTTGGGAAGATGCCCTGGAGAAGGGAACAGAAACCCACTCCAGCATTCTTGTCTAGAGAATTCCATGGACAGAGGAGCCTGGCAGGCTACAGTCCATGGGGTTGCAAAGAGTTGGACATGACTTAGTGACTAACACTTTCACTTTCTTTTTTTTTTTTTAGTTTTTTTAAAAAATATTTATTTATTTTTTTTTAAACTTTACAATATTGTATTGGTTTTTCCATATAACACTTTCACTTTCAACAAACATTTAGAAGTTAGTGGTAGAGTGTGGTGCTGGTTTCAATCCCCAGTAGGTCCATCCATGCTTTAGAGTTTCCCTGGTGGCTCAGTAATAAAGAATCTGCCTGGAGTGCAGAGACATGGGTTTGATCCCTGGCTTGCAAAGATCCCCTGGAAAAGGAAAGGGCAAAACTTCCATTATCCTTGCCTAGGAAATCCCATGGACAGAGGAGCCTGGTGGGCTACAGTCCATGGGGTTGCAAAAGAGTTGGACATGACTTAGTGACTAAACAACAACAGATATTTACTGAGCATTTATGCCTTATCAGATATTGTGAAGATAGAGCAGCAATCAAAACAGACAGCATTCCTTGCCCTTATGAGGTTTACATTCTAGTGGGTAGAGAAAGATATTAAACAAATGAGCAAGTTATAGTGCTATGGAGAGGAAACAGGTCAGGAAAGGTCAGTGAGTAATTCAGAAGTGATGGCTTACTATTATAAATATGGGGTCTGGGAAGTTTTCACTGAGCTAAATGGGAGTGGGGGGAGTGAGCCATGTAGATAACTAGAAGGATGTTCTAGGCAGAATGATAAAAGGCTCTGAGGCAGGAGTGTTCTGGAACAACAAAGAAGTTTTTGTGGTGGGAGCTGGTAAAGAAGGTGGGCCTTGGTAGGAGAAAGGTCTGAGAGTTACTAGGGGGACCAGGTGATGTAGGACACATCATAAGGACTTTTGGCTTTTCCACTGAGTATGATGCAAAGTTATTGAAAGCTTCGGAGCAGGGGAGTGGCAAAAAATGACCCATCTTCAAAGGATCCCTCTGGCTGCTATGTTGAAAATGGAGAGCAGAAGTGCAAAGCGAGAGACTAGTTGGGGGGTAGGCTATGGCAACAGTTCAAGTGAGAAAATGGGAGAATAAATTTTTCTCTTTAGATGAAAGGGGCAGAGGTGTGAGGAGAAAAGAGAGCAGAAACAAAAGTTACCAGGAAACGGGCTGTATGGAGACGTAAGTGGTGGAGGTTTCCACTGGGAAGTGAATAAGGGACATTTTAAGAAGGTGAATGTCAAATATTACCTTTGAAATTGTTGCCATGTTTATGTTTCTGCTTTGTATTTAAAATCAGTCCTATTTTGCTCACAATGTATTGTGGGAATGTGTCTCCATCATCTTTTTTTTTTTTTTTATTCTAGAAAAAGTCTGTGTATTACAACTGGGTTGGCATATAGAACACAGGATATTCATGGTAATAAGATTTTAAAATGAAACATAATTGGGAGAATGAAAACCACGGTAGTTGGCAAAAGTCTTGGGGAAAGCTGTGGATTAAAGATTTGAACAAATCATTTAGTTTCAAAAGTTTTGAAACTTTCAGCTGACTTCTGATTTATAGCAAGTCTAGAGATTAAAATTTTTGAGTTATCCCTTGTAGAAATGATGACTAAATACAGAGACTCTTGGAGGAGGGAAAAAAAAAATCCGTACTTTAAGACTTTAGTACAGACATTTTCCACGTAGAATAGAGAGATTGTAGATTTAGTAGAGTGATAGATGAGAAGCAATGTTTCATGTTGTGGCAGAGTCTTCTGATTTCCCACCCAAATCCACATTTCCACTGCATATATACAAAATGTAATTGTATGCCTGAAATACTGTATTTCTTCTCCTCTATATGTAACAAGGTTTGACTCAGTTCTTTCCAGTGAGATGAAAGTAGAAGTTGGATGGAAATTTTTGACAGAATGAAAAGGAGCCTCAAAAGTGATCAGATAGCTAGGATAAATTTTTCCCTCTTTTCCTCTATTTTTATCTCCAGGAAGTTGGAAATTTTATGATGGCTGGAACTTCATCAGTCACTTTGGACCATTAAGTGCCCTTGAGGATGGACAGTAATTGCTAGGATGATAGAACAAAAAATAGGAAGGGCCCTGGGCTTCCTATTTCGACTTCTTTTATATGAAAAATAAATTATTTTTCTTATTTAGGTCACAGTTAATTTAGGTGTTCTGTTTATGCCAGTATAACTGCTGTATGATAATGGCAGCCACCGTTTATTGAGCCCTATTACATTTCAGGCATGGTGCTAAGAACTTATATTATTAGCTCAGTTAATCATCACAGTTATCCTATTAAATAGGTGCTGTTATTTCCACTAAGTTAATAGATAAGGAACATGAAATTTAGAAGGGTCATATAAATTCCCCAAGATCACCTAGAGAGTGTATAGTCTCAAACTGACTTGGTTGATTTTAAAGCTTGGGTATGTTCCAACATGCTGTCAGGTGCGGATAAAACTTAAATGAAGTTCTGAGAGTCTTATTTGAAACTACTATGTCTCTAAACTTAATACTTTTTCATCGACCAGCTACACCTTTTAGGCCTATCTTCTTTACACACAATTTTGACAAATTCTCATCTCATCTAAAACTCATTCCACCACAGCTATGCTGCAGTCCAGTATGATGTTTAAATCCTGCTTGGCACAGTTCTCTAGGATAGCAGTCCTGAGGTCGGGGGAGAGCTGTGTTCTCAGAGGGTAGGTCTTTATTCAAAACTGAAAGGAGGTAACAGCTGGCCTAAAATTATGACTGGCATCTGGTTTCAGACTCATTATGGCTGCCCCGATGCTTTCTCAGATTCACTGAAATGTTTTTTCCTCTGAGAACAAAGCTTCCAGAAACTCAAAACACCTATATTAACTGGTGACCTAAAAGGAGTACTTACCTGCTAACTTCCTGGCCAGTTTTCAGGTAGCTTGGCAGAGACTTCCAGCTGTAACCAGGCTGCTATAAAAAATTAATTATTCTGAATAGCTAGGCCTATTTGAACAGAATCTGCCTCACTGTTAAAATCTGTCTTTTGAAAATTTCTAATAACTATTAAGAGGCCATTAGTAAAATTATAAGGAAAATAAGAAGGTAAGACTAGTAAAGCCATTATCCCAGTTACTCTTACTTCATGACACAGCATGCATTTAGCTTCTGTGGACGGCTTTTGGTCTTTTGTTTTACAATTAATCTAGATTACAGAGATGAAAGAGCTTCAGATCTTTTTATTTGCAAGTGTGATTTGGCGTGAAGTATGAAAGAATAGGTATGAATGGAAAGGATCGTTTAAATATTTTATTCAAAATTACATAAGCACTTATCATTTATAGAATGCCTATTAGGTGCCAGATGTCACATGAGATATGTTACTTGTCTCATTTAATGTCATCCTTGCACCAGTCTGTGTGAGGTAGAGCACAGTTTATAAATAGGATGTTCAGAGGCACTGAGTGAATTGCCTAAGGTCACATAGTGGGAATTTATGTATAGATCTGTCTGTCTCCAAAGTGCATGCTCTTTAGTTTATTACTCAATACTCTGCTATGGGATATTTTTGGAGAAGGCAATAGCACCCCACTCCAGTACTCTTGCCTGGAAAATCCCATGGGAGGAGGAGCCTGGTAGGCTGTAGTCCATGGGGTCACAAAGAGTTGGACACAACTGAGTGACTTCACTTTCACTTTTCCTTTCATGTATTTGAGAAGGAAAAGGCAACCCACTCCAGTGTTCTTGCCTGGAGAATCCCAGGGACGGGGGAGCCTGGTGGGCTGCCGTCTATGGGGTCGCACAGAGTCAGACACGGCTGAAGCAACTTAGCAGCAGCAGCAGCAATGGTCACATAAACAAAGTAAATCCTTAAAGCAACCAGCTTCATTTGTTGCTTTGAAGAGGTTTAGCTATAAAATAGTAGGATGGTTCTGGAAGAGCTTAGTGCAGTAGGGTCTCAACTGAACAGTATATTGGTTCCTTTGATGGACAAACTAGCTATGTATACAGTTAATCCTTAAAAACCTTAGCCTTAAGGTTTTATCACCATTAGCAATTACTAACATCATGCAATATATTAATACTTTAAAGTTACTGCTTAAATAAATTTATCACTTGCTAAATTTTACATGAAGGTCAAACAACATTAACTATTTTGGTAGTTAAATGTTTACTCTTATCAGCTATCTTCTATGGAAATTTTGAAAAAACAAATGTATCTTTTTATTTTTATTTTGTATATCTTTCCAGCTAATGAGGTCTGGAGAAAGTAATGATCAAATCCTTGTGTTTTTCTTTCTTTACATTTAAGTAAGTAAGGTACTTTTTAGTTTCATTTATGGGTATTATATTGACTATGTTATTACTATTAGGAAATTATACAATAAATTGATTATTCAATGTGTGTAGAACATTCATGTTTTTGGAAACACAAGGGAAAGAGGAAAATATGTAAATATTTACAAATTTGTTTGACAAGATTAAATAATCCCATTATCGCTAACTTGTTGCTGATAGTGATTGTGGGAGTATGTGTAGGAAAAGGAGAGTGTATATATAGACTCAGACTACTGGACTTGTCTGTTTTTACCCGATTCAAAGCTTTCTTAGAGTTAGGAGATAAACAGGAATCATGTATTTCCATTGCAAAAGGAAAATTTGTTTGAGGGTTTAATTTTGCCTGAATTTTCATTGCTCGCCTGGCCTTCTATGCAAGTTTAGAGGTCATTTGCAGTCCCTGTCCTAGGATTAGACTGCAATAAATTTTGGGGGAGGGAGGGTGTTCATCAAGGTGCTTTTCTCTGTAATCCCAGGTTTGAGAAGAATGAATGGTCCCAGGGAATAAGATGGAATAGTTTGCATTAGAAACTTTTCTCATCCCTTCTCCCCAGAATTTAAAATTGGAGACTATCAGAATAGCTTCAGTCAGTGTCCAATGATAAGGACAGGACATTGAGCTGAAGAAATGGCCTTGAGTCAGGCCTAAGACGAAGGATTAAATATCTATGGAAGAGGACTGGTTTCATATAGTGTGTTTGTGACCGTAACCAGTTACTCAAGCATGGTGGTTCTCAAACTTTGGCATGTATCCGAAACTCCTGGAGTAACCACATATGTTTTGGGCCCCCAATAGGTTTAGGGTGGTATCTGAGAGTTTTCATTTTCAATCAGTTTCTGCGTGATGCTGCTGCTGGTGGTTCAGAGACTACACTTTGAAAATCATTGCCCCCAACATACAGTTAAGCTTTGTGTAGGATCCTGTGAACCCAGAGTGCGGATGCTAACAAGTGAGACATTATGGGGCTTTGGTAGGAATCCAGCTGAAAAAAGGCATCTCTGGAGGAGTGGTCAGCTTCTTCTGGATTGGGCCTCATTGTCTTTTGCAGCTGTGCTGTGGTAGCACAGTGAGAAGCAATGGCAGTGGAATTGTACCTTTTAAATCTCTCTCACCTGTCCTGGAGGAGAATGGATAGGGAACGTTTGCTTAGCACATGACAACAGAGTTAGGTCTTCAATAAGTTCTTTGGGGAAAAATATTTTGGGCAGAGGGGAAGGTCCCCTGGAGAAAGGAATGGCTACTCTCTCCAGTATTCTTGCCTGAAGAATTCCGTGGACAGAGGAGGCTGGTGGGCTACAGTCCCTAAGGGTTGGAAACAGCTGGACACAACTGTGTGACTCACACTTTCACAGCTTGCATAAAAGCAAAACTCAGCTTGATAGTGTGATGATGATATGTGTGTATGTATCATGTATGTATGGTAGGAAGTGAGAGATGGAGCTAAAAGGGAATGCAAAAAGATGTTTTTAAAAATATGTATGGAGCAACTTGGAGATTGATTGAGGTGTACAGTTTCACACGGTGCTCCAAGAGCATTTTCACGCACACGGTGAAAGAAATGAATAGGGTTTGGGGCTCTCATACTCTTTTCAGCCAGGGTTTATTTATATCTTTTATAATTTGGGCTTTTCCTAATCTTTATATTAAACAAAGCACTCTACAACTCTCATATTCACCTATGGTGGTTATGTGTTTCTTGCCATTTCTGGCATAATCTTTACATTTTTGGCACATAGTCTTTAAAGCCAGAGGCCATTGTCTTAGCTAGTCTATGAACTGCTGGGACAATTGTGTTTCTTTTTGCTTTTTCATACTGTACAAAATGCTAAAGTCATGGATCACAACAAACTGTGGAAAATTCTTAAAGAGATGGAAATAACAGATCACCTTACCTGTGTCCTGCAAAACCTGTATGCAGATCAGAAAGCAACAGGTAGAACCTGACATGGAACAATGGACTGGTTCAAAATTGGGAAAGGAGTACATCAAAGCTGTATACTGTCACACTGATTATTTAACTTACATGCAGAGTACAACATAGGAAATGCTGGACTGGATGAAGCACAAGCTGGAATCAGGATTGCTGGGAGAAATATCAGTGACCTCAGATATGCAGATGACACCACCCTTATGGCAGAAAGTGAAGAGGAACTAAAAAGCCTCTGGATGAAGGTGAAAGAGGAGAGTGAAAAAGCTGGCTTAAAACTCAGCATTCAGAAAACTAAGATCATGGCATCTGGTCCCATCACTTCATGGCAAATGGATGGCAAAACAATGGAAACAGTGACAGACTTTATTTTCTTGGGCTCTAGAATCACTGCAGATGGTGACTGCAGCCATGAAATTAAAACACGCATGCTCCTTGGAAGAAAAGCTATGACCAACCTAGACAGCATATTCAAAAGCAGAGATATTACTTTGCTGACAAATATTTGTCTAGTTAAAGCTATGGTTTTACCAGTAGTTGGGTATGGATATGAGAGTTGGACCATAAAGAAGGCTGAGTGTTGAAGAATTAATGCTTTTGAACTGTGGTGTTGGAGAAGACTCTTGAGAGTCCCTTTACTGCAAGAAGATCAAACCAGTCAATCCTAAGGGAATCAGCTCTGAATATTCATTAGAAGGACTGATGCTGAAACTGAAGCTCCAATACTTTGGCCACTTGATACGAAGAGCCAACTCAGTAGAAAAGACCCTGATGCTGGGAAAAATTGAAGGCAAGAAGAGAAGGGGATGAAAGAGGATGAGATGGTCAGATGGCATCACCATCACAGACTCAATGGACATGAGTTTGAGCAAGATCTGGGAGATAGTGAAGAACAGGGAAGCCTGGCATGTTGCAGTCCATGGGGTTGCAAAGAGTAGGACATAACTGAGTGACCGGGCAACAACAACAACAGCAGCAATAATCTTGTTTCTTCATTTGCTCCTTCGTTCTTTTCTCTCCTCATGAAGCTAATGTGTAATTGGATAAATAGAATTATGTCTTGTGGAGGTTCTAGTACCTTTGATCACTATTTTCCCTTTTAGAATTACATGCCATAGAATCATGAGTATTTTCTCCAAACTTTCAAGTTCTTGTCTTACTACAGTTTAGACTTATATCAAGCCATCTGGCTCAACTGTTTTCTTGTTGGTTGTTGTAAGGCTTTGAGTGACAGGATGCATGAATCCTGATTGTAAGCACTCTTGCTTCACTAACCAATTCTTTTTATGGTCTTAAGTTCCTAGGTGTTTCCTTGATCTTCTCAGTGTCCAAAGGATGAAGACTTGTTTTTGCAAGCTATCTCAGTAGCAAGTTTTAGAATTGACTCAAGAATATTACAGTATCATCACAATACTTATTCTTTCTTTCTTCCCACAAATTTCTACCAAAATGTTATCTTCATTAATTTATTTTGACTGCACTTACATTTTACCAACCTAATGAATCTTTTCATTAAAATAGAGTAACTCAGAGAAAAAGAGAAAAAATAAAACAGGGTGACTCCTCTTATTACATCTGAAATATATAGGCTTATACTAGCAATTATCAGTAGTACCTGTTTGATCATGATTATTGTCCTATATTATACATTTAAGCTTGATGTTCATTTCAGTTCAACCTTGTTGGTTTTCAAGACTGTGCATAGCTTTATAGCTAGGCTAACATAGTGATTGTTAAGCAGCATTTCAGATCTTTAAAATTATTTTCTCATGGTAATTGTCAGACATCTGCTCTCTGGTTAGATTTTTTAGGCAGACTGATGACAGAGACTTGTTGGAAAGATAGAATTTTTCAGCATTTATCAATAACGCTTAGAAATAATTTTCTATTGTGTTCAGTGGTAATAGTTCACGATGTATAGGAGCTCAGTTGAGAGACCTCTTTAAGAACACCGGCAGAAAATATGAGGACGAAAAAGTGGGAAAGAGTGCTAACCTTGTACCCAGTTGGGGATTTGACAAGCCTTGCACACAATAAAACTTGACTAATTTTCCCCTTAAAGGTCACAGTTTGAGGACACCATTAGACAGAGACACACAATTGTGATTATCCACTGTAAAATGAATCAAAGACTGTAAAAGAAATGAAATGTATAGCGTATTCAAAAGCAGAGACATTACTTTGCCAACAGAGGTCCGTCTAGTCAAGGCTATGGTTTTTCCTGTGGTCATGTATGGATGTGAGAGTTGGACTGTGAAGAAGGCTGAGCACCGAAGAATTGATGCTTTTGAACTGTGGTGTTGGAGAAGACTCTTGAGAGTCCCTTGGACTGCAAGGAGATCCAACCAGTCCATTCTGAAGGAGATCAGCTCTGGGATTTCTTTGGAAGGAATGATGCTAAAGCTGAAACTCCAGTACTTTGGCCACCTCATGCGAAGAGATGACTCACTGGAAAAGACTCTGATGCTGGGAGGGATTGGGGGCAAGAGGAGAAGGGGACAACAGAGGATGAGATGGCTGGATGGCATCACTGACTCGATGGACATGAGTCTGAGTGAACTCCGGGAGTTGGTGTTGGACAGGGAGGCCTGGCGTGCTGCGATTCATGGGGTCGCAAAGAGTTGGACACGACTGAGCGACTGATCTGATCTGATCTGATTATTGGATTATTTCTAGATAAAGGTACACAATTTGCTTTTACTATTTTGTGTGTGTGTGTGCTTAGTTGCTCAGTTGTGTCCAACTCTGCGACACCATGGATGTAGCCCACCAGGTTCCTTTGTCCATGGGATTTTCCAGGCAAGAATACTGGAGTGGGTTGCCATTCCTTTCTTCAGGGCATCTTCCCAACCTAGGGATGGAACCCATGTCACCTGTATCTTCTGCTTTTAAAGCAGGTGGGATTCTTTACCACTGAGCCACTTAGGAAGCTTTGCTATCATAGGGAGATTCTATTAGAATGATATGTAGATAGAGATGATCACTAGTTATTATTTAGTTTATAGGGAGCTTGGAAATCCAGTTTATTTGAGCAAGTGAAATGATGTTATTCATGATGAATTATTAGTTCAGTATTTTAATTCATGCTTTGGAAAATCATGTTTACCTTTAGAAATCTGTGTTATCTCAATAGAATTTTTTTTTCCCTCTGTGACTGCAGGGTCTACCTTGTGATGATTCTAATGTTAGTGCTTATGTGGACAAAATTTTTGTTTTCATTTTTTCAGTGTTACTGATTTTGTTTTAGACAGTAATTTTGCTCCTTTTGCTTATTACTCTTTGAGAATATTGGTTCATTCCCACTGTTATTCAGGGAACTGACTGAAGAAGAGAGTTTATAACCCTACAAAGTATTTTGACAAAATATTTATTACTTAAGTGGTTTCCCTGACCACTGTTATCCATGCTGTAATACTGCTTTTCTTATTTCAATATTTTTTCCTTGTTAACTATAATTACAGAATTAAGGTATTGTGAATGAGATATTGACTTTCTTGATCTGTTATAAAAACTGTCAAGGATTAGAAGTAGTTATATCCAGAAGTGTTAATGGATTTTTTTTTTTTTTGGTATTATACAGAACCCAGAATTTGGGTAACTGGAACTTGGAAAGATAAAGCAAAAAAGAAGGCTAAAAGACTATTGTGTATACCAGAAATCCCATGTAAATTTAAGTTAGAACAAACTCATAGAATAAAAAAACTCTTTTATTTTTTTTTTAAAACTCTTTTAAAAAATAGTTATAAGAGAAATGGCATTTTCTAAAATCCCTTGCTTTTGCATCTTTCAATCTAATAAAGCTACATTGAGATTTCTAATAAAGATTCAGAAATTTATGATACAAATTTCTGATAAAGAACACGAGCACTCTTCAGGCTAGCATAAGAAAGGGCTTCCATCTACTTGCCAGCTTTTGTTTATTTCTTAAATTATATTCCAGTGATCTTTCTGCACACTAAAATTTATCTAGTTCAGCTGTGGTATGGTTTCTTATATTTTAAAAGTACTAGTTTCATCTACTAAGGAGAACGGATGGAAACCTTTGATAGGAAGTGAGCCCTGTAGTGTTTTTCATCAAGTAAGACCATGGCAAAGCCTTCTGATGGTACTAAAGAGAAGTACGTTGAGTAAAAGACAACTGCTGCTTGAGCCTTTCCTGCAGATGGCACTGGTGTTGCTTAGATAAGGAACGTTTTTATGCTCAGCAGCTTTTGGTTCTTTGTGCACAATGAAAAGGCTTATAGGTACTGGAAGTGAAGTGAAGTGAAGTGAAAGTTGCTCAGTCGTGTCTGACTCTTTGTGACCCCATGGACTATACAGTCCATGGAGTTCTCTAGGCCAGGATGCTGGAGTGGGTAGCCTTTCCCTCTCCAGGGGATCTTCCCAACCCAGGGATCAAACCCAGGAGGATTCTTTAACAGCTGAGCCACAAGGGAAGCCCAAATATGTCCTGGGAAACTAAGTAGATGTCTTACAGTAAGCAGTTACTTCTCTGTGCCTGACGGAAGCCCAGCATGGTTCAGCCAGTCCTTTTGGAGGTCTGCATTTCAATTAATGCCTTCACATGGAAAATAAAATCTGATAGAATACTCTTTTTGACCAGGGAAGAAGACAGTACCAAAGTCACATTATGAAGCTCCAGGCTCATTCTCCCACTTGCAGAGTATAAAAAGCTAGTAGCTTATCTTAAAAGTTAATTCAACAAAGACTTACTGAACATTTGTTTGAGGCAATGCAGTGTTCCAGATTGTTCTAGAGGGTTCAAGATAGAAAACAAAAACAAACATAATCTTCATCTTGTCACATCTTTTTAGACATATGCATAAATACATGAGATACAAGTGTCTTAGTCCATTCAGGACATTGTAACAAAATATCACTGGTGGAGTAAACAACAGAAATTTATTTTGCAGATTTTCGGAGGCTGGAAGCCTGAGATGAGGGTGCCAGTATGGTTGAGTGGGGGCTCTCTTCTAGAGCATAGACATCTCATTGTACCCTCTCATGGTAGAAGAGGCTAGAAATCTATAAATTTATGAGGCTTTAATCCTACTTATGAAGCTTCCCAGGTGGCTCAGTGGTAAAGAATCCGCCTGCCATGCATGAGGCACAGATTTGGTCCCTGGGTAAGGAATGCCCCCTGGAGAAAGATATGGCAACCCACTCCAGTATCCTTGCCTGGGAGCTCCCATGGACAGAGCAGCCTGGTGGGCTATATAGTCCATGGGGTAGCAAAAGAGTTGGACTCGACTTAGTGACTAAATAGCAATAAAATCCTACTCATGAGGGCTCCACTTTTATGACTTGATCACCTCCCCTAAACCCACATCCTAATGCCATCATCTCTAGCAATTAGGATTTCAATATATGAATTTAGGGGGAGGGAGTGATACCACCATTCAGACCATAGCATACAAATTAGTTTCATAAATCATAGACAAATGACTAGTAAGAAGTCATTGGAGTACGGGACGAGGGTTGAGGTAGGTTTGAGATAGACTATGAAAGGAGGGCCTGCTTTCAGCTGAATATGAAGTGAGAATGAGACAAAATAGAATTTCCAATAAGGGAACTGTATGAGTGAAGCAGTGTATAGAGAATGCTATTCTTTTTGTGTTTAATGATTCATTCAGGGACTGTTCTGCGCTCTCTGTTAGGTGTTCTAAAGCGTGACTGTTTTCCACTGTTGTCTTAGTTCAGGTTTCTGTAACAGGTATACCATGGACTGAGCAGCTTACACAATTAACATTGACTTCTCACAGTTTTGGAGGCTGGGAAGTCTAGGGTTAAGGTGTCAGCAGATCCAGTGTGTGGTGAAGACCTGTTTCCTGGTTAGCAGGTGGGCACCTTCTCATTTTCTCCTCATGTGATGATGAGTTGAATGAGAGGAAGCAAGGTCTCTCATGTCTTTTCTTAAAAGGACACTAATTTCATACATGAGGGCTCTCCTTTATGACCTAATTACCTCCCAAAGGCCTCAACTTGAAATACATCACATTGATTGAGGATTAGGCATGCTGGTGTGCTGCAGTCCACGGGGTCACAAATGGTCGGACATGACTGAGCAACAGAACTGAACTGAGGATTAGGCTTTAAAACATGAATTCTGGGGGGACACAAACAAACATTCAGCCCATCACAACATTCCAATTTTTTTTTTTTAGTTAAAATTTCTTTTTTGGCTGTGCTGGGTCTTCGTTGCTTTTGTGTCGGCTTTTTCTAGTTGTGGTGAGCAGGGGTGTTTTGCCAAAAGTTTTCACTTTTGTCTTAGGTTCAAAGGATTTGTTAACAAAATAAGCCACTTTTTATATACAAATACATAATACAAATATTTATTAGAGAATTATAGAACTTACCTTCAATATGCTAACATTAAAAGAAAAGAGAATAGCAGAGTATACATCACCAGATTGGGTTTTGACCAGCATCCAGACTTAATCAGCGCTGGGAAGTCCTGTGTCACAGCACATCTGGGGTCTCAACTGGGAAAAGGTCCCAGGCAGCTTGTCTGCTCCATGGGCGAGACTTCAAAGATTGTAGTTTGGGGTTTGGGGTTCCTGTTTATAATCCCAGGAGGTCGCAAACGGATACCATCATCCATCTGTGACCAAATTGCAGCTCTGGTTTCATGTTAATGCTGTTTGTTTTGTTGTGTAAAACTTGGGATGTAGTCAAGCTTGGGGCTTGGTTGGCTAGACACCCCTCGAGGGGCTCAACAATCTCAAGATTTCTCTTCCATCTTATCTATGGTGCTACAAGGCTTGCACTCACAGCAGCCAGTCACTCACAGTCACTCCCAATCAGGGCAGTGTCCAGGCAGGAGAGAAACAAGGTCAGAGGCCTACTCTGCTCTGTCTCTGAAGCCTAAACAAGACTATTCATTTTAATTCCCAGACAAGGGTCTGCTCTCTAGTTGTGGTGCATGGGCTTCTCATTGTGGGACTTCTTTTGTTGCAGAACACAGGCTCTAGACACGCAGGCTCAGTAGCCTCAGACTGCAGGCTTAGCAGTTGTAGCTCGTGGTCTCTAGAGCATGAGCTCAGTAGTTGCGGCTCACGGGGTTTGAAAAGTGAAAGCATTAGTTCCTCAGCCATGTCCCACTCTTTGTGACCCCATGGACTGTAGCCCACCAGGCTCCTCTGTCCATGGAATTCTCCAGGCAAGAATACTGAAGTTTGTAGCCATTCCCTTCTCCAGGAGATCTTCCCCACCCAGGGATCGAACCTGGGTCTCCTGCATTGCAGGCAGATTCTTTACTGTCTGAACCATCAGGAAGCCTGATGCATGGGCATAGCAACTTTCTAATTTTGTATTAGAAAAATAGAAATTAGAAAATTAGTTTTCATCTCCTGCCCCTCTGCTTGTGTATCTTGGGTTACTTAACCTCTTTGTCTTTGCTTCCTCATCAAATGGAAAATGGTAAAATGGAGGTGATAAGACTACTTACTTCAAAGGGTTTCTGAGAGGATTAAATGAGCTAGCATATGTGTAATACCTGTCCATAGTAATAAATATTGCTGTAGTTGTAGACATAAATGTTAGATGTTATTATGAATATTTGTGTTTTATACCAATAATTCTATTAGAGAATCCTGATTCTTTTGAGAGGCTAAGAATTAAGACAATTTAGGCATAGGAAAATTAACTTGCTAAACAGGTACAGGTTACATTTTTAAAAATTGAAGTATAATTGATAGTTAAAATATGTTTAAGGTGTATAAATCGATGGTTTAGTATACATATACATTGTTAAATAATTACTGTAATCAAGCCAATTAACATGTCCATCAATAGAGGCTGCATTTGAGCTGAGGCCAAATCTGTCCTTTTTTTCCTGCTTCATCATTCAATTCTTAATAATTATGTTGATTATAATGTCTTTCTGCTGAGTGGATAGCAAGAGCTACAGTAGGATGTAAAGATATTAGGGTTCCAAGGTGGAGGGTTTCTAATGCTTGGCCAAGGGTTTAAACTTTGTTGTGTAATGGGAAATAAATTATGGGATGTCATGGGCATTGCTTATTTCCCTTGGCAGAGGGATAGATAGCTAGCATCTGTAAAAGTCAATTAACAAGGTGTAGTGAAAGTCTCTTAGTCGTATCTGACTCTTTGTGACCCCATGGACTATATAGTCCATGGAATTCTCCAGGCCAGAATACTGGAGTGGATAGCCTTTCTTTTCTCTATGGGATCTTCCCAACCCAGGGATTGAACCCAGATCTCCTGCATTGCAGGTGGATTCTTTACCAGCTGAGCCACAAAGGAAGCCCAATTAACAGGTGTGGTTGAAATCTCTTGCCTGTCTCCCTGGATAGCCCAGTATGATACCTTACAAAGATTCTCCTAGGACAGGATTCCAGTCTATAAAGGAGTGGTTGGCAGACATTTATGGACAGGGAGGCCTGGCGTGCTGCAATTCATGGGGTTGCAAAGAGTCAGGCACCACTGAGTGACTGATCTGATCTGATCTGATCCTGGTCTAGGAGAACTTTCGTAAAGTATCATACTGGGCTCTCCAGGGAGACAGGCAAGAGATCTGAACACAGGAGAACATGTAAACTTTTGATCAACTTTTGTAAACTTTTAATCCAAGTGGTTAGGGGAGAATCAGGAGATATCCTGAGTGTCATGGATCCAAATAATGAGAAAGTTTTGGGAAAGAACAAAGCCTTGGCTGCTAAAGAGTGGTTGATCAAAACAATTGCTGAGAAGAAATGATTGGACTTCCTGGCTAGATGGACATCTGTGACTCTTCAAAGAACAGATCACTCCAATGTTGTGGTTTCAGACTGATACATGAAGTGAAGAGAGATTCAGAAAAATAAGTGGGGACAAATATAGATTAGTCTGATAAGCATGAAGTTTGGAGATAAAAGGAAATTGTAATTTAAGGTAGAAATATTATTACTAAGGGAGAAGTGTTATTACTGAAGATTTTCTTTTAGTAAGAGGATGGAGTATGGTAGTACTTCAAGGAACTACAGTAGCAAAGGACACTTAAATGGAACAGTTCAAGAAGATATGGAGAAAGCACTGAGATATTTTGGGATGGGCATGGACATAATAGCCAGGAGAACTTCAGAGGAGCAATCAGTAAAGTCAAATGCAGAAGAGAAATCAAATATGATGTCAGTGGAGGTGTGAGAACAGAAATTGTGTGTATTGATAGAAG
The DNA here is from genome assembly GCF_002263795.3 of Bos taurus. Taxonomy (NCBI): domain Eukaryota; kingdom Metazoa; phylum Chordata; class Mammalia; order Artiodactyla; family Bovidae; genus Bos; species Bos taurus. The sequence continues at coordinate 38,622,524 of NC_037337.1, forward strand.
TTTCTTTTCAGGAGCTTGATATGCTTGGTTATGAAACGGAGAGAAGAGGCAGCCCCTAGGTGGTGGGAGTTTTGTATTTTTAAGGATGGAATTGTATTTATAGTCTTTGAGGAAGATATCAATAAAGCTGAAGCCAGAGAAAGAGAGGTAAGCCGTGATGGCCAGGGAGATAACGATAGAGAATCTTATCATGAGCTCAAAGTGTTTAGTTATCCAGGACAATGAAAGTTGGATATGTTTGTGGATGGAGATGGGATGTTAAAGGAGCTCCTTTTTGCTTCACAAAGAAAATAGACCGGGGACAGTTCCATACACTCTGAATTTGCCTACACAACACAAGAAGCCCTTGCCTAATATGCTAGTTTTCATCTCCTGCCCTTCTGCTTGTGATGTAGCACCATTTAGACCTATTACCCAAGTGCTGTTCATATCCCGAGTCTTCCATGTGCTGCTCCTTCTGTTTTTTTGGGTGCCTCTGCTGTTCGGGTAGAATTTAAGGTCCTTCTGTGGCCTTCTGTGTCTTGAGCCCTATAAAACCCCTCCAAATAGACCATTAGATTGAAAGCACTTTAGGAACATGGACCATTTTCCAGTTCCCTTTTTATATGTGGCTCCTAGCACACAGTAGTTGCTCAATAATACTCACTGAATTTCATTTCTGCATTTTTCAAAATAACACTTTTGTGTGTTTTGAAAGTTTTTATAGCAATTGAAGACGATTGCAACTTACATACGTTCAATTTATAAAGTTGAATTGGAGACTGATTTGATTTTAAAACTGGTGGAACTAACATTTTACTGGTTAACTCACCTTCTTAAGCACATACTATCTCTGCTTATTTGACTTGGTGTGTGTGCCTGTCATCTCTGTGTGGATAATGGGTCACTAGTCAGTGTTAAATCTGCGAGGGGCAGAAGGTTGGCTTCATTTCTAAATCTACAATACAACATAGGCATGGTTTGTGGGTATAGTGTTATTTTTGAGAAGTCATTTTGCATCCCTGTGTCATAGTTATTGCTCTGTGAAGTGATTTCATCTGCTAACCTCTTTCCCACAATTATAGCTCAGAATTAAGCAGGTTATATTGATTAGTGTTAATAATTTTTGCTCATAAAAGGTAAGCACTGTACAAATAATTACTCACCAAGAGAAAGTTTCTTAGTCATGTGCTGAACTTTTCAGTGGATGACTGTACATGAGTAATATAATCTGCAACAACCATGCTAGTATGCAAAACCAGTGATAAATAGTTTAACAGATGCTTTTGCTCTTATTTAAATGAACATGAATGTATTGCCTTGATTCCTTAAATGATCAGTTCCCTCTTCTGCCTTATTTGGATCATTTTATATTTCCATCTCCTTTCTTCCATGGTTTGTAATACATCTCACCTCAGTCTAAGATACTGGTCCCTGTTTTTTGTTTTTCCTTCCTCAGCTGATAGGGCTTCTCACCAGCTGAAGTACAAACACTGTCAGCATGTATTGATAGTTTTCATATTATGTGTTGCCAGTGCTACTACTCAGGACTGGGAACATGGTCAGAAAGACAGATGTGACCATCCATCCTTTCCAGGTACTATTGCTGTGATAAGGAACACTCATAGCAGACTTTCTGTTTTAGCTACCAAGGTAACTTTGGTGTGCACATCTTACTTTTTATTTTCCAAGTGTATACTGCTACTATGTTTCTGAAGGCTTTGCTTGACATCATGTCCTAGGGTTTTTCTTCTGTGAGTTTTGCTTAGCATGCATGCAAAGAAATAGTGGTGTTGACATTCTCTATCTTATTTACAATATTTCATTGAGGGCCCAATATACGATGTAGTTTAATTTTAAATAACAGATTGAATACAAATGGAAAGTGTGCTGTCTTCCGAAACACACTTCATAGAGCCTTTTTTGGAGACTGATGTGACTATCAAAGGTCACCATCACAGAAACATAACCTTGTGTGTGCCATGCTCAGTTGCTCAGTCATGGCTGACTTTACAACCCCATGGACTGTAGTCCACTGGGCTCCTCAATCCATGGAATTTTCCAGGCAAGAATACTGGAGTGGGTTGCTATTTCCTTCTCTTGGGAACCTTGTGTACCATTCCATGTTTGAATGTGCTTCAGGAAGATAATAACTTCCTTAATAAAAAGAATCAAATTTTAAGTCCATCAGTAGTAAAACAAAATTTCAGTATGTCTGAAATGTGATTTTCTGTAAAGATGCCTCCCATGATGTTACTTTTAATCAATTTCTTAATATTTGTATTAATACACTTACCATTTTTATTCAGATTACAGATATCATAAATAAAGAAAGTGGATTAAATTGAGTAAAATGAATAGAGTCGGTAAAAGGAGTGTAGAATTAGAGGGGAATATTCAAGAATCTGTTTATAAACTTTCATTGAAATGGTTATAAGACATGAAATTTAAAATACTTAGTAAAAGTCATTGATAAATATGATTAACACAATTTAAAACTTTTGTTTAAATTGGACCCTATAAAGTCCAGACAGGCAGTACACTGGGAAATGTTTATTCATTCACTTTCTTATTCATATTTCCAATAAACATTTATTGAGTACAATTTATGTTCCACGTATCATTTTTGGATATAGGAATCTAGTGAGCAAAACAGATAAAAACTATTGGCATCATAGAGTTTATAGTGGATTAGCATTCAGAATATAAGAAGAACTTCTTCAAACAAAACAAAAACCCAATGAACAAAGGGGATGTGTAGGTAATTCAAAAGGAAAGTACATAGAGCCAATGAACGTTTGAAATGTTTTAAAACTTCAGTAGTAAGTGAAGGATATAAATTAAATTAAAACAATTAGATAGCATTTTTTTTCCTAAAAAAAATGGAAAATTAAGAAAGATCGACAAATCCAGTGATAGTAATAGTGTTGGGCAGTGGGGAGTTTCAAGCATTTTGGTGCTCCAGTAAGTTGGTACAATCCTTCTGGGAGACAATCTGGCAGAACCTTCCACACTGCAGCTCTCCTCCTTGGTATATATCTGCCATGGACTGAATGTTTGTGTATCTTCAAAATTCGTATGTTGGATTTCTAACTTCCAGTGTGATGGATGGAATTTTGAGATGGGAATTTAGGATTAGGTGAAGTCATGTAAGAACTCTGCAAGCCAAGAAGAGCACTCTTACGAGAACCTAAGCTGGTACCCTGATCTCAGACATTCAGCCTCCTGAACTGTGATTGAAATAATTTTATTTAAGTCTATGGTATTTTGTTATGGTAGTCTGAGCTGACTAACACAATATCCTAGAAAGAAAATAGAGCACGATCATGCTCATTGAGGTTTCTTGTTTGTTTGTTTTTACTATTTTCTTCAATGGCAAAAATGGAGAACAGGTGAAAGGGATAAATAGATGGACCACATAGGATATTTCTGTCAGTGAAAATATTCTATATGATACTATAATGGAGATACATGTCATTATACATTTGCCCAAACCCATAGAATGTACACCACCAAGAGTAAAATCTACAGAATACAGATTTTGGGTAATAATTATGTGTCAATAGAAGTTCATCAGTTATAACACATGTACCACTCTGGTTTGGAATGTTGATAATGGGGAAGGATATGCATGTGTTGGGCAGTGAGCATGTGGGATATCACTGTACCTGCTGTTCCGTATTGGTGTGAACCTTAAAATTCTCTAAAAAATAAAGTCTTAAAAAAATAGGAGAGAATAAAACAAAACAAAACCAAATGGAGATAATCCAAATAATCCAAATATTCATGGTGGGTGGGTTGTTAAATAAAACATGACATATCACACTTGGAAAATTATAGCAGATGTCTATTACTGACATAAGAAAATGGGTAAGGAAAAGAGTTAAAGTGATTTGGGTATGATCCTATTTATGTAAAACAAACACTGAAATACACAAAACAAAGTCATATATATATATATATATACACACATATATATGTATTTATATATCTTATATGTATGTATGTTGATATATATAAAGAGGTATGTTAATATTGATTGCCCCTCTGGGAATGGGGATTGGAAGAGAAATCCAGGGGAACTTTATTTGAAATTTCCATGTCAAAAGTCTCTTCTAGTCTGCTGACCCTGGCAGATGCTCAGATTGATTGACTCCGTCTCTATTACCAGTAGGGGGAAAGGCAGTGGTGACTGATGACTTTCTCAATATCCATTTGAAAGTGGAATATCCATCCATTTTATTTGAAGTCCTAAATTATTTGAATTCTGTGTAATAGTGAATTGATTTAATAATTGCATAATTAAACTTTTAAAGAGACAATTGCAGAAGATTTTTTAAAAGTCAATGAGCCGAAAAGAAAATTGGCAGCTGAGAGTATCAAGGGAACTGAGTTCTCCAAAGTAGAAAAACATTGTGCCTAGTCAGGTTTGTCTGAAGTTCATGTAAGAAGTTGAAGACTGAGAAAAAAATCTGAAAAATTGAACTAGAAGTGTTTGCGTATGGTTTTTAAGGTTGGACTACATTTTGTAGATTAAGTTTTAAGAAAACATGTGTTAGATCTCATAAACCGACTGACAAATATACTACTTGTGGTTGGTAGTAGAAATAATTTTGAGCACACTCACACATTAATGTGTCTACGTAATTTTCCTATCTTAGCTACTATTATCTTTTGTATATATTTAAGGAAATTTCAAGATGCCAAGATTTGTAGAATTTAGCAAAAAAAAAATTAATCTGTTTTTCAAGAACACTTGTTCTGCTTCTTTCTATCCCCTTGGCTTCACATTATTAAGAAACCATGAACGTTATATCAGGCCAAAAAGACAGATGATACCTACTTTAACATTTATCTCGTGGAATCTTTCTTACTTCTTTAAATAAAAAAAGATGGATATTGAGAAAGTCATCAGTCACCACTGCCTTTCCCCCTACTGGTAATAGAGATGGAGTCAATCAATCTGAGCATCTGCCGGGGTCAGCAGACTAGAAGAGACTTTTGACATGGAAACACATTTCATGATACAGCTCTCCCTCCAGAATGCATACTAATCTTAATCCTGGACTCCATTTTTTTTTTTTTTTTTGGTTTCTTTTTAGGAAGAAAGATTGATGTTCTTGTATCTCAAGAAAACTGTCTACCTTTTCCTATGCTGTTTTTCATCACCAAGTTTTTTTCTTTTGGACTCTGTGGGAGAGGGAAAGGGTGGGATGATTTGGGAGAATGGCATTGAAACATGTATAATATCATATATGAAACGAGTCGCCAGTCCAGGTTTGATGCACGATACTGGATGCTTGGGGCTGGTGCACTGGGACGACCCAGAGGGATGGTATGGGGAGGGAGGAGGGAGGAGGGTTCAGAATGGGAAACACATGTGTACCTGTGGCGGATTCATTTTGATATATGGCAAAACCAATACAATATTGTAAAGTTAAAAAAAAAAATCAAGTTGAAATGAAAAAAAAAAAAAACAAACTATCTGCTGCTGCTGCTAAGTCGCTTCAGTCGTGTCTGACTTTGAGAGACCTCATAGACAGCTAGCTCATACTTTAAACATAAAACCTCCTCTCTCAATTGTTTTTTCACCTCCTAGTGTGTGATTTTAAAAAGTTGAAAGGGGAAAAAGAAATCTGTCTTCTGCAGGACATAGCATACATTTGGTACTACATACTTGTCAAGTTTTCAAAAGTGAGATTACAACGGAGATGATAAATGAAGGTGATGTTCTTATGATCCCTTCTCTTTTCAAGTCCATTTAATTCTCCTTCCCTTCATTCTCAATCTCCTTGCTCCTAAAACACTCATTCTTGTTCCCACTATATAAAATGGACAGACATTTGTCCTGTGCCTACTAAATACAAGCCCCCAGAGCAAAAGAACAATTTTGTCTTAGCTGTGGATAGAGAAGAATTGAAAAGGAAATGGGATATAGTGGTCATGAGTTTCTTAAGCACAGGATTTTTTCATTCAAAAAATATTGAACACTAGGTACTAGGGACACGTGATTTATGGCAACTCTGCCTTCAAGGGGCTCAGATGACTAGGAAAGGCCTAAAGGTAAACATACCATCATATTAGTACCATATCATAGCTATATCAGAGGTCTTTAAACACCTGCTGCATAAATTCAGAATAAAGGTAAAAACTCTGAACTCACGTGGAGAGAGGTCAAAGAAGTAAGTCATCATAAAGAAGATGCCACCCAGATGACCGAAGGAGCAGTGTAATGAGAAGAAGGGAGTGAAGGCTATTCCAGCATGCATGGCATATGTGAGGGCAGAGAGCAAGAAAGCATTTATTCCTCAGGGAAAGAAGGCTGCTCAGTGTGGTTAGAGAACAGGATGAATAGAGGGGAATTTGGGGAAGAACTGGGGGTGGGGAACAGCTAGAAGGGTTGCTGTGTTGGCAGGAATGACCAGTCACTGTTTTCAATGTTGTATATGTTTTCTAACATTTATTCCTTACAAAAATTTTGAGTCAGGTATTATTACCCCTGTTTTTCACAAGAGAAGTCTTAGCTAAGATAAAACTAAGCCTCCAAATATCTCAAGTTTATATTGGCAAAGAGTGGCAGAGACAGGATTTGGATTCAGATTTAATAGGCTTTTTAAAGCTTTAGCCTGTGATTCATAGAAGAGTGGAAGGAAAAGGGAGGTCTACCTTCTTGTTTGCAATGGGAATTTGAATTTTATGTGTATGCAGTAGGAATTGAAAGAAACATTTTAAGCAAGAGGAAAGGAATAGTCCATCATATACCAAGAGGAAAGCAATTTTTTAAAGAATTTATTTTGTTAACATTAGTAGCAATATTTTGGCTACCTGATGCGAAGAGCTGACTCATTGGAAAAGACCCTGATGCTGGGAAAGATTGAGGGCAGGAGAAGGGCATGACAGAGGGTGAGATGGTTGGATGGCATAATCGACTTCATGGACATGAGTTGGAGCAAACTCTGGGAGGTAGTGAAGGACAGGGAAGCCTGGCTTGCTACTGTCCACAGGTCACAAAGAGTCGGACACAACTTAGTGACTGACAATAACAACAATGTTAGTAGCATATAGTCATTAGTATTAAAGATTTGCCTCAAGTCAATGATTGGGCAGGAACAAAATATAATTAAATTGTTCTGTGGTAACTGGATATAGTCATCTATATAAAATTAAAGTAAGATGCAATTTAATTTAGAAAAGCACCCTGAAAGGACAAAAAGTTAAAGCTAGCTGATTACACAATTTTCAGTACATTCTCAGCTCATCAACATTTAAGAATTAAGATGAATTAAGAACAGAGAACAGCTCAAATACTTCTGCAGAAGAACCACTTTCATGATTATTTAGGGTCGATGTCAACACAAGATCCAAACAAACCCAGTATGACACAATAACTGTCGTAGCCAGGCTTTTCATACTCAACGATAAAGGAAATCAGTCCTGAATATTCACTGGAAGGACTGATGCTGAAGCTGAAACTCCAATACTTTGGCCACTTGATGTGAAGAACTGACTCATTTGAAAAGACCCTGATTCTGGGAAAGATTGAAGGCTAGAGGAGAAGGGGATGACAGAGGATGAGATGGTTGGATGGCATCACTGACTCAATGGACATGAGTTTGAGTAGGCTCCGGGAGTTGGTGATGGACAGGAAGGCCTGGTGTGCTGCAGTCCATGGGGTCGCAAAGAGTCGGACATGACTGTGCAAATGAACTGAACTGAACTGATAAATTAAAAATCTGTATAAATTTGAAGCAAATATGTAAAATTTGTTAGCATCAGGTGGAGGTCAGTGTACAAACTTATTTTTATCTGAAACAAAAGGCATACTGTACTGTGTTGTTTTATAGGAAATAAAGCATAAACCAAGAAGAACTCCTATATTAGGCTCTATGATCTCCCTGAGCTACATGTGCAGAAACTCAATTGATGTGCAAAGCATGCTGACCTGTTATATGGCAAATGTTTGTGTTTATTTCTTTTCCTTTTTTAAGAAAAAATGAGTAAAGCATTAATGAACAGTTTGATGTATTAATCTGCTCATGTTATCTTTTATTGCAAAGTATGTGTGTATTGTAAAGGAAATCTCAATATAGAAATTAACTTGGAAAGATACTTTTTAAAAAAAATTATTTATTTTAATTGGAGGCTAATTATTTTACAATATTGTATTGGTTTTGCCATACATCAACATGAATCCGCCACAGGTGTACACGTGTTCCCCATCCTGAACCCCCCCTCCCACCTCCCTCCCCATACCATCCCTCTGGGTCATCCCAGTGCACCAGCCCCAAACTTCCTGTATCCTGCATCGAAACCTGGACTGGTGATTCATTTCTTATATGAAATTATACATGTTTCAATGCCACTCTCCCAAATCATCCCACCCTCTCCCTCTCCCACAGAGTCCAAAAGACTGTTCTATACATCAGTGTCTCTTTTGCTGTCTCGCATACAGGGTTATCGTTACCATCTTTCTAAATTCCATATATATGCATTAGTATACTGTATTGGTGTTTTTCTTTCTGGCTTACTTCACTCTGTATAATAGGCTCCAGCTTCATCCACCTCATTAGAACTGATTCAAATGTATTCTTTTTAATATGTACCACAGCTTTCTTATCCATTCGTCTGCTGATGGATATCTAGGTTGCTTCCATGTGCTGGCTATTATAAACAGTGCTGCGATGAACACTGGGGTACACGTTTCTGGAAAGAGACATTTTTAAAAAGTGAGGGAATGGTACTTTTCTTTCTGAATTCCATATTTAAAGATGATGATTATAGGTTGAGTGAACTCATTCAAGCTAATTCTTCCACTTTGAATCCTGATTCTTCTACTTATTAGCTGGATGATCTGAACAAGTTACTTATCAGTTCTGAGGCTCAGTTTCCTAAACTGGAAAATGGAAATGAAATCTTCCCTTCCTCTAGAATTGGTATGACGTTTAAAAGTGATAATGTGAAGGATACATTCAGTTCATGAAGGCTCCCCATTTCCCTGCCTATAGGAGGTCACACATAAATTTGGTGTCAACATCTGGTTGCTGCCAAAAAGATAGTCTTGCTGAGAAACACATATGTTTATCCAAAAATAAAGATGGTTCTAAGTATGAATATTGGAATTTGTCTGAATATTCAAATACTAATTATGTTGGTATTCGTTTTTCATTGTTGTTTAGTTGCTAAGTCATATCCATCTCTTTTGCATTCTCATAGACTGTAACCCATCAGGCTTGTTTGTCCATGGGATTTCCCAGGCAAGAATACTGGAGTGGGTTGCCATTTTTTTCCCCAGGGGATCTTCCCAACCCAGGGATTGAACCCATGTCTCCTGCATTGGCAAGCAGATTCTTTACCACTGAACTATCAGAGAAGCCCAGTTATTCATTAGAAAGTTGGAATTCTGATGCTTCTGCCTTCCTCAAAGCAATTGGAGTTCAGCAAAAGAAATTTTTAAAAGATAACAGCAAGATGCTCTTGAAGAAACCCTTATCTGGAACATGACTTTTGAAGATGCTTTCTTTACTTCCCAAATCTAGTTTTAGATTCTCATGAGAAGACAGCTTGGTTCTAATTGCCAATCTGCAGGATAAAGCATGATCTCACTTTCTCTGTTATGACAGAGCTGGTTTTGAAACCAAACCAAAAAGGCTTCAAAGATGCTCAGGATAACTCTGCCAAGAACTAGGGTGAGGGTCCTTTTTTTTCCCTTTTTTCTTGCAGCTGATTTTGGAATCTGTAATTTAGGGGTTGCCATGGAAATAAGTCACATGTGTGAGTTCCTTTAGCAAAAGTGCCAGTTTGTGAATGGTGAATATTCAAGGTGGTATCAGGCTAAGGTACACTGAGAATAGTTCAGTTCTAAAGTATCCAGAAATCTTAGTCATAGGTGTAGCAAAGAGGACACTGTTTTAGTGAATTAGAAAACAACTGCCTAATACATTTCCCTACTGCGTGGACTACGCCTGCTTAGACGTAAAGAGTAGATTCTTCTGTGTGGGTGTGTCATGATACTACACACATGTTGACCAGGACAGGTTGATTTCTTTTCCACAAACGATGAATGAAATGTTAATAAGAATACCGACTTGATGTTTTAGTGTTATGTTTTAGTCAATCAACTTTGATATCTTTAAATTAACCTTGAAAAATAACTCCAGTTGAGTTGAGCTATCAGCATAAAACTTCACTCTAAAGAAAGGTTAATACATTAAAAACTATACTCACTGTTCTGTGGGTTGCTTTATATACTCTACAAAGGAAAGCTACTTAAATTCTAATTTTAAATGTATTTTTGTTATCCTTATTCTTCTTACTCACTTGCCTACTTCTTTCACTTACTAAAATATATAGCAAAGAGTAGGTAGATGAATCAGTAAGGAAATTTCCAAGTGGTATACATTTTGAGGACATACATTTCAGATGTCAAGATAGTTGAGAAGTCATATTTATGTATTTTCATCTTATTTTAGTATACTTTGCCCTTGGATTCCCTGACATGAATAGTAAAATAGACTTCGTGACTAAGAGGTTCTTAGTTACAGAAACCCAAGAAGAAATTTTCTGTTGTTTTGAGTGGCCCCCAAATAAAATTTAACCCACTATTGATACATACAGTTGAAATTCCCATTCCAATTCTGTTATTGTGATTCAGGTCTCAATTCACCACCTCTTTCAGGATTTGCAAATCTCTATAGTTATTTTATACTCTACTCTGATCACTTTGAATGACTATGCTTTTATTCCTTTTTATATATCATTTTCATAACTTTTCCATTTACTGCCCAGCACTGTATATGTGGTATTTATGTATGTCTATCGATATATTATCATCTTTAAAACCTTACATATAAACAAAACTATTCTTACTTGTTTCTATCTTGCCTTCATTACAGAAGACCTGGAGATTTCATTTGAAGTTTATGGAATTTGCCTTAAGTAGGTATCTTAGACAAGTGCTAAAATTAAAACAGTAGAATCAGTAATCTTCAAAGATAGCATTCCATATTCTCCATACTAATATGCAAAGAACTTCATCCCCTAGATTGCTTGATGCTTGGTGTGTGTCCAAAAGGTGCCATGATGAACAATTCACAGATTTTTGTCAGATTTAGTTTGCCAAGTGCACATACATGCAGCCAAAGGGTGACTAGGTAGAATTCCGATGGAGCATAATAGAAAAGCCATAAAATAAAAAACTGGAAAGAGGGGTAAAGGTGATAACTCAAGAGAAAATGCTTAAATGAAACCAGGGGGAAATGTTGGAAAGAGAGTAAAACATTTCACAGGGAAAAAAGAAGTAAAAGAAAAATGAACAGATTACAGACAGAATCATATAACTGAACACATCTGAAGTGTCAGGCAATACATCTCTAAAAATGTATTTGGGAGAGCAGTCGTTTCTTTTTAATAGTAAGCTATTCTCAAATGCTATGAAAGATGTGAGGTTTGGTGTCAATTCTACTCTTGGCATCCAGTCTTTCTGTATGGACACAAAAGGAAACCACAAGGCTAAAAAAAGGTAGAAGATAGTTTTTATAGAAGGAGAAAAAAGAAACGATATTGACATTATTGGAAAAAGCAGTTTAGGACTATTACTATTCTAAATGCTTATGCATATATGCTGTGACTTGCAGGTACCTTTAGCAGCATTGTTGCCAAACACTGATTTGAAATCAAATGCCTGGCATACTTTAGGTTGCATGTTCTATTGTATATTTGAAAAACCTGTTTAGTAAAATTGTGGGAGGAATTGTGGAGTGAGTTTTTCTTCATGGGAGTTGTAAAATTCATTTACAGTGGCTTCAGTAAAGTTTCACAGTGTTTAAACTGCTAAAACATTTCTTTAAGCACAAGGTTCAAAACATTTGAGAATCGCAATCCTTATAAAACATTGAACATTTTAAGTAGGCTTTTGAACTTATCTGTTTTTGTTATAGAGATTTCCTTTAGTTCTGACACCAGTGCCAGATTTCTATTCTTGCACATTTTCATTCCATTAAAAAGAAGACAAGAAGAATTTCAGCTCTTTCTAAGAAAGTGTTTTGTAGAAAAAGATTGATATAATATGCCTGTTGAGATTTATTCCCTCTCAAACAGAAAATCACAGCCCAATTGAACTTTATTTTATATTTGATGGATGGACAAAGATTTAGGACTTTTGAATGCTTCACTACCAATTAGAAAAAATTACTGTTTGAAGATGTAATAACGAGGAATGAGCTGTCAACACAAAAAAGAAATCATTGGGAGACTCTGGTGCCCAGTTTGTTTCTGTGATTTTTGTCTTTCTTTGGATATGGCGCTACAAAACAACTGAAAATCTAATAGAAATAAATATACAACCTGTATTGCATGATGTTTATAGCTAGACTGCACTCAAGGGAATTAAAATGAGGGCCAAGAGTCCTCAAGTTTTTTATTTTTTAATATTCTTTTCTCTCCTAGAAAGGGAAATATATTAGTATGGAATTAGCTATCCCCAATTTTTTCTACCGAAGTTCATTTCAAGTCTTTGAGGTGGCAATATAAGTCAAAAACTGAGAATTTTTAATTATATTAGTTTCAGGTGTGCTGCTGCTGCTGCTAAGTCACTTCAGTTGTGTCCGACTCTGTGCGACCCCATAGATGGCAGCCCACCAGGCTCTGCCGTCCCTGGGATTCTCTAGGCAAGATCACTGGAGTGGGTTGCCATTCCTGTACACCATAGCAATTCAGTATTTTTATAATTACACTCCACTTAAAGTTATTATAAATAACACATATATAGACACATAACACATATATAGAATATGTAAATACTATATATAAAATTATAATGTAAACATTATAAATAAAGTTATTATAAAAGTTATTATAAGATATAGGCTATATTCCCGGCCTCTTTAGTTGACATAACACTTATTCCTTACTTGGGCACCGTGCTGCTTCTTGGGAGAAGTGGCAATAAGAAAAAAAAAAAAAAGATATAGGCTATATTCCCTATATATGCTGTATATGCAGTACAGCATATATACTGTACCATATATCCTTATAGCTTATTTATTTCACACACAAAAGTTTGTACCTATCCCTCCCGAATCCCTTCTCCCCACTGGTAATCACTAGTTTCTTCTATAAATATGGTTCTGTTTTGTTATATTCATTCATTTGTGTTATTTTTTAAGATTCCATATACCAGTGATGACATACAACATATGTCTTTCTTGGTCTTACTTATTTTACAAAGCATAATATCTTTGACTATTCATATTGTGACAAAAGACAAAATTTCATTCTTTTTTGCAGCTGAGTAATATTCCATTGTAATTAAAATCCAGAGACATCACTTTGCCGACAAAGATCCATAGAGTCAAAGCTATGGTTTTTCCAGTAGTCATGTACAGATGTGAGAGTTGGACCATAAAGAAGGCTGAGCACTGAAGAATTGATGCTTTTGAACTGTGGTGTTGGAGAAGACTTGAGAGTCCTTTGGACAGCAAGGAAATCAAACCAGTCAATCCTAAAGGAAATCAGTCCTGAATATTCATTGGAAGGGCTGATGCTGAAGCTCAATACATTGGCCACCTGATGTGAAGAGCCTACTCATTGGAAAAGACCTTGATGCTGGGAAAGATTGAGGGCAGGAGAGAAGGGGGCAGCAGGGGCTGAGATGGTTGAATGGTGTCACTGAATCAATGGACATGAGTTTGAGTAAGCTCTGGGAGATGGTGAAGGACAGAGAAGCCTGGCATGCTGCAGTCCATGGGGTCACAAATAGTCAGACCCGAGTTAGCAACTGGACAATGAAGAACAATATTCCACTGTATATATGTATCACAGCAACTTTGTCCATTCTTACGTTAATGGACACTTAGGTTGCTTCCATATCTTGACTATTGTAAATAATGCTGCTGTAAATAGATAGGTTGCCCATATCTTTTCAAATTAGCATTTTTTAAATATATACCCAGGAGTGGAATTGTTGAATAATACGGTAGTTCTATTTTTGTTTTTTTAAGGAGCCTCCATAGTGTTTTCCATAGTGCCTGCACTGATTTACATTCCCACTAATAGCAAATAGAGGTTCACTTTTTTTCACATTCTTGCCAGCATTTGTTATTTGTGGTCCTTTTAATGATAGCAGTTCAGACAGTCATGAGGTGATATCTCATTATGGTTTTGATTTGCATTTCTTTGATGATTTACAATGTTGAGCATCTTTTCAATGGTATATTGGCCATCTGTATGTCTTCTTTGGAAAAATGTCTTTTCAGGTCTTCTGCCCATTTTTGATAGGACTTTTTTTTATATTGAGCTGCATAAGCCATTTATATACATTTTGGATTTTAGCCCCTTGTCAGTCATATCATTTGCAAACATTTTCTCCCATTCTATAGGTTGTCTTTTGTTTTGTCAGTAGTTTACTTTGCCATGCAAAAGCTTTTTTTAATATACATTGTTTATTTTAATTGGAGGCTATTTACTTTACCATACTGTATTGGTTTTGCAAAAGCTTTTAAGTTTAATTAGGTCCTATTTGTTTATTTTTGCTTTTGTTTCCTTTGTTTTAGGACATAGAACCATGAAAATAGTGCCAAGATTTATGTCATAGAGTGTTCTGCCTATATTTTCTTCTGTAGATTTTTGGGTTTTGTTTCTATATTTAGATTTTTAATCCATTCTAAATTTACTTTTGTATATGATATGAGATAAGTTCTGAATGTATTCTTTGACATGTAGCTTTCCAGTTTTGCCAGCACCACTTACTGAAGAGACTGTCTTTTCTTCATTCTATGTTCTTGCCTCCTTTGTTGTAGATTAATTGACTGTAAGTGCATGGGTTTATTTATGTGCTCTCTGTTTTGTTCCATTGATCTATGTATCTGTTTTTGTGCCAGTACAACGTTGTTTTGATGACTGTAGCTTTGTGGCACAGTCTGAAGTCAAGAAGAGTGATACCTTCAGTTTTTTCCAGCTTTGTTCTTTTTTCTCAAGATTCCTTTAGCTGAAGAGTCTTTCATATTTCCACATAAACTTTAGGATTGTTTGACCTAGTTGTGAAAAATATCATGGGTATTTCTATTGGGATTGCATTAGACCTATAGATTGCTTTGTGTAGTATGCACAGTTTAACAATGCTGATTTCTTCTAATCCATAAGCTTGGTATATCTTTCCATCTGTTTGTGTCACCTTTGATTTCTTAATTAGTGTCTTACAGTTTTCTGAGTACAAGTTTATTACTGCTTAGTTAGATTTGTTCCTAGATATGTTATCCTTTTTGATGAGATTGTAAATGAGATTGTTTTCTTAATGTCTCTTTCTGGTAGTTTGTTGGGAGGGTTATGCCTCCATCTTTGTTCTTTTTTTCTTAAGATTGCTTTGGCAATTCAAGATATTTTGTGGTTCCACATCAAATTTTAGGGTATTGGATTTTTCAACTCTTTTTGATTGTCCTTTATATTTTCTCTTTGCTAACAACTTCTAACACTTCCTTCTGTTCATTCAATTTTCTCCCAAGTTCTTTGGATCACCTTTACAACCATTACCCTGTAACTCTTTTGGGTAGGTTGCCTATCTCCTTTACTTATTTCTTCTTCTGGGGTTTTACCTTGTTCCGTTGTTTGAAACATATTTCTCTGTCATCTTGTTTTGCCCAATTTGCTATTTTTATTTCTATGTATTTGCTACTTTTGTTGTGTTTCCCAACTTTGTAGAAGTGGCATTTTGTAAGAGATGTCCTATGCATCCCAGGAACACACTCCCCTCTGGTCACCAGAGCTATGTGCTCTAAGGGTGCCCCCTATGTGGGCTTCACGGGTTCTTCTGTTGTGGTTGTTTGACCATTGTGGGTGGTGCATTAGGTGTGGCTGGCCCCTGTTTGGTTGGTTGCCTGGGCCTGCTTTGTGTGCAGACTGCTGGCAGCTGTTGGCTGCTGGAGTTGTGTCTTGAGGCAACTGGCTTTGGAGCCCTGAGGGGTCCTGGGACTTGTGATAGCCTGTTGGTGGGTGGGACTGAAACCTGACATGAGTGACTATGAGCTCTGGGGTGTCCCAGAGTTGATACTGGTCCACTGATGAGTGGAGCTAGAGCCTGGGGCTACTGGCTGAGGGGTTCAAGGTGTCCCCAGCCTGATGTTGGCCTGAGGGTGATCAGGCACTGGGTCCAGAGGATCTCAGGACAGGTGCCTGATGACTGGTATGTGTAGACAAGTCCTGAGGCAAGTGCGGAGCCACTGGTGGGCAGAGTCAGGTCCTGAGATCTCTGGCTGCAGGGTTTAGGGTTCTTAGAGCCCTGCCACTCTGCTGTCAGCACTCTGGTTAGTTGAGGGCAAGGTTCAGAGATCCCACTGGCAGGTGTAACTGTATCCTGGGGTGGCTGACTGAGGAGCCCAAAGTGTCTCAGAATGAGTGTTGGCCTGTTGGTCTGCAGGGCTGGGGCCTAGGGGTGCTGGGCTTGTGCTGATCACTGGTGAGTGAACTGGGTCCTGGCACAGCAGGCTGTGATGCTAAAAAAAATGTACCCCCAAACTGAAAACAACCCCATAGTGATATGATAAAAGGAAGGAGATGACTGAAAGAGCTCCCAGTTGTCAAACTTACAACAATTAGAGTAACAAAATTAAGTAATATTGGATTATAGTCCAATGTATAAAAATTCATGAGTTTATACTAATATAAATAGAATAGCAAAGTAAGTGGAGAACAGTCAAATCTCCCATGCAAAAGAATTCCACATAATTTATGTATTGTGCCCTGAAAGGTGTGGAACATAAGTTCCCACTCTTTAAATATGAGCTATGGAAAGTGATTTCCTTTCAGAAAATACAGTTTGGGAAGGGGCAGAAAGATTAACTTCATTCTGGAGAATGCTGACAACTATTAACTCTGCAAAGTGATCAATGTTGGAATCAACAATAATGTCATGTTAATTGTATGTTCTTTTGATATTATTTCATGACAATGGCACTTTACCTCTATTTTTTCTTCAAAAAATTCATAACCCCAGTTAATCATGAGAAAAATATTAGACAAATCCCATTTAAGGGATGGTTATAAAATGCCTGACCAGTACTCCTCAAAACTGTCAAGATTATAAAAAATAAGGAAAATCTGAAAACTGCCACAGCCAAGAGCAACCTAAGGAGACACGACAGCTAGATGTAATGTGGGTATCCTGAGTGGAATCCTAGCTTTTCTGGAGGCTACTTGAGGGACTGATTTTCTGCTGCCTATGTTGTAGAGTGCTGATGGGACCCAGCATACTGTAGGTGACTGGGTGCCACTAAGAACAAAGACAGTTGCTTGAACTAGTATGAAATTTTGAGAGTTTCTCAAGACTACTTAAAAATTAACTTAACCAAGGAGTTGAAAGACTTGTACACTGAAAACTAAAAAACACTGATGAAAGAAATTAAAGACAACACAAATAAATAGAAGGGCATCCACATTCATAAATTAGAGACAATATTGTTTAAACATCCTCACTATCCATAGTGATCTATAGATTCAATGATATCCATATCAAAATCCCAATGGCATTTTAAAAAATAGAAATACAAAAAGTCTTAAAATTTATATGAATCCACAAAGGACCCTGAATAGCCAAAACAATCTTGAGAAGGAAGAATCAGCCATCACACTTCCTAATTTCAAGATATATTACAAAGTTATAATAATCAAAACAGCATGGTATTGGCATTAAGACAAACATATAGAACAATACAACAGAATAGTGAGTCAGAAATTAACTCATGCATATTGTCAACTGATCTTTGACAAGTGTGTCAAGAATACACAGTGGAGAAGGAATAACGTCTTCAAAAGACAGTGCTAGAAAAATTAGATTGCTAAATACAAAACAATGAAATTAGTCCCTTGTCATATGCAAAAATCAACTCAAAATGGATTAAAGACTTAAACGTAAGATTTCAAACTATAAATATCCTATAACGAAAACATAAGGCAGAAGCTCCATGACATTGGTCTTGACACTGAATTTTTTGATTTGACATCAACTGCAAAGGAACAAAAGCAAAAATAAGCAAGTGGGACTGCATCAAATTAAGAAGCCTTTGCATAGCAAAGGAAGCCAACAAAATGAAAAGACAAACTACTGAGTGGGAGAAAATATTTGCAAATTATATATCTGATAAGGAGTTAATGTCCATGTATATAAAGAACTCATATAACTCAACAGCAAAAATATAAACATTCTAATTAAAACATAGACTGAGGAACTATGTATAGATATATATATACAAAACGTATAGACATTTTCCGAAGACGATATTCAAAAGGCTGAAAAGTATAGGAAGAGGTACTCAATGTCACTAACTCTTCAGTTCTGTTTAGCCACTCAGTCATGTCTGACTCTTTGCGACCCCATGGACTGCAGCATGCCAGGCCTTCCTGTCCATCACCAATTCCTGTAGCTTGTTCAAACTCATGTCCATCGAGCCGGTGATGTCATCCAACCATCTCATCCTCTGTCATCCTCTTCTCCTCCTGCCTTCAATCTTTCTCAGCATCAGGGTCTTTTCAAATGAGTCAGTTCTTCTCATCAGGTGGCCAAAGTATTGGAGTTTCTGCTTCAGCATCAGTCCTTCCAATGAATATTCAGGACTGATTTCCTTTAGGATGGATTGGTTTGATCTTGCAGTCCAAGGGACTCTCATGAGTCTCCTCCAACACCACAGTTCAAAAGCATCAATTCTTTGGCGCTCACTAACCATTAGGGAAATACACAAAACCGCTAGGGAAATACCTCAAAACCACAATGAAATACTACCTCACTCCTGTTAGAATGACTGGGATAAACAAGACAAGAAATTTCAAGTGTTTGCATAGGTATTGGAAAAAGGAAACCTCTATGCACTGCTTGTACAGATATAAATTGGTGCAGCCACTATGGAAAATAATATAGAAGCTCCTCAAAAAATTAAAAGTAGTACTACCATATGATCTAGCAATTTCACTGCTGGGTATTCCCCCATGTTCATTGTAGCCTTATCTACCATAGCCAAGACATGAAAACAACTTTAGTAACAATTGACAGATGAATGGATAAGGAAAATGTGGTGTATATATAAATGGGATATTATTTAGCCATTAAAAATAAGGATATCCTGCTATTTATAATGACAGGGATAGACCTTGAGGGCATTATGCTTAGTGAAATAAGTTAGAGAAAGACAAATTTTGTATGATTTCATTTATGTATGGCATCTAAAAAACCACATAGATTGATGGTTGATGATGAAGAAAATTTGAGGGTAGGGAAAATGGATGAAGGTGGTCAAAGGTATAAATTTCCAATTATGAGATAAATGAGTTCTATGGATGTAATATATAGTATTCTAACTATAGTTAATGCCATATTGTATATTTGGAAGTTGCTAATAGAGTAGATCTTAAAAGTTGTCATCACATGAAAAAAAAATGTGTAACATTATATATACTAACTAAATTTATTGTGATCATTTGCAGACATATATACATAGAATAATTGCAATCGTTATGCTGTATACCCTTAAACTATTGAATAATAGTGTTATATGTCATTATATCTCAAAATTGAAAAAAAGAATTACGTACTTTGAAGATTTTTATATTGACTTCCACATCGTTAGAAAATTGATAAAGTTTTATCTAGGTTTGACCAATGCAATTATTTCTTTTCTCTCAGGTATGAATTTTTCTTCTTGTTGACTACAATTTCTGTTAATCCTTTTCTGAGTATACATTGAACTTTTTGGAAAAGATTATTCCTTTTTGAGGTAATAATAAAGCAAATGTATAACGTGTTTCCTATGAGACCAGTATTGTTTGAAGTGTTTTACAGGTGTTAACTTGCTTGATGCTCACAACAACCCCACTGAATGGCTTCTATTATTAATATTTCCATTTAACAAATGAGGGAAATTAGTCTCATACCATATAGAGGGCAGAGCAGGGACTATGAATTTATTTACTAAATATTAGGCTCTTATATAAAAATGTGGCTTTAGGGTATTGGAGTCCATATTACTAAATTACTACATTTTCGGTTTGTATATGAAAGTGCTCAATCCACAGGTTTAAATAACAATTATGTCCAGAGGAAAGCTTTGTTTCATTCAAAATGCTCTAAGGAATGGTACCTGTCCACTTCACATAGTGTTGTGAGGAATGGCTGACATCTGCTCGGCACTCTGCTGTTTAGGTTTTGGTGTTCCTCAACATTCTGCCTTTGAGTGTTCTGCCCCAGGTGCCATGACCAGAAGGAATTCTAATCTGTTTCTTGTAATTGGAGGGCTATTTTATTGAATAAGATTCAAGAGGAAAACTGATTCCCAGGCTACCCCCAGCCCAGGCCAAGTGACATCAGTGCTCCTTAGTTGTGTCCTTGATATAGTTTTGAACTTAAAAAACTTTTGACTTACCTAATGAAAAGTATACGAATACAGATTTCTAAGATATCAACTGCTAATAAGAACCATCAAATACCTAATCATGATTTTCTTTGCTTGGTCAGAGAGCTCCACAGGAAGGAGATTGGCAATTCAGTAGGTGGAACTTTTCCCACTGAGCCAGACCTAAAACAAAACCCCAGGAATTCAATCTGCCCCAGGAACAGGTGTCCTTCCACTGAGAAATGGGACAAAGAAGGTGTTTATTGATGGTATTAAAAATATATTTATTTTGAAGTGCTCTAGTGTGCTGGTTAAAATCCAGTTTGGATAATTATATTCTTTTCATAGAAATTCCACCTACAATTATAACTGCCAACTCCAGTTTCACCAGCAGTTTGAATTCTAAATAGCCTTTCTTTGACACACATTGTTCTTTAGCTCCACTTTGCAATTTCTGGCCAACTCCCTTCCCCTCCCAACCCCCCCACCCTACCCCTACTGTAACTGGGATGAAGTAGCACAGCTAAATAGTTTTGGGTATAATGAAGTGATTTGAAATGAATGGCATTATATTAAAGTGATGTAGTATTTATTAAAATACAATCTGACTATGTAGACTTTCATGCTGCTGCTGCTAAGTCGCTTCAGGCGGTCCGACTCTGTGCGACCCCATAGACGATAGCCCACCATGCTCCCCCATTCCTGGGATTCTCCAGGCAAGAACACTAGAGTGGGTTTCCATTTCCTTCTCCAATGCATGAAAGTGAAAAGTGAAAGTGAAGTCACTCAGTCATGTCTGACTCTTAGTGACCCCATGGACTGCAGCCTACCAGGCTCTTCCCTCCATGGGATTCTCCAGGCAAGAGTACCGGGGTGAGTTGCCATTGCCTTCTCTAGTAGACTTTCATAGATTTTTGGAATTCCTCTGATGATGAATATTTTTGGCTTTTTCACTTGTGAGACCCTATAAACCTAGAACTTGATGTACTATATTCTTTTTTTTATTATACAAGTTTCAGGTGTATAGCATTGCATCAACATTTGTATATACCAAAGAATGATCACCACCATAAGTCTGGTTACCATCCATCACTTCCACCACTCCTCCCCTTTTACTCTGGTAACTACTAATCTGTTTTCTATATCCATTAGTTTGTTTTTATTTTATTTTTTATTGCTTTTATTTTTAGATTCCACATATGAATAAAATCATGTCATATTGGTTTTCCTCTGACAGATTTATTTCACTTACTTTCATTCAAGATCCATCTATGTTGTTGCAGATGACAGGATTTCATTCTTTTTTATGACTCAGTAGTATTCCATTATTCAATGAAGGACTGCTGCTGAAGCAGAAGCTCTAATACTTTGGTCACCTGATGCAAAGAGCCAACTCATTGGAAAAGATTCTGATGCTGGGAAAGATTGAGGGCAGGAGGAGAAGGGGACAACAAAGGATGAGATGATTGGATGGCATCATTGACTCACTGGACATGAGTTTGAGCAAACTCTGGGAGGTAGTGAAGGACAAGGAAGCCTGGCATGCTGCAGTCCATGGGGTCTCGGAGTTGGACATGACTGAGCAACTGAACAACACAAGTCTTCCATTATAGATATAGATGTGGTACAGACTCACACACACACACCCACACCCACACCCACACCCCACATCTTCATCCATTCATCCACTGTGGGACATTTCAATTGTTTCCATATCTTGGCTACTGTTAATAATGCTGTAGTGAAAATGTATTTCTCATCTATGTTTTCTTGTCCTTTGGATAAATACCAGAAAACTAGCTGGGTCATATGGTAGTTCTGGTCTTAATTCTTTAAGGAATCTCCATACCCTTTTCCATAGTGATTGTGTACTGTATCCTTTAGCTTTTAAAAAAATAAATATGTGAGTGTATTACCTGCCTGATGAAAACATATTCATGCTGTTGGTTTTCATTTCATAGAGTATGACATGTTAGTCACTCAGTTGTGTCCGACTCTTTGTGATCCCATGGACTACAGCCCACCAGGCTCTTCTGTCCTTGGATTTCTCCAGGCAAGAATACTGGTGTGAGTAGCCATTCCCTTCTCCAGGAGATCTTCTCAACCCATGGATTGAACCTGGGTCCCCTACATTGTAAGCAAATTCGTTACCATTTGAGCCACAAGGGAAGCTCATAGTATGACATATATGAAAGATAAAGTACTTCATATGGAAAACACAGAGTACTTCACTAATATATATATCAAACTCCTTCCTTAAACTAAGAAATATATGAAAGTTAATTTGTTTTTCATCTTAAGACCTTATAATTTTAAAATTGAGTGAACCAAAAATAAAAAATATTTTCCTTAGAACTAGTCTTCAGAACAGTTAAGTTATATCTTAAGGTGAAAGCAGTTTTAAGAACTAATTTCTTTATTAACTATGGATATCGTTTATTCTTCCATCCTTTCACATCACTGTTCTTATCCCAAAACTCAGAGAAGCATGATTAGTTTCTTATTCTTTATTCCTTTCAGTCCCTTTTGTGTGTGTTTCATGTCTTTCCATTCCTTGCACCATCCTTTACATAGTGTGCATAATTAATTTTGAATTTCACCTTTTTATTAATGCCTAAAATCACTGAAGATGGTGATTGCAGCCATGAAATTAAAAGACGCTTACTCCTTGGAAGGAAAGTTATGAGCAACCTAGATAGCATATTCAAAAACAGAGACATTACTTTGCCAACAAAGGTCCGTCTAGTCAAGGCTATGGTTTTTCCAGTGGTCATGTATGGATGTGAGAGTTGGACTGTGAAGAAAGCTGAGCGCCAAAGAATTGATGCTTTTGAACTGTGGTGTTGGAGAAGACTCTTGAGAGTCCCTTGGACTGCAAGGAGATCCAACCAGTCCATTCTAAAGGAGATCAGTCCTGGGTGTTCTTTGGAAGGACTGATGCTAAAGCTGAAACTCCAATACTTTGGCCACCTCATGCGAAGAGTTGACTCATTGGAAAAGACTCTGATGCTGGGAGGGATTGGGGGCAGGAGGAGAAGGGGACGACAGAGGATAAGATGGCTGGATGGCATCACCGACTCGATAGATGTGAGTTTGAGTGAACTCCGGGAGTTGGTGTTGGACAGGGAGGCCTGGCGTGCTGCGATTCATGGGGTCGCAAAGAGTTGGACACGACTGAGCAACTGAACTGAACTGAATGCATAATAATCATTATTCAGATAAACTAAACTAAATCTCTTTGAAAGACTGAGAACTTTGAAAAGTAAAAGACATTAATGAATAATTACTGTGCACTAATTGTAAGACAGACATATTAAAATGTTAGACATAATGATTGTTACTTTTATTTTCACTAACTAAAAGTTGACATCAAAGCTCAAGGCCTCACATCATGCCTTGCGTAAATTCTCATTCGTACACCTGCTCTTCTCATTCCCTAGCCTGAGTTTCAGTCATCTAAGCCCAATTGTTATGATATATCATTGCAGTCAGCAATGGCAACAGTACATGAACCTCCTCTGTCAACACATAAGTCAATCCTATTGCCAATCTCCAGTTCCAGCTTGTATTATTCTTATTGTATCAACAAAGTAAAATTAAATCCCTGCCAGTACCCTTTTTCATATAGTTAGGGAGGAGAACAAGCATACATCATGAAAAAACTTGTTACTCAGCTAGGTGATGTAATTCAGAGGATATTATTAGATTTTCTTACCTCAAGGTAAAGGGAACAGGCAAGAACACAGAAAACATGAAGTTGCTTCCCTGGTGGCTCAGACAGTAAAGCATCTGCCTGCAATGCAGGAGACCCAGGTTCGAATCCTGGGTCGGGAAGATCCCCTCGAGAAGGAAATGGCAATCCACTCCAGCACTCTTGCCTGGAAAATCCCATGGACGGAGGAGCCTGATAGGCTACAGTCCATGGAGTTGCAAAGAGTTGGACATGACTGAGCGACTTCACTTCACTTTAAATAAACAAAATCCATATTTGAAAAATAGGGGGTTCTAACTAAAGTTTTCTTAGATCAGCAAATGGAACTCTCACATACCTGTCTGATAAGATGTGCCCTCAAGTTTCTGAGAGGGCTACTTAATACTTATGAACTGAAAAGTATTTCCTCCTTGATCCAACTTTATTAAGGCTCCACTGAGCCTTCTTTTTAACTGGGTCCTGCCTTTGGCTGCCTGAGCCCAGTTTTTAGCAAAGAATCTGGTTGAATCCAGTTTCACCAGGGATCCTGCTTATACAGTTTAGTGAGAATTCTTACATGCTTGATAACCCTCCACCTCTGATATTTAGTCAAGTTCCTCCTAGTAATTTTCTATCCAAAGATTCCCTCACCCTGCTCTTTGGCTATATATCCCCAGCTGTCCCATTGTATTCAGAGTTGAGTTCACTGGTTCTCTCCTATTAAAATAATCTCTCTCCCTCATTTCAATAATCTTGAATAAAGTCTTCCATGCCCATTTAGTTGCAGAAGTTGCAACTTTTCTTTGACAGAATCAAAAGGGTGCATTTGATCCAAATACCTTCCACCATAGCCTACCATGATATGAAGCATTCACACTTACAGTTTTTTAATGGCAGACTTAAAAAATGCAAATATATAATGTAGGAGGGGCATGTATTAACATTCATATGCCTTTGGGATCCATAACAGATAACTTTTAACAAGGAAAGAGGAATCTAGAAAACAGTTACAGCATGCAGAGTTTATCTGATGAAAGTGGGTGTCTATCTAGGACCACAGTGGGGGATCTCAGGCAGTTTGGCTTTGAGGTGGAGGACAGTTCTCACATGAGACATAAGATGCCAAAAGGAAAGCAAAGAGGAAGGCAATAAAATAGAAAATGTTTGGGTATTCTGAAGAAATGACAAAACTATAATTAGATTCTGCCGTACCTCAGGTTTATATGCTCTCACTGCAAAATAAGCTCTAGCAACCACCTTGGATAGCATTGGAAAGAATAATGTCACAAAGAGAGGATTCTCTTAATAGCTTACTGAGTTTTACGAATGAAAGAGAACTTCAATTTTTTTAATTATGATCTAGGAATCTTAGCTGAAAATTTTGCTTATCTCTCTTAGGTGTAGGAGCAGGGTGGACTGAAATTCTATTGTCAAATACCAAAAATCTTAACAAAAAATATACAAATAAACAAATATTTATTTTTTTATAATTTGTAAAATATTTAAACATGCCCCATCTTTAAATACTGTTAGTATAAGTAGAATATGCTATTTAGATTGATTTTCAAGGATCAGTGAGTTATTTGCTCTGAGCCACACATATTCCTTTCTCATCACTTTTAAGGCCAAGAGCAAGCATTGACAACAGTTAACAGGTTTTCTAGGACAACCTTTCACACAGAAGAAAAGCAAAGTTAACAGACTTGTGAAAGCTTTGAACCCAAGACCTTGACCAAGTTTTGATCTGTTATAAGACAAAAGCATTGAGAAAGACAAAGTCACTATCATCATATAGGCCATGTGTTTGAACACATTTTACAGAACTTACACCACTCTCTAAGGATCATTGTGTTATTTCTCCAGATTCACACTTAGGAACACAGAAAATGCCAGTTGTCAAAGCTTTGGAAGTAACCGTTTCTTTTCTTACCTAGAGAAAGATTATCCTCGTTCTAATAACAGCCTGATGATTTTTATTTATTTTACTACAGTAGATGGTTACTGGAAGGAATGGCACTCTATGATAGAGTTGTGTTGCATGGTGAATTTTTTTCAACATATTTACAACGATATATTACTATGATACCCGGTTTGAAAATAAATGATTTCCATAGGTCGTTTTGTCTGTTTAAATGTGAATTATTGTTGTTGTTATTGTTGTGCAGTCACTAAGTCATGTCCGACTCTTGGCAACCCCATGAACGGCAGCATGCCAGGCTTCTCTGTCCATCATTATCTCCCTGAATTTCCTCAAACTCATATCCATTGAGTCAGTAATGCCATCCATCGATCTTATCCTCTGTTGCCCCCTTTTCCTCTTGCCTTCAGTTCTTCCAAGCAACAGGGTCTTTTCCAGTGAATCACCTCTTCACATCAGGTGGCCGAAGTATTGGAACTTTAGCTGCAGCATCAGTACATGCAATGAATATTCAGGGTTGATTTCCTTTAGGATTGACTGGTTTGATTTCCTTGCTGTCCACAGGACTCGCAAGAGTCTTCTCCAGCACAACAGTTTGAAAGGGTCAATTCTTTGGTGTTCAGCCTTCTTGATGGTCCAACTCTCACATCCATGCATGATTACTGGATGTGTCGTGTATAGATGACTACACAGACCTTTGTCGGCAAAGTGATGTCTCTGCTTTTTAAAGCACTGTCTAGGTTTGACATAGCTATTCTATGAAGCATAGCTTGGAGAATTTTGAGCAAAATCTTGCTGGCATGTGAAATGAGTGTAATTTGTAAGGTAATTTGAACATTCTTTGGCACTTTCTTTGGCATTGGAATGAAAATAGACCTTTTCCAGTCTTGTGGTCAAGCTGAGTTTTCCAAATATGCTGGCATAATGAGTGTAGCACTTTAGCAGCAGCATCTTTTAAGATTTGAAGTAGATCATCTGGAATTCCATCACCTCCACTAGCTTTGTTAATAGTAATGCTTCCTAAGGCCCACTTGATTTCACACTCCAGGATGTCTGATTCTAGGTGAGTGACCACATCATTGTGGTTAACTGGATCATTAAGAGCTTTTTTTTGGTACAGTTCTTCTGTGTATTTGTGCCATCTTTTCTTAATCTCTTCTGCTTCTGTTAGGTCCTTGCCATTTTTGTCCTTTATTGTGCCCATCTTTGCATGAAATGTTCCTTTAGTAACTCCAGTTTTCTTGAAGAGATCTCTAGCCTTTCCCATTATGTTATTTTCCTCTATTTCTTTGCATTGGTCACTTAAGAAGGCTTACTTATCTCTCCTTACTATTCTTTGGAACTCTGCATTCAGTTGGATATATCTTTCCCCTTCTCCCTTGCCTTTTGCTTCTTTTCTTTTCTCAGCTATTTTTAATGCATCCTCAGACAACTACTTTGCCTTCTTGCATTTCTTTTTCTTGGGGATGATTTTGGTCATCTCCTCCTACACAATGTTACGAACCTCTGTCAATAGTTCTTCAGGCACTCTGTCTACCAGATGTAGTCCCTTGAATCTATTGATCACCTCCACTGTATAATGGTAAGGGATTTGATTTAGGTTATACCTTAATGGCCTAATGGTTTTCCCTACTTTCCTTAATTTAAGCCTGGATTTTGTAATAAGGAGCTGGTGATCTGAAGCACAGTCAGCTCCAGGTCTTGTTTTTGCTGACTGTATAGAGCTTCTCCATCTTCAGCTGCAGAGAATATAATGCCTGATTTCAGTACTGATCATCTGGTGATGTCCATGTGTAGAGTCGTCTCTTGTGTTGTTGGAAGATGGTGTTTGCTAGAAGACTGTCTCTTTGTTGTTGGAAGACCAAATGTGGATAATACTAACTTACTCTGAAGAGTAGGGGGAGAAAATTGACAGAATAGTGTTAAAACCTTTTATTCAAGTGAATAAAAATAATAATGAGAAAAGATGAACATTATTCCCTAATTCTAGCAGTATATATGCCTTGGTGAAAATAAAACTAATCTTTACACTAAATTTTATATTAGATTCTACAAGTATCCGTATCAGAATCAAAAGCTGCTTTCATGGCTCCTCCTATTTAATTCAAGGGGTATTGTTCAAGTGCATCAAACTGGTCAGATGTTGCCAGTTCCAACAAAGGATCTGATGAGAATCAGGCCATTTGAATGTAATTAAAACAGAACAGTAAACACCAGAGCTCCTCTACTTTCACAGAAGAAAGCTACTTTTAGTGACTGTAGAGTGAGCATAAAGGACAGTTGTGTGGAGGAGGGAAGTATGAATAGAGTCAGGAAGTCACCACTTACATGCCAGTCCACCAAGCACTTCAGAGGTCACCCAATCAGACATCACTCAGGAAGTCTTTTCAACTCTGTAGGCACATGTTTCATTATAAACTCTAACACTGACACCGAAAAAGGCTGAAAAAGCTCAGTGCCTTTGAGTGAACACAATATCATGTGAGACTTTCCACTTTACAACAGAAATGTTTTAGCTCGTATGTAATATAGTTAACAACCGTCATACAATCACTAATGCAGCCTGATTTTCTCATAGATAAGTTCTCCTTCATTACTCCCCAAAATTCAATAGCCTAACTCAAACAGGAGATTTCTCAGAGGATTGCCTTCTTGCTCAAGTTGCCAGACCCATGAAACTGCTTTCACAGATTTTCAGGAAGCCTATTGATCTACTTGGTTTCATCTGCTGCAACATGCACAACTTCTAATTTCTCTGCCTTCTTTCCTCCAATATGTCTTTGCTTCATTTCCCCTGGGATTTCCATTTCCCAAAAAGTTTGCTATAAAAATGACCTGTAATACATCCATTTCAGCACTTTTCCATCTGTTCACTAAAATCCATTCTTCATAGCTCAAAAAAATCAGGATTTAATTGTCACAAGGAGCCAAACACTCTAAAGAAATACTTTTTGAATGATGTGATACATATAGTACATCAACTTGCAGCTACAGAAAATACACAGATTAACTATCTCAAATATTTAGATACATACATGTGTACACACATACATATATGTGTACCTACATCACACATATTTATTACGTATGTGTTCATAAAAATAAAGAACTAGAAGGCAATAAATAAGCCCCACATGCATATAATAAGCACACATGCATTCTACTTGTAGTGCTTAATTTCAAAGCATTTTCTTGCTCCTTAACTATTGTTTATAGTCGTCAGATGAAAAACTGAAATTTAACCGGTCAAACTTCCCAGAAAAGGGAAACCCTTGTGCATTGTTGGTGGGAATGTAAATTAGTATAGGCACTGTGGAAAATAGTACTGAGATTCTTCAAAAAATTAAAAATAGAACTACCATATGATTCAGTGGTTCCACTGAGGGGTTTTTATCCAAGGAAATGAAATCACTATCTTGAAGAGATGTCTGTACCCTGATGTTCATTGCAACCTTATTTATAATAGCCAAAACATGAAAATAACCTAAATGTCCATTATATAAATGGAATATTATTCCACCATAAAAGGGAAGAAAATACTGTTATTGTGAAAACATGGGAGAACCTTGAAAGCATTATGCTAAATGAAATAAGCCAGACAAAAAAGACAAATACTATATGTTCTCATTTATATGAGGAATCAAAAAATACCCAAACTCCTAGAGAGAACGGATTGGTGGTTGCCAGAAGTGGGGTTTGTGGGGTGGGTGGGAGAAATGTGTGAAGGTGGTCCAAAGGTATACACTTCCAGTTATAAGATAGATAAGTTCTAAGGATGTAATGTTCAGCATAGTGACCATAGGTAGCAACACTGTATTGTATATTTGAAAATTACTAAGAAAGTAGATCTTGAAAGTTCTCACTGCAATAAACATTGTGAAAAAAGATCACTTTCTTTGGGGTCAGTGATTTTTGGGTTGTTGACTGTCCAAATTTTTAGTCAGCGCTTGGTTGGGAAACTGAGACACTAACAAAATACACCCTGTCATTGACAAAAACAAAAGGAAACAAAAACAAAACAAAACGTTTCTACATCTAAAGTACCATTCTTTACTTAAAACTTCCGTGATCTTTTAAAAAGGACATTGTTTTCTGTGACTGTTTGTTCCATATGATACATATGTATGTAAAAAAACTTCATACCACTTTATCCATTTATAAATCAAATTTGCCCAACTGCTATTCATGACATGGCCCTCAAATCCTTTGCCCTCTTGGCCTTCCATTGCTCCTGCTTTGCCAATTCCCATGCCTCAGTGAGCCTCATTTTCTGTTTCTGTCCTCAGAGCTTCTGACTATTGCTGGATCCACTGTAATTTCATGCTGTATGTTCACTGGTGCTGAGAGATCCTTTGTTTCATCTCTTGTTGATTTTTATTTTATTTCTGGAAGTGGCATTTCCAACTGATTTGAATTATGCTTCAGCTCTTAACTCTAACTTTTAGTAGTTGATTTGGTTTCTGGTTACTGAGAAGTGTGAATTCTTTTAATTTTCTAATTTATTCTCACTTTATTTTTCTTATTAGTGTTAATGTTCCACCGGCCTTTTTATTCCCTAATTACTCAACAATATTCTTTATTCAATCCTGGTTCTTTTCAACTGTCTGTAGCATTCTACACTGTTATGTCATAAAAATTATTGGTTATATTGGGTACAAAAGGAAATACTCCTTTCTTCTCCTTCTCTGTTTTTTCTTGCATATTTCTCTTTCCTTGGCTTCCATCACACTTTACGTAACCTGCTTTTTTATCACCAACAATTGTTTTTATATCCTCATAGCAGAGTCTTCTTCCTTCCAAACTACAGTATTTGAAGGAATCACTTTTACCTACCCCACCACCCCACCACATAGTTGGTGTTCAACAGAGATTTTTTTAAATTAACTTATTTTTAATTGAAGGATAATTGCCTTACAATATTGTGTTGGTTTCCACCGTATATCAACATGAATCAACCATAGGTATACATATGTCCCCTCCCCATGAACCTCCCTCCTACCTTCCACCCCTCTAGGTTGTCACAGAATACTGGTTTGAACTCCTTGAGTCATATAGCAAATTCCTACTGGCTATTTACATATGGCAGGGTATATGTTTCCATGCTACTCTCTCCAATTGTCTCACCCTCTCCTTCCCCTTCCCGCCATGTCCACAAGTCTGTTCTCTGTGTCTGTGTCTCCATTGCTGTCCTGCAAATACATTCATCAGTACCATATTTCTAGATTTCATGTTGTTGCTGTTGTTGTTCAGTCACTAAGTCATGTCTGACTCTTCAAAACCCCATGGACTGAACCCAGGTTTCCTTGTCCCTCACCATCTCCCAGAGTTTGCCCAAGTTCATGTCTATTGAATCAGTGATGCCATCCAACCATCTCATCCTTTGTCACCCCCTTCTTTTGTCTTCAGTCTTTCCCAGCATCAGGGCCTTTTCCACCTAGTTGGCTGTTTGCATCAGGTGGCCAAAGTTTTGGAGCTTCAGCTTCAGCATCAGTCCTTCCAGTGAGTATTCAGGGTTGATTTCCTTTAAGAGGTCTGCCAAAAGTCTTCTCCAGCATCAGTTTGAAAACATCAATTCTTTGGCACTCTATATATGATATTTTTCTCTTTCTGACTTACTTTACTCTGTATAATAGGCTCTAGGTTCATCCACCTCGTTAGTCAGTTCAGGAGCTCAGTTGTGTCTGACTCTTTGTGACCCCATGGACTGCAGGATGCCAGGCTTCCCTGTCCATCATCAACTTCCGGAGTTTACTCAAACTCATATCCATTGAGTCGATGATGCCATCCAACCATCTCATTCTCTGTCAGCCCCTTTTCCTTCTGCATTCAATCTTTCCCAGCATCAGGGTCTTTTCAAATGAGTCAGCTCTTTGCAACAGGTGGCCAAAGTATTGGAATTTTAGCTTCAGCATCAGTCCCTCCAATAAACATCCAGGACTGATCTCCTTTAGGATGGACTGGTTGGATCTCCTTGCAGTCCAAGGGACTCTCAAGAGTCTTCTCCAACACCACAGTTCAAAACCATCAATTCTTTGGTGCTCAGCTTTCTTTATAGTCCAACTCTCACATCCATACATGACTACTGGAAAAACCATAGATTTGACTAGATGGATCTTTGTGGACAAAGTAATATCTCTGCTTTTTAATATGCTTTCTAGGTTGGTCATAACTTTCCTTCCAAGGGGCAAGCATCTTTTAATTTCATGGCTGCAGTCACCATCTGCAGTGATTTTGGAGCCCCCCAAAATAAAGTCTGCCACTGTTTCCACTGTTTCCCCATCTATTTCCCATGAAGTGATGGGACCGGATGCCATGATCTTCGTTTTCTGAATGTTGAACTTTAAGCCAACTTTTTCACTCTCCTCTTTCACTTTCATCAAGAGGCTTTTGAGTTCCTCTTCACTTTCTGCCATAAGGGTGGTGTCATCTGCATATCTGAGGTTATTGAGATTTCTCCAGAAATCTTGATTCTGGCTTGTGTTTCTTCCAGCCCAGCGTTTCTCATGAGGTACTCTGCATATAAGTTAAATAAGCAGGGTGGCAATTTACAGCCTTGACATACTCCTTTTCCTATTTGGAAAAGGTCTGTTGTTCCATGTCCAGTTCTAACTGTTGCTTCCTGACCTGCATACAAATTTCTCAAGAGGCAGGTCAGGTGGTCTGGTATTCCCATCTCTTTCAGAATTTTCCACAGTTCGTTGTAATCCACACAGTCAAAGACTTTGGCATAGTCAATAAAACAGAAATAGATGATTTTCTGGAACTCTCTTGCTTTTTCTATGATCCAGTGGATGTTGGCAATTTGATCTCTGGTCCATCTCATTAGAACTGACTTAAATGCCTTTCTTTTTATGACTGAGTAATATTTCATTGTATATATGTACCACAGCTTCTTTGCCTATTTGTGTATTTGTGGACATCTAGGCGGCTTCCCTGTCCTAGTTATTGTAAATCGTGCTGCAGTGAACACTGGGTACATGTGTTTTTTTAAATTATGATTTCCTGAGGATATGTGCCCAGTAATGGGATTGCTGGGTCACATTGTAGACTTATTCCCAGGTTTTTAAGGAACCTTCATACGATAGTGAAAGAGGAGCATGAAAAAGTTGGCTTAAATCTCAACATTCAGAAAACTAAGATCATGGCATCTGTCCCCATTACTTCATGGCAAATAGATGGGGAAACAGTGGAAACAGTGTCAGACTTTATTTTTGGGGGGCTCCAAAATCACTGCAGATGGTGATTGCAGCCATGAAATTAAGAGACACTTACTCCTTGGAAGGAAAGTTATGACCAAACTAGAGAGCATATTAAAAAGCAGAGACATTGCTTTGCCAACAAAGGTCCATCTAGTCAAGGCTATGGTTTTTCCAGTGGTCATGTATGGATGTGAAATTTGGACTGTGAAGAAAGCTGAGTGCTGAAGAATTGATGGTTTTGAACTGTGGTGTTGGAGAAGACTCTTGAGAGTCCCCTGGACTGCAAAGAGATCCAACCAGTCCATTCTAAAGGAGATCAGTCCTGGGTGTTCTTTGGAAGGACTGATGCTAAAGCTGAAACTCAAATAGTTTGGCCACCTCATGCGAAGAGTTGACTCATTGGAAAAGACTCTGATGCTGGGAGGGATTGGGGGCAGGAGGAGAAGGGGACAACAGAGGATGAGATGGCTGGATGGCATCACCGACTCGATGAACATGAGTTTGGGTGAACTCTGGGAGTTGGTGACGGACTGGGAGGCCTGGCATACTGCGATTCATGGGGTCGCAAAGTCGGACATGACTGAGCAACTGAACTGAACTGAACTAAACTGATACTATTCTCCATAGTGTCTGTATCAATTTGCATTCCCACAAACAGTGTAAGAATGTTCCCTTTTCTCCACATCCTCTCCAGCATTTATTGTTTGTAGATATTTTGATGACGACCATTCTGACCTATGTGAAGTGATATCTCAATGTAGTTTTGATTTGCATTTCTCTGAAATGAGTTCTGTTGAGCATCTATTCTTGTGTTTATTAGCCATCTGTATGTCTTGTTTGGGAAATGTCTGTCCAGGTCTTTTGCCCTTGATTGGCTTGTTTGTTTTTGTACTGAGTTGCATGAGGTGCTTGTATATTTTGGAAATTAATCCTTTGTCAATGGTTTCATTTGCTATTATTTTCTCCCATTCTGAAGGTTGTCTTTTCACCTTGTTTATAGTTTCCTTTGCTGTGCAAAAGCTTTTAAGTTTGATTATTTTTGTTTTTATTTCCATTACTCTAGGAGGTGGATCATAGAGGATCTTGCTGTGATTTATGTAATAGAGTGTGCTGCCTATGTTTTCCTCTAATAATTTTGTAGTTTTTGTTCTTACATTTAGGTCTTTAATCCACTTTGAGTTCATTTTCGTGTATGTTGTTTGGAAGTGTTCTAATTTCATTCTTTTACATGTAGTTTTTCCCAGCACCACTTATTGAAGAGACTATCTTTTTTCCATTCTTACTTCATTTGTCAAAGATAAGGTGCCCATAGGTGCATGGGTTTATTTCTGGACTTTCTTTCTTATTCCATTGGTTTGTATTTCTGTTTTTGTACCAGTACCATACTATCTTATTAACTGTAGCTTTGTAGTATAGGCTGAAGTCAAGAAGGTTGATTCTTCCAACTCCATTCTTCTTTCTCAAGATTGCTTTGGCTATTTGGGGTCTTTTGTGTTTCCATTGTTCTAGTTCTCAACATCAATTTTTGACTTATAAATCTACAAAGATTCTCTTTTCTCTTTCTCTCTTAACCCTTTCATCACTTCATTAATTTTCTCTCTCTTCACTATTTTTATAATAATTCTCTTTCTCCTGGTAACTTTTCCAAGACCTGTAAATAGGCTTACTTCCCCATCATTAAACTCACAGACACAGAATAAACGTGTGCACTTAAGTTTTTCAGTTACAAGAAGTGGAAACCAATTCTGGCTAAACATAAAGGTATTTAATTTTATCTCCAGAAACTCATCAAATCAAATGGAATCACAGAAAATGAGGATCTGGTTGAAAGAGGCTTATTTACATATCTAAAAAAAGGAACATAAGACAAGTAACATAAAATAACTTTTCTTCATACACCTGGATACAAGTTTACTTCCTTCTCAGTGCTTCAGGACCCACATGCAACTTTAAGTTCTGACTTATAATCAACTAACCATTAGTTCTGTTGTGATCTTTCTTGATATTTTATAGTCTATAGACTAAGTTGTAAAGTTACAAACCCCAAATAACTTCACATAAAGTAGCAGAGGAAAGTAAAAAAAGAGAAATTGTATGTATTAAATTATTTTAATAACTTTATATTTATTGATTATAATTTAAAGCCCTGGGATTTCTTTGGAAGGAATGATGCTAAAGCTGAAACTCCAGTACTTTGGCCACCTCATGCGAAGAGTTGACTCACTGGAAAAGACTCTGATGCTGGGAGGGATTAGGGCAGGAGGAGAAGGGGACGACAGAAGATGAGATGGCTGGATGGCATCACTGACTCGATGGACATGAGTCTGAGTGAACTCTGGGAGTTGGTGATGGACAGGGAGGCCTGGCGTGCTGCGATTTATGGGGTCGCAAAGAGTTGGACACGACTGAGTGACTGATCTGATTTAATAAATTATAAATAAGTTGACAGCACATTGATTATATTTATTTTTTTTAATATGTGTGCATATACACATATATGTACACATATGTAAATATGTGATCTATATTATTGAAGGAAAAGACACAATACATGTTTCAACATTATTTCTGTAACTAGTCATTAAGTTACAGATGCTTTTGAGATTACTCCACTACTCTTAATATCCCCCATGATTCCTTCAGAATTTCTATGTCTCTGACTTACATCTTAGTAGGAAGAAGAAGCTCCAGGGGCTTCTACTTGCTTCTAGGGTAATAACCTGTAGAAGAATCATAGCAGTGTAACAAAAGTATGAATTCAAACCAGAATCTCCAGCTGTGAATCTAGAATCTGATACTAGCTTTGTGACCCTGGGCAAATTACTTAACTGATTTGTTTCCTAGTTGTTTTTATCTGTAAAATGAAGATAATGATGGTAGAAGTTTGCTGTGAGATTAAATAAGTACATTCATATAAAGAATTTATAACAATGTCTGACACATCACAAGTGCTCGAGTGTTAGTAATTATTATTATTAGTGGTGGTGCTGGTGGTAGTGGTTCTCCAAGGATTGGGTAGCTAATGGAGTATTAGCTGAGGAGTATTCTGAGTCTTACTCGTCAACAAGGAGGTGAACTTAAGTTGAAATTTTTTTTATCCCTCTTTTTCTATAAGTTTCCTATTCTGACAACTGGACTACAAAGGTAATATGAGGAACCTTCCTCATGTTATAGCCTCCCTTACAATTCAAGGGGCTATGGATGTGAGAACTAGACTATAAAGAAAGCTGAGGGCTGAAGAATTGATGCTTTTGAACTGTGGTGTTGGAGAAGACTTTTGAGAGTCCCTTGGACTTCAAGGAGATCCAGCTAGTCCACCCTAAAGGAGATCAGTCCTGAGTGTTCATTGGAAGGACTGATGTTGAAGCTGAGACTCCAATACTTTGGCCATGTGATGTGAAGAGCTGACTCATTTGAAAAGACCCTGATGCTGGGAAGGATTGAAGGTGGGAGGAGAAGGGGATGACAAGGATGAGATGGTTAGATGGCATCACTGACTCAGTGGACGTGAGTTTGGGTAAAATCTGGAAGTTGGTGATGGACAGGGAGGCCTGGCCTCCTGCAGCCCATGGGGTCGCAAAGAGCCGGACATGACTGAGCGACTGAACTGAATTGATAGGTATATGAACTGTCTTAGATCTGAAAACTAGAAGAGGAGTCATGACTCACAACAGTGTTGTATATCAGGTGGTATCTTAGTGAACTATCTATTCTGTTCTTAAGAGATTGCCAGTTCATGTCCTTCAAAAGGAAAAGCATTTTTTTCATTTGCAAATAAATTTGCTTCTCAGGTGTTTGATTGCAAAGGAAGGTCGCACACATATACTTCATATCACCTTGTTTGTTTTGAATGTGACCTCTATTCAGTCTTCCCTGCTAATTTAACTCAGCTGCTCCATCAGGACACAATGTTGACTTCTGAGAGAACATGAGTAAAATATAGAAAGATCATAATCACTGTCTTGTTTCTGACCCCTTACTGTTTCTTTCAGAACCGTGGCGGTTTGTAGTTGACTATGACAAGACTGACTAGTTTGTTTAGAAAATGTAAGCTGGATCTCACCTTCACTGCCTTTGGAGGCTATAAATCCTGAGTAGCAAGAAAGACTCATTGTTTAGAATATTATTTCTCTGCTTAAACTGTACTTTGGGCTGTTAATCTCATTAACCAATGGCTGTAAACTTTGGAGAATATGTAGATGTAGTTAATAATACCTACTGTGAAACTGGCTTTTTGTTCTATAACCAAGCATACTGCTGCCTTTTAAAACTATGAGATATAGCAAAAGGACCCCAACTGTCACCTCCCCACCATCACCCACCCATACCCATAACTAATGCCTTAAAGTCACCAGCTGACAACCCCCGATATGAACACAGAACTTTGAAATGTCAAGAACAAGGAGACAGGAGCAACTGGGTAGCAACAGTTATGAAGTATTAAAGGCAAGAGGAAAAAGATGGTGAGGTAGCAGATGTTCGCTTCACCAGTACCTGGGAACTACCAGAATAGAATGTGCAGAGCAACTGTAGAGCAATCCCAATTCCAGGGAGACCTTGCTGAATCTGAGTATATTTCTTTAGGAACTTTGCCAAGACTGTAGTAACCACAAGACTAACAAATATTTACCAGAGGGTAGACACTATCACTACAGTGCTAATAATGTTTTCCAAGTGCCAGTGGGTTATGTTTGAATTCCATATCTTAGATCAAGCAAATATCCCTAATGTGTAAAGAATTGTCAAATGTTTCCCATAGCCTTTAATAAGACTGTTTTTGTTGCGTTAGTTGCTCAGTCGTGTCCGACTCTTTTTTGACCCCATGGACTATCGCCCACCAGGCTCCTCTGTCCATGAGATTTCCCAAGCAAAATACTGGAGTGGGTTGCCATTTTCTTCTCCAGGGGATCTTTCCCAACCCAGGGATTGAACCTGTGTCTCTGTGTCTCCTATATTGACAGGCAGATTCTTTACCACTGAGCCATCTGGGAAGCCAGGTTTATAGGGTCTCTATGTAATCAAACATTCTTCTATGATGTAGTTCTTCAATACTTGAATACTGTTGTCAAGTCTTTTGAAGTCAACTCTTGAGTTGATTTATCTTTTTTCCCCTGCCAACCAAATCATTTGTGAATGACACTTTAAAATCACTCCACACTATTTAGCAGTACACATCAAAACCCTGCTAATGTTTTACCTAAATAATCACACTTCTAGGAGTTTATCCTAAGGAAATAATTATATGAAACTATAAGACTGAAGACATTTTGTGTGGAAAAATAGTAATTTATAAAAGTTGAAAAGTTATTCTGATTTAAATATCCCTAATAAATTAACTAAGTAAGTTTTGAAATGTTCAAATGATGGTATGTTGAAATGCCATTAAAATACTGCATAAGCGTATCTACTGATAGGGGATAATGTTTATTTTATCAGGTTGTTTCCATTTTCTCTTTCTGCCTAACAAATCTCCCCAAAACTTACTGACTTAAAACAAAAGCAATTTATTTCTCCTGATACTGTGTATTAACAGTCTGGGTGGTTCTGCTTGTCTTCTCTGAGATTACGTACACAGGGGTAGTTATTTGATGACTTAACTGGTGATGGAGAGGCTATGATGGCCTCACTCACTTGAATGATAGTTCCTGTTATCGATTGTGGTGCCTCAGTTCTCCGAGGCTCCTAAACTTATACAATGTCACTTCTGTCACGTTTTATCTGTTAAAGCAGATCACAAGACCAGACCAGATCCATGACATGAGGAAATAGACCCTACCTCTTGATGGATAGCGCTACAAATAATCTGTGGCCATGTTCATGATCTACCAGGATTCCCTGGTGGCTCAGATGGTAAAGTGTCTGCCCTGCAATGCGGGAGACCCGGGTTCCATCCCTGGGTCGGGAAGATCCCCTGGAAAAGGAAATGGCAACCCACTCCAGTACTCCTGCCTAGAAAATTCCATGGATGGAGGAGCCTGGTGGGCTATAGTCCATGGGGTCGCAAAGAGTTGGACACAACTGAGTGACTTCACTTCATGATCTACCACAAATATCAAGTAAAAGAGACAGCTTATAAATAGCTTGACTCATATTTTCTAATGTTATTGATATATACATACAGATAAAATTTTTAAAGATATATGTGCAAATGTTAAAAATGATGTTTTGTGGGTGATAAGATTGATTATTTTTTGTGAAATTTTTAATGAGTGATATCATTTATGACTAATTTTTTTTACAATGAATCAATTTATTATGAAAATAAGAGAGATGACATCTCAAAATACTAATTTTGTGTTTTCTGTGTATGCCCGTACTCCTTGGCTCTCTCTAAGGTATTTTTAGGGTCATTTTTCTTTTCTTCAACTAGAAAAATGTCACAGAAGATATTTTTATTAAATTCTTTACAGAGACTAATATGCACTTGCTTATGGCCTTCCTTTTATTAGATTCTTGGATTTACATAGGTTACTTGACTTGTCTTGTTCTTTGTATCACATTCTGGATTCCAGTGATTACCACCTCGTTTTCTAACTGTTCACAAATTGCCCTCCAAGATCTCTGTAAATAGCTCTGTCTGTAACAGTTCTTATTAGAATTGCTGGGGATCATGTTAAATTTATCAGGTAACACTGAGAAAATTATAAGTAGGAAGACCAAAACTGACTTACATGAAATAATCACTGCTATTTGAGGGTTTATCTTGGTATATAAGCTACCCCTTCCTGGAATGTCTTCCTTCCAAATTCACTTCTTTATATGTCCTCCCCTTCTGAATTCACATCTTTAAAATGCCCTCCATTTCTTAGATCAGGCTTAATCCAGTTCTTCTTGAAAGCCTTCTTTCAAGACTAGACCATACTGATGTTACTAGACTATACTGGTGTTGCTAGACTACACTGATCTCTCATTGTCCTAAATTTTTATTACTTTAGTGTCTTTACATGTCAACATGGTATTTGCTATATTTTGCAATGCTCTCAAAAAGTAGGGGCAAATGTCTTCTATGATATCTGTGCAACAATTTTATATATAGTTCTAGGTACCCATCAATAATTTAGCAAATTCCAGTTCACCTGACTGTTAAGAGTTACTGTTTTTGCTAAGATGTTTCCTTTTCCTGAAAGTGTTTATCGTCTTCTGAGCTCGGAAATGTTCCTCCTTTGTGACTTTTCTACACTGTCCTCTTAGCCCTCCTTGCTCTGTGTGTGTCCTGAATTTATAATTAGACTTCCTAGAATATTGCCTTAAATTTTCTTTTGTAAATGTATTTATTTTTTAATACTGTGTTGATAATTTTATGAGAGTGGAGATGAGGATAATGCAACATGATCTGTTTGAAAACTTTAAATTTAATACTTAAGAATTTGAGGACTAAGTTTGCTTCATATTTATTCTCAGCATTCAGGAACTTACTGTAAGGGATACCAGGGTGTATTTTTAAGTGCATAATGGCAATACTCTAAGGAAGAGCATTATTTAAATTGAAGAAATAGACTATTCTTGAGGCACCACTTAATGCCTACATGTACTTCTTGACTGATCCTATTCCCTTTCTCAAATATGTAACGTATCTGTGTGTGCATGTTTTTATACCATTTGTTTGCATTACTGTCTTTCTTCCTTTCTTCTCCCCACCCCCGACCCCTGCCCGGACTCTCCTCTTAGGTGTATGTTGTTCAGTATGTTGGCTGATAGTTACAGTGGCTGTTGACTACTTGAAATGTGGGTAGTCCCAAATCGAAATGTGCTCTAAGTATAAAATACACAGAAATTCAGTAATTTTAGTAAAAAAATTAAAAATTTACAATTTTTCTATCGATTGCCTAAGATACAATATTTTTAGAAGTCAGTCTATATAAAATAAAATATGGTATTGAAGTTAATTTTGCTTCTTTAAATTTATCTTTTTTTAATTTACATTTATTTATTTTAATTAGAGGCTAATTACTTTACAATATTGTATTGGTTTTGCCATACATCAACATGAATCTGCCACGGGTATACACGTGTTCCCAATCCTGAACCCCCATCCCACCTCCCTCCCCATACCATCCCTCTGGGTCATCCCAGTGCACCAGCCCATAGCATCCTGTATCCTGCATCGAATCTGGACTGGCGATTCGTTTCTTATATGATATTATACATGTTTTAATGCCATTCTCCCAAATCATCCCCCCCTCCCTCTCCCACAGAGTCCAAAAGACTGTTCTATACATCTGTGTCTCTTTTGCTGTCTCGCATACAGGGTTATCATTACCATCTTTCTAAATTCCATATATATGCGTTAGTATACTGTATTGGTGTTTTTCTTTCTGGCTTACTTCACTCTGTATAATCGGCTCCAGTTTCTATAGCTGTTAGAAAGCTTAAATTAAGCATGTGCCTCAAGTTTATGACTCAAATTAAATTTTTATCAAACAGTACGTTCTAAATCAGCTGAAGGATTGGATGCCTTTCCTCTTCCTTCCTTTTCACTTCATTCCTTCTTTCCTTCTTCCATTCCTTCTTTCCTTCCTTTTTTTCTTCAATATGAAGGGTAAAGCCCTGTGGTACTTGGTAATAACACAACAAATTTTTAGTGGTCAAAGTGGTCACAATTTTGAGAGAAAGATTGTCTGGAATAACTTTATGGGCATTAAAATTTAACTGGCAATGAACAGAAGAAATTCTATTTGGACTTTCCATCTCCTGCTTTAAGCTTGGTCAAAAAACAGGAACTAAATTATGTCACTCAGGATCTGTGAAATCTGTCATAATTCCCTTCTATTTGGAAACTGTTGCTTGGGAAACATGTATATCTGAGCACAAAAACTCCCAACAAATATTATCCACTACAATTTCAAAATTATGGGTAAAATTTCAAGAACTAAGGGCAGCTATTATGACAGATTACTTACTAGATCAAAATGTTTTATCAAATACTATCTGCTGTTTGGGAGGTACATAGTCTTTTTAGTTTAATCAGTGATGCAAATAAATTTGCTTCTGT
This sequence comes from Bos taurus, assembly GCF_002263795.3. Taxonomy (NCBI): domain Eukaryota; kingdom Metazoa; phylum Chordata; class Mammalia; order Artiodactyla; family Bovidae; genus Bos; species Bos taurus. Next base: position 38,664,672 of record NC_037337.1, read on the forward strand.
GAACTCTGGTGCCAAATTAAAAAAAAAATCCTTCAATAAAAGGGAGACATAAAGGAATTAGAGAAGTTTATCTTTTGGCAAAATTTGGTAATCTACTGAATTTCTTTCAAAAATTGACATCTGTCAGATTTAAAAAATGAATACCAAAAATTCAGAATTGTTTTCTTTTTTCTCTGTGAAGAAGAGTTAATGCATTAGTAACTAATTTTATGGCTTCTAGGATAATGTTTAGAGAAAACAAGAAAGGTTGAATTTGAACGATCTCTGTTCAGCCTTCACTGATAATTGATTCACAACATATAATTTTCTCCAGTGTGTATACAAAAGGCCAAACCTGGGAAGAATAGAATCAGTTCCCTAAAGGAATGACAAATGGAAACTTTTCTAGTTAAATAACAAAAAAGACAGTTACATTTTTTCCAACTTTGTTTTAAACAAATTAGTTCAGTTTAAATATGAATAAACACACCTTTTCTAATAATATTCAAATTACTTTCTCTAATGACATTTCCCTATCTATAGTATAAGAAGTTTTTAGATACAAAAAACATAAATACTATTTTGAGAATTTAATTTTGCCTATTAACTGTCTTTGTTAGAACACATTTTTGAAGTGAAGTGAAGTGAAGTCGCTCAGTCGTGTCTGACTCTTTGCGACCCCATCGACTGTAGCCTACAAGGCTTCTCTGTCCATGGAATTTTCCAGGCAAGAGTACTGGAGTAGGTTGCCATTTCCTTCTCCAGGGGATCTTCCCTACCCAGGGATCGAACCCTGGTCTCCCGCATTGCAGGCAGATGCTTTACTGTCTGAGCCACCAGGGAAGCCCAGAACACATTTTTAATGACCTGTTAAAAGATAAACTTCAAAGTGTCCCTTTGGGACTTTGTTGTGGACAAGCTCTAGACTAAGGTTTGTTAAATCCTATCTGGTCTATCCCCCTAGCTGATGGAATTAGACATTTTAAATAACAGATACTAAAAAGCAACAAACAAGAAAAAAAAAAAAAAAAGGCTAGTCTTATTTGCCGGGTCAGTAAAGAAGGCATTAATGTTCCCATCCTTTTCCTCTATCATGGGTTCTGAGATGACATTCTCTCACTTGTCAGTGTTTTCTCTTTTAGGTGGCATTATGTGTCTGATGATGGATGCAAGTGTTAATGGCTCCCCTTGGTCCATTGCTCTGCTTTCTGTGTCACTGGGAATAAGGTGGAAGTTTTAGTTCTCAGGAAATCTCTTCCTCACAGGGTGTTAGAAATAAGTTGATCACCATAGTCCTTGTCTGTGACCCCTCATTTTTGTCACTGATTCCATGGAAGAATATAAATTAGTATTATTAGGGTAAACTGAAGTAATGAAAGCCAAATATCAGTGGCTTAATAAAACAAAGGATTTTTTTTCTTGTTTATATTTCATGTCTGGTAAAGGTCAGTGGTGATGGTGTATGGGATTCTGCTCCATATAGTTGCTCAGGGATTCATGCTGGCTGAGCTACCAAACTGTGGTTGTTGTTTTTGTTGAGTTGTTCAGTCCAACTGAACTCTTTGCTACCCCATAAATTGAACTCCAACTCTTTGCTACCCCATAAATTGCAACACATCAGGCTTCCCTGTCCTTCACTATCTCCTGGAGTTTGCTCAAACTCATGTCATTGAGTTGGTGATGCTGTCCATCTATCTCATCCTTTATCACCCCCTTTTCCTCCTGCCCTCAATCTTTCCAAGCATCAGGGTCTTTTCCAATGAGTAGGCTCTTTGCATCAGGTGGTCAAAGTATTGGAGCTTCAGCTTCAACATTAGTCCTTCCAATGAATATTCAGGGTTGATTTCCTTTAGGATTGACTGGTTTGATCTCCTTGCAGTCCAAGGGACTCTCAAAAGTCTTCTCTAGCACCAAAGTTTAAAAGCATCAATTCTTTGGTGCTCAGCCTTCTTTATGGTTCAACTTTCACCTCCATACATTACTACTGGAAAAACCATAGCTTTGACTATATTGGCAAACTTTATTGGCAAACTGGTATTTCTGCCTTTTACTATGCTGTTTGGGTTTGTCATAGCTTTTATGCAAAGGAACAAGAGTCTTTTAATTTTGTGGCTGCAGTTACTATCTGTGGTGATTTTGGTGCCCAAGAAAATAAAATGTCACTGTTTCCACTTTTCCACCATCTACTGGCCATGAAGTGATGGGACTGGATGCCATGATATTCATTTTTTGAATGTTGAGTGTTAAGCCAGCTTTTTCACTCCCCTCTTTCACCCTCATCAAAAAGCTCTTTAGTTCTTCTTTACTTTCTGCCATTAGAGTGGTATCACCTGTATATCTGTGTATCATCTGTATATCTGTATATGATCTGTATATTTAAAAGATGCTTGCCCCTTGGAAGAAAAAACTATGACCAACCTAGACAGCATATCAAAAAGCAGAGACATTACTTTGCCAATGGAGGTCCATCTAGTCAAATCTATTGTTTTTCAGTAGTTATGTATGGATATGATAGTTGGACCATAAAGAAAGCTGAACACCAAAGAATTGATGCTTTTGAACTGTGGTGTTGAAGAAGACTCTTGAGAATCCCTTGGACTGCAAGGAGATCAAACCAGTCAATCCTAAAGGAAATCAGTATGGAATATTCATTGGAAGGACTGATGCTGAAGCTGAAACTCCAATACTTTGGCCACCTGATGCGAAGAACTGACTCATTGGAAAAGACCCTGATTCTGGGAAAGATTGAAGGTGGGAGGAGAAGGGGATGACAGAGGATGAGATGGTTGGATGGCCTCACCGACTCAATGAACATGAGTTTGAGCAAGCTCCAGGAGTTGGTGATGGACAGGGAAGCTTGGTGTGCTGCAGTCCATGGGGTCTCAAAGAGTCGGACATGACTGAGGGACTGAACTGAACTAAACTGATCTGTATATCTGAGGATGTTGATATTTCTCCCAGCAATCCTGATTCTAGGCTGTGCTTCATCCAGCTTACCATTTTGCATGATGTACTCTGCATGTAAGTTAAATAAGCAGGGTGACAATATACAGTCTAGTCATATTCCTTCCCCAATTTTGAACCAGTTTGTCTTACCATGTCTGGTTCTAACTGTTGCTTCTTGTCCTGCATGTAAGTTTCTCAGCAGACAGGTAAGTTGGTGTGGTATTCCCAACTCTTTAAGAATTTTCCATTGTTTGTTGGTGGCTCACATGGTAAAAAATCTGCTGGCAATATGGAAGACCTGGGTTCAATCCCTGCATCAGGAAGATCCCCTGGAGAAGGAACTGGCAGCCCACTCCAGTATTCTTGCCCAGAGAATTCCATGGACAAGAAGCCTGGTGGGGTATATTCCAAAAGGTTGTAGAGTTGGACACTATTGAGAGCCTAACACACACACACACAGTCAAAGGCTTTAATGTAGTCAATGAAGCAGAAGTAGATTTTTTTTTTTTTAATTCTCTTGCCTTTTGGTTTCATGTTATTACAGCAGGGAAAGAGAAAATTGGAGGATTGTGCATTGACTTTTAAAAGCTTTGACTTAGAAATGACACACATCCTTCTGCTCATAGCTCATTGGTCAGAATTAGTCATATCCTAATGTCTGTGTAAAATATTTAATTCATTATCATAAATGTACAGATATCAGTAGAAGCAGCTTTTATGTTCAGATTTTTAAAAACTTGTCTAGGAATAATTTTAGATTTACCAAAAAGTTGCAAAGATAGTATAGAGGCTTCTCATATACACTTTATCCCTAATGTTAACTAAGGTGCCAACATTGGTTGGTTCTATTAATGCAACTCTGCATTTTATTTGGAGAAGGCAATGGCACCCCACTCCAGTACTCTTGCCTGGAAAATCCCATGGACGGAGGAGCCTGGAAGGCTACAGTCCATGGGGTTGCTAAGAGTCGGACACGACTGAGCGACTTCACTTTCACTTTTCACTTTCATGCACTGGAGAAGGAAATGGCAACCCACTCCAGTGTTCTTGCCTGGAGAATCCCAGGGACAGGGGAGTCTGGTGGGCTGCCGTCTATGGGGTTGCACAGAGTCGGACACGACTGAAGTGACTTAGCAGCAGCAAGGAGCTATTAGGGGATTGTGACACGAGAAATGTGTGGATATTTGGTGAACAATAAATGTATCTGACATAATATTCCTTTTTGGTCATTAATATTCTCTTCTTTGTTCCTTTTAAACATAGAATATCTCCTTAAAAAAGACAAAATTCCATTCAATTTTGAGCACTAAGCTCAAAGCTCAAGTTCCATCCAATTTTGACCATTAAGCACAAAGCTCAAGTTCCATACAACTTTGAGCATTAAGCTCAAAAATTAGAATGATACAAATCAATCTCTATATCAGGTCTGAATGTGTTCTTCTTAGTGTAGAGTCCTATGAACTAAAAGATGAATTATCTCCCTCTTAGAAACCTGATCTGAAGTAGTAGAATATGTACAGGATAACTACAATGAGCCCTTTCATTTATAAATAGGAAAAATGAAGGCATGGCAGTCACTGGTCTTTAGCAATTTTGAAATCCCAAAGGTAGACACTGGGGAAGTGGAGGGGGGCCTCTATCCCTACCCTGGGGCAGAGGAATGTTCCCTGGAGAGACTTGGGTTTCCTGAAAGAGCTTCTTTGTCCATGTTCTCGCTGGCCCTGATTGTGCCCCTTATGATGTTCTTCTTTATTTTCTTCAGTCATTTCTGAAGCAGGCTTTGGATAATATTATCTTTTTGGAGGGCATATAGCTTTTGAGGGGGGGAGACTCTCTGGTGGTTCAGATGGTAGGGAGTCTGCCTGCAAAGTGGAAGAGCCAGGTTCGATCCCTGGGTTGGGAAGATCCCTTGGAGAAAGGAATGGCAACCCATTCCAGTATTCTTGCCTGGAGTATTCCACGGACAGGGGAACCTGGTGGGCTACAATTCATGGGATTGTAAAGAATAGGGCATGACTGAACGACTGACACATTCACTTTCATAGCTTTTGAAGTCCAACTCCTATTTCTTGAAGTTTGGGAGCCTGGATCATTTTATACCTCACAAACTTTCAGTTTTCCTTGATAGTTTTCTTGAGAACTTAATAGGCTTTCATTTGAATCAGGCCAGTTATATAATCTAGTAATTAAACCAACAGTTATATTTGAGACAGTTCTTAGATCTCCCATATCTCTTTGTGTTTCTTCTCTCACATACTCATCTCAAACTTTCTCTTTCTTACTTAATGATGGATACACTGAATCCAACTTTAGAATAAATAGGTAGGTATGTGTGTGTATGTGCTCAGCCTCTAAGTTGTGTCTAACTCTATGTGATCCCTTGGACTGTAGCCCACTGGACTCCTCTGTCCATGGTATTTTCCAGGCAAGAATACTGGAGTGGGTTGCCATTTTCTCCTCTAGGGGATCTTCTGGACCCAGGGATTGAACCTGTGTCTCCTGCATTGGCAGGCGATCCTTTATACTGAGCCACCAGGGGGAAAGCATATAATAGTTGTTCAGTTGCTAAGGTCTGTTTGACCACTAAGCCAGTGACATATATTAGGTTTTTGTTGTGGGAGCACCCCACTCCTACTCCTGGCATGAATTCTGTACTCATTAGATAGGCTAGACTATGCTATGTTAATAAATTTGCTCTAAAATACAGTTGGCTTAACATAACACTGGTCTACTTCTTGCTCGTATTAAATGTCCAATGAAATAAAAGTCTCTGTACAATGTAGTTTCTAACAGACTCAGTCTGAACAAGGCTCCTTCATTTTATAATGTTACTATTTCAACATATAACCTGACGCTTTGTTCAGAAGGGAAGATGAAGCTATCTATTGGCTCTTAAATGTAAGAGAGATAGGAAATAAGAAGCAGAGTGGTATTTGCTTAGTAGTAAATATTTCTGCGGAGTAAATTCAGAGAGGCTCTTACTTAATATTAGCCAACATAGAGAAATAAAGGATATTTATTCATTAATAAAAATATTACTGAAAAATACTGTATCATCACTGATTTATGATACCAATCATAATTGACCAAGCCATATTTTATTTCTCCTTTTTTCAGAGTATGGCTTTATTGTATCAGAATTTAAAAAAAAGTTATCTGTATGTAGTATGGTACTTACTCTTCTTTTTTCCTAATTTCTCTGAGATCAAATACTTATAACAGCATTTTATAGAATATTTTGTTTTTATCCTTGAAGATGGAGGTGGCAGAGAATAGTAGAGGGAAGACTACATCTTTTTCTAAGTATTATCAAAATTTACCCAACTAGATATTGTCAGGATCTAAAATTTTACCCTACTTGCAAGCTAACAAGCTTGTGTTCTACTGCTTCAGAGATGCTGGTGTAAGACACGATACTCCTGCTTCAAAGACAAAGGACTTTGTTACTCATTACTAAAGCAATGGTCAGGGTTTCATGTTCACTTGAATTGGTTCCATGTCCCCCAAGACCCATGCAGGTAGGCCCAAGTGGATGGCTGCATGTGCAGTCGACTACATTATAGGAGAGGAACACTAAGCTTGGGACTTGGTGAAGAGTCACTGCTTTTATAGTAAAACCAAACAAGTATATTTTTTGTGTAGAGAGAGGTATTACCTCATTTTTTAAGGCTGCTTTCTCAAACATGATCCTGATGAAACTGGCCATTACAGCCTTTCATTTTTGGCATACTTGGCAAGAATGTGGAGAGATGCTCGAGGTGTCAAGGTGGATGGATGGCTGTTTCCAATAACTGGTAGCAGAATTAAGACTAGAACTAGATCTCTCAGTTCCTAGTTTACTAAATTATACATAGCACTGTCACTGAAGACAAAACCTTTGATAAATTATCTTTATTCTGTTTGAAGTATTCTCTATTATCTTCTTTCTTGCATTGGGGTCACATTTTCCAGTCCTATTGACATACTGAATATTTTCTTCTGATAGATAGATTTGTATTAAGATCACATGTAATGACCCTTAATTATCTCATATACAATAAGACCTAGTTGAAGACCAACAAATTTGTGCCAGTGTATTCCGAATTACAGGAAGTTTATCTTTTGAAAATATCATTACTTTACTTTTTAATTTGTTTTATACTTTGTTCTCACTAGTCAAGCTTCATGGATTCCTTAATTTGTGCCAATCTATACTTGTGGTTTGGGTTATACAATAAATTACAAAAGTCATGGCATTACAGTGCTTATACGACTCATGCAAAAGAAAGTGAAAAACAAAAATGAAGAAGTGGAATGGAGTGGAATTCTAAGAGTGGAATGAGCAGTACAGAATGCAAGTTCATTAGGTGCCAGAAGAGTTAGAGATTTCTGGCTAAATGTGCTCAGGAAGGATTCATGGATGAAATGGAGAAAGAAAGGTTGTTCTTAGAGCAGAGGGAAAAGAGTGATTTCTATTACTTTTTATATTCTCTCTGATTTTTAGAGTAAGCATTAAAAGAGCCTCTTTAATAGAAACCATATAGGCATTTTCATTATCAATTTTATTTACTGCTCAATCTTCAGTTCTTTGAAAAATGCCCTGTCCATGTTCAGTTCAGTTCAGTTCAGTTGCTCAGTTGTGTCTGACTCTTTGCGACCCCATGAATCGCAGCATGCCAGGCCTCCCTGTCCATCACCAACTCTTGGAGTTCACCCAGACTCACGTCCATCGAGTCAGTGATGCCATCCAGCCATCTCATCCTCTGTCGTCCCCCTCTCCTCCTGCCCCCAATCCCTCCCAGCATCAGAGTCTTTTCCAATGAGTCAACTCTTCGCATGAGGTGGCCAAAGTACTGGAGTTTCAGCTTTAGCATCATTCCTTCCAAAGAACACCCAGGGCTGATCTCCTTCAGAATGGACTGGTTGGATCTCCTTGCAGTCCAAGGGACTCTCAAGAGTCTTCTCCAACACCACAGTTCAAAGGCATCAATTCTTTGGCACTCAGCTTTCTTCACAGTCCAACTCTCATATCCAAATCTCTAACTCTTCTGGCACCTAATGAACTTGCATTCTGTACTGCTCATTCCACTCTTAGAATTCCACTCCATTCCACTTCTTCATTTTTGTTTTTCATTTTCTTTTGTATGGGTTGTATAAGCACTGTGATGCCATGACTTTTATAATTTATTGTATAACCCAAACCACAAGTATAGATTTGTCCATGTTAGAAACTCATAAAAACACTTAATGAATGAGGGACAATGGTTGAGGAAGTGTGTGGTTTGTATTACGTGACTTCAACATTCGTCTTTTATACAGCCCACACATTCATATAATACACAGTCCACCTGTATATAGATAATTTCTCACTCAATGGATTGTATCTCTCATATGGTTCTGATGAAATGTAATTTCAAGATCAGTTCAGTTCAGTCGCTCAGTTGTGTCCGACTCTTTGTGGCCCCACGGACTGCAGCACGCCAAGCTTCCCTGTCCATCACCAACTCCTGAGCTTGCTCAAACTCACGTCCATTGAGTTGGTGATGTCATCCAACTATCTCATTCTCTGTTGTCCCCTTCTCCTCTTGCCTTCAATCTTTCCCAGCATCAGGGTCTTTTCCAATGACTTAGTTCTTCGCATCAGGTGGCCAAAGTATTGGAGTTTCAGCTTCAGCATCAGTCCTTCCAATGAATATTCAGGATTGATTTCCTTTAGGATTGACTGGTTTGATCAGTTTCAAGATACCAACTGTAATATAGTCTGATCCTGGCCCTAGGATAAGGGAGTTGATTTCAGTACTGAAGTACAAGATTTTTTAAGCATTTCCAAATCTTCCTCAGTTGTACCCAAATCTTTCTTACTCTGTGAAATGCAGGGCCTCTTAGGGCAGCAGTGACTTGGCTCATGTACACTCACATTGTAATTATTTTTTTATTCAGCCTAACTTTCCTCTGTATTCTGTTCTTTGCATCCTACTTCTTCCTCCACTTACTCCTAATTGCAGGCTCAGGCTTGTGGAAGCCACAGCTGCTGGTGGAGAGTGGTGGAGCAAATCTACCGTGCAGTGGTGGTGGAGGCAGCCTCCTTTTGTCTTGTTTCCAGGACATACTGATCCCTGCTGGCAGAACTTTAAGGATGAGGGGCAGCTTTAACACCCATGTGAAATCATACTAGGCCTATGGGAAGTGGACAAGCCTGGAACAGCCTGTTGCAGCTTGATGGAATGCCTAGCATTCTTGTCACCTGTCACCAATTCCTGACAATCTCACGGGTCTGCAGAGATTTTTGTCACCATGTTCTTTGGACCTTGGAAAGTAGTATTGCCCTATTAGTATTATAATTATGTAATAATAATATTTTTATATATTTCATATAGTGTTGAAACATAATAATGTTTTTTATTCTTTGGGAATGAAGCCAATTGGGAACCATGTAGACTCAACTTTCCAACATTTAACTTTCAAATGCATATACAGAAAAATAGGAGATTACCTATATTTTGTTCTTGGACTATGACTTTTATGTCTACTACTAATGATAACTATGTGATTTTCTAGCGAAAGTTTTAAATTAAGTGAAGATAATAATACAAAGTGTTATAGATTGTAGAAACCTTTTCTCAGGTAATGCATGCCACATTTTCACATTTTCTTTACAAAATTTTAATTTTGTTCATGCCTGATGGATCTGGTGAATATAATGATAATTAATATACTTTTACCTTCCTTGGAAGGAAACTATTAAATTATGTAACTTATATACTCACTTCTTACACTAAGAGACTCATTCTGTAGAAACATCATTCTGTTAAAAATCCTGCTATTGCAGTGATGTAGATTTCTGAAGGGAAGCTAAAATAGGCAGCCTGAAAGGAATGCCAGATGGTTCAGCATTGCATAGGGAGAGCTGTGAAGCCAGGTGTAATGCCAGGTGATGCTTCCTAGGATCACAGTGGGGGTAGGAGCGAATGAAGCATTGCCATCAGTCTGAATCTTTTATGTCTAGGCTAATTCAGGGACTCATAAGATTTGCAGGGCTCTCTGCAAGTTGGGAAGATGGGAATCTGACTATAATTTAGTTTCCCAATTAGACTTACTCTGGCCCCAGGTTACCTGGAAGCTAGAGAATCTGTAGCTGGAGATAATGACTTCCTAGAATGTTATGATTTAAAAGTGATCAGTAAGTATCAAATTTTCCACTTCCATCTGTCCCCTAAAACCGTGTAACCATGGCAAAACTTGACTCTTGAGGGAATCCCAGGTACTATGACCTAAATGTTAGTTTTCTCCCAAATCCATATATAGAAATCCTAACCTCCTAAGGTGGTGATGTTAGGAGGTGGAGCCTTTGGGAACTGCTTGATTTACTAAATGAAATGGGTGTCTTATAAAAGAGTCTCCAGAGAAATCCTTTGCCCACCTACAATGTGAGGACACAGCAAAGAGTTGCCACTTAAACCAGGAAGAGGTCGTTCACCAGAAAGTGACCGTTCTGGCACTTTGATCTTGGACTTCCCAGTCTCTAGAACTGTGAGGAATAAATATTTGTTGTTTATAGGCCACCTGCTGCTGCTGCTGCTGCTAAGTCGCTTCAGTCATGTCGACTCTGTTCGACCCCATGGACTGCCCAGGCTTCTCCGTCCGTGGGGTTCTCCAGGCAAGAACACTGGAGTGGGTTGCCATTTCGTTCTCCAATGCATGAAAGTGGAAAGTGAAAGTGAAGTCGCTCAGTTGTGTCCGACTCTTAGTGACCCCATGGACAGCAGCCTACCAGGCTCCTTCATCCATGGGATTTTCCAGGCAAGAGTACTGGAGTGGGGTATTATAGGCCACCTAGATCCTGATATTTTGTTATAACAGTCTGAATGAACTAGGAAACTAGGAAAATTAAAAATCTGAACCTAAGTATTTGTTAATAGTGTTAAAGGATTAGAAATCATAAAAATATCCAGGAAATGTATTAAAATAGCACTAATCATTCATTCATCCAGTGATTATTCACTGGTCCTGGATGTACCAGATATTCTGCTGGGCCCTGGAAGAGACAAGCAGATTAAAGACATAGTCCTGATCCTCAAGGATATTGTGGTTGAGGTAAACAATGGTATTGAGATTTCTATGTACAAAATAATGGCTAATTATGTAGTGCTGGGGACTTCCCGGTTCTTGACTTTTCCCAGGCGGTTTACGTATCTGCTCCAGAATACTTTGCTAGCCAGTGCACAATGTTAGCACAGCGTATTCATGTACAAGTGCAGTCAGTGAAATTTGATCAACAACAGTTTTAAAACTTCTAGTGTGTTTTTATTGGAGAAAAGTAGGATTTGACAAGAATTCTTTTAGTTCACATTCCCAATTCCTGGCTGTTCATCAACACTATTTACTTTAATGTAAGGTCAAGTTTCTCAGTTTAGTAGGGGCAGTGGTGAGAATGGTTGTAGGGTAGGCATTTTTCCCATTCCCCCTGACCAACAAGGAAATTATTATGAAGTTATGGACAAAATGTTTGCCAAATAATTTTCACAAGATTTATCTCTAAAAGGCAGAATTATATTTACATCACTGGTGGACTGTTGACAAGGTACTGATGATCACTGAAGATTGAGAAGGAAAAGTTTCATTTTTTTTTTAAGAGTTCACAATTCCTTTTGTGCAATGGGTCTAAATGGAGGAAGATGTAGAGCACAAAATGCATACAATGAACAGTTTTTGTTGATTGTAAAAATAATAATAAATGGTTAGTGAAAACAAAACTGAGAGTTTATTGATTAATATTTATTCAATAAGCACTATAGGAGAGGCACTGTGCTGAGCACTGTAGGTGATACAGAAATGACCATGACTGCCGGGGTCCTGCCCCGGCTGATCCAGGGTATTCGAAGCGGGGATGGCGTCGGCGACCTATTTATTTAAATATTTTATCAAAGATATAAAGAGTAATAGGATGAGGATAGCACAGTAGGAAAATTCAGTGGAGAAAAGAGGCTGAGTAGCTTGGTTTACGCGGGAGACCAATAAAACTTCAAGACAAGAAGTTTGCACCACTTACGTAGGCCGCAGGCGTCCTTCCATTCTCCCGAAGGAGGGGAGACACTGAGGCCTCCCCAGTCGGATCTTAGAAGCCCAGGCATAATTAGTAAGCATGGCAGGTTCCACGCTCCAGATGGAGACTCAACCAGAGTGAGAGAGAGAGCGACATGGGGAGACCAGTCTTTCAAGGAACTGATCCCAATCCTTTATTTTCCATGGTCTACTTTTATACACTGAGATGTTATGCAAAAATCACTCGGGGTCAGCAGTCCTGACTTTTATCAAAGTCAGGTGCTTCATACAAATGTATACAGAGGTCTTAGGGGTGTTACATCATCTTCTGGCCAGGGGGCCTGCTGACAATTTATGACCCTCTCCTTGTGACAGGGGTCAGTCAACCAGGACACTTATTTCTCCAGGGGTGATTATTCTTAAAACAGACACTACCCAAATAAAGTTACATTCCTATAGGGTGAGGGTGTAGTGGGTTTTAGTTAAGGAAAGAATTTACTTAGCCTAAGGTCTAACGTGATTAATATCAAAGGTTAATACTTATTTCTTCTATATATTCATTAATGTGTGTAAGGGCAGGGGATGTGGAGACTTAGCAACAAACATTGGCTCAACAAATGAAAAACCCTTCACCAACACAATTTCTAATCAGCCCACTATACTTATAGTTTTCTAACTTCTCTGAAGAACCTGTTTTTAGAGGGTTTAAAGCATCTCGTGCCTCTCACGGTTGGGAGGCTGTGAGCAATCACATGTGGCCGGACGAGCCTGTCAGGCAGGCTAGAGAACCTTCAGAGGAGTTTGTAGGTTAAAACACTCTTATCACACCCAGGAATTATTATTAACTGGAGCTCTAGGTTAACTCCTTCTCCGAAAGAGGTGGTGGGGGACAGCCCCCCGTAAAGTCAGAGGTGTAGGTGAGAGCACAAAGTAGTAAAGTAGGCAGGCTCTGGTTAATGGGGGTAGATGCTCGAGGATTTCCAGGGGGACTCCTGAGGCTCGATCCCGCCTTTGCGTATGTCGAGCCTCCTTCCTCATGACCTTTGCCATGGGTGGAGTACATCACTCTGGCCCCCAACACATGACCATTGACCCCTGCTTTCTAGAATGTTGCAGTCACTGAGTATAGGAGTATGACAAATATATATATGCAACTATAGTACACACCATAATAGGTTAAGGATTTATGACAAAGAAAGAAATAAAAGGCTAAAAGTTTCAGGAAAAGAGAGAACATTTTGTTGAGTATGTATTTAGGGCTTAGAGCACTGATAAGATTAGTGAAATGGAATTTCTGTTGTGTCTGAGGATGGATGACATTTAATCGACAGATGGGCAGAGGTGCAAAGGTAGGAAAGCACAGTTGAGGAAATGGCCAACAATCCTTTGGGGAGAAATGGCTGATAAAGCTAGAAAGATGGTGAGGGAAAAGCCTATAGCTATTTATTATTTATGTCTTTTTTCCTCTTATTTTTCAATTCAGTTCAGTTCAGTTCAATTACTCAGTCGTGTCTGACTCTTTGTAACCCCATGGACTGTGGCACGCCAAGCTTCCCTGTCCATCACCATCATTCCGGAGCTTACTCAAACTCATGTCCATCAAGTTGGTGATGCCATCCAACCACTCATCCTCTGTCTTCCTCTTTTCCTCCTGCCTTATTTTTACCCTTTAAAAAATTTGAATCTTTCCTCCTATCTGATCCTCTTTTTTTTTTTTTGTCTTGTACTTAACAGTGAAAAATCTGTCCTTGAAACAATCGTTTTGCTTAATTGTAAGGTTGTTAATGTGTTTTAACCAAGTGTCTATTATATGTGATTTTTTAAGTCACTGCAATGAAATAGTACTCACAAGTCTCTAGTGGAGCAAGTCTTAGAGGATCAAAAAGAGAAAAGAGAATAAAAGTGAACCTTTAAATATATGGATGTGAAACCAGGTCCATAGCAACCTTTCCCCCTATAGGCATACAGTTTTGATGCATTGCCTTTTAACTTCTAGTGGATTAAAGATAAAATTTCAGAGTTGAAACAGATCAGTAATTAGATTTTTCCCAGTCTCTTACTTTAAGGGCAGAAATAGGCTACTCTCTATCCTGAGTTACTTTATTTTTGGCTCACCTCATGGTTGTTCAGCTTTGAAACATTTCATGTTTAGTTTAAGCATGCCTTTGGGCAAATTTGATTTTTATCAGAGTAATTCCAAGCCATGCTACATCCACAAAGTTGGAGGTATAAAAGCTTGTTTCTGATCTCCTTTAATAGGATAATACTGGTGCTTTTTGTTGATTTTTTTAAAAGGAAGCTCTTGGGTTACATAACTGTTATTGTTCTATCACAGATTAGTTATGTTCGAGTGCTTGCTAAATAGAATTATAAGAAGCCACAAGTGATTTGAATTGTTGAAGATTTGTTGCTACTTTTGTCGTTAATAGTAAATTTGTTTTCAAGTCCAGATAATATTTACTTGATATGCTGTGCTAAGTCACTTCAGTCATGTCCGACTCTGTGTGACCCCATAGACGGCAGCCCACCAGGCTTCTCCGTCCCTGGGATTCTCCAGGCAAGAGTACTGGAGTAGGGTGCCATTGCCTTCTCCGTGTATCCTTTGACTTTTGCCAAATTCTTTTCCCTAATGATTTTCCAGGGCCTGTGGGATAAAGTCACTTAATATTTCCACTTGATATACATGCTTTTAACTATGACAATAATTTCTAATTAAAAGAATCTACTGAAAAGGCAGAGGAACCAGAGATCAAATTGCCAACATCTGCTGGATCATGGAAAAAGCAAGAGAGTTCCAGAAAAACATCTATTTCTGCTTTATTGACTATGCCAAAGCCTTTGACTGTGTGGATCACAATAAACTGTGGAAAATTCTGAAAGAGATGGGAATACCAGACCACCTGATCTGCCTCTTGAGAAATTTGTATGCAGGTCAGGAAGCAACAGTTAGAACTGGACATGGAACAACAGACTGGTTCCAAATAGGAAAAGGAATACATCAAGGCTGTATATTGTCACACTGCTTATTTAACTTATATGCAGAGTACATCATGAGAAATGCTGGACTGGAAGAAACACAAGCTGGAATCAAGATTGCTGGGAGAAATATCAATCACCTCAGATATGCAGATGACACCACCCTTATGGCAGAAAGTGAAGAGGAATTCAAAAGCCTCTTGATGAAAGTGAAAGTGGAGAGTGAAAAAGTTGGCTTAAAGCTCAACATTCAGAAAACAAAGATCATGGCATCCGGTCCCATCACTTCATGGGACATAGATGGGGAAACAGTGGAAATAGTGTCAGACTTTATTTTTCTGGGCTCCAAAATCACTGCAGATGGTGACTGCAGCCATGAAATTAAAAGACGCTTACTCCTTGGAAGGAAAGTTATGACCAGCCTAGATAGCATATTCAAAAGCAGAGACATTACTTTGCCAACAAAGGTTCGTCTAGTCAAGGCTATGGTTTTTCCAGTGGTCATGTATGGATGTGAGAGTTGGACTGTGAAGAAGGCTGAGCGCCAAAGAATTGATGCCTTTGAACTGTGGTGTTGGAGAAGACTCTTGAGAATCCCTTGGACTGCAAGGAGATCCAACCAGTCCATCCTGAAGGAGATCAGCCCTGGGATTTCTTTGGAAGGAATGATGCTAAAGCTGAAACTCCAGTACTTTGGCCACCTCATGCGAAGAGTTGACTCATTGGAAAAGACTGATGCTGGGAGGGATTGGGGGCAGGAGGAGAAGGGGACGACAGAGGATGAGATGGCTGGATGGCATCACTGACTTGATGGATGTGAGTCTGAGTGAACTCCAGGAGTTGGTGATGGACAGGGAGGCCTGGCATGCTGTGATTCATGGGGTCGCAAAGAGTCGGACACGACTGAGTGACTGATCTGATCTGATCTGACTGTACACATGGACTTCCTTGGTGGCTCAGTGATAAAGAATCCGCCTACAGTGCAGAGGTGCAGGAGACACTGGTTCGATACCTCGGTTGGGAAGATCCCCTGGAGGAGGGCATGGCAACCCACTTCAGTATTCTTGCCTGGAGACGCCCATGGACAGAGAAGTTTGGCAGGATCAGTCCACAGGATCACAATGAGTCAGACACGACTGAAATGACTTAGCCCGCATGCAGTCACTGTACATATACTATGTGCTGAGTCTAAAGACAAAAAAGCGTTTTGTTTAGACTTAAAAATATCAAGTAGACCCTGGCGTTATCAACTGGTTTAGACATTTCACAAGGTGAGTCTTCTTTGTACTTCTAAATAATGCTGGTTTGAAGAGTTTATTCAACTTAATACATAGAGTAGCCACTTTTCTCCACTTTTCATTTGGCGGTTACATTTTTTTTGTTGTTGTTAAATGGTAAATATTGTAAAGAAGTTCTGCAGTTTTAGAATTTATCAGATTATGAATCCTTTAATTTTATATATCACTATTCACTGAAAAGAACTTAAGTTGAATCTTCTATTATTTGCCTTTTGGTTGAATATACTCAGGCCTCCCACTCCAGCTTTTAAAGGTTATATTTTATTTTTAATATGTCATAGTGCCTAGTACATGGTACTCTGTGTATTATAAATATTGTTAAATTGATTTAGTATGAAAGACTCATGTTCTGCTAAAACTTCTGTTATGCTTTTTGAGAATGGATGCATTTAGATGGAAAAACTGGGCTCAATTTAGATCATTGTACTTGACTATTTCAGCAGAATTTCCAATGTCATTCATCCTCTTATTTGAAGTTAATAGTTGAATATACTTCATCCAGTATTACATAGTGGCTATAATATCAGAGTATTATATGCAAAATACTGATATTCTATGAAAGAAGGAGGCAGTGCATGATTTTGGACATACAATGTTCTGGGCTACACCAGTGTTTCTGCCACATTAGTATAGGGACAAGTCCCGAGAGTAGTCTGAGAACTTCTGGACAAATCACCAAAGCATATTTTTATTACATTCATTGACTTGGAAATTGCAGCTAAAATGACTTACATGCAATTGGTTAATTATCCTGTTGGTGTCCTGTTTACTAGTCTCTGTGTAGCATTCAGTTCAGTTCAGTCTCTCAGTTGTGTCCAACTCTCTGAGACACTATAGACTGCAGCACGCCAGGCTTCCCTGTCCATCACCAAATCTTGGAGCCTACTCAAACTCATGTCCATTGAGTCGGTGACACCATCCAACCATCTCATCCTCTGCTATCCCTTTCTCCTCCTGCTTTCAATCTTCCCCAGCATCAGGGTCTTTTCTACTGAGTTGGCTCTTCATATCAAGTGGCCAAAGTATTGGAGCTTCAGTTTCAGTATCAGTCCTTCTAATGACTATTCAAGGCTGATTTCCTTTAGGATTGACTGGTTTGGTCTCTGTGCAGTCCAAAGGACTCTCAAGAGTGTTCTCCAACACCACAGTTCAGAAGCATTAACTCTTCAGTGCTCAGCCTTCTTTATGGTCCAACTCTCACATCCATACATGACTACTGTAAGAACAATAGCTTTGACTAGATGGACCTTTGTCCGCAAAGTAATGTCTCTGCTTTTTAATATGTTGTCTAGGTTGGTCACAACTTTTCTTCCAAGGAGCAAGCATCTTTTAATTTCATGGCTGCAGTCACCATCTGCAATGATTTTGGAGACCCCAAAAATAAAGTCTGTCACTGTTTCCATTGTTTCCCCATCTATTTGCCATGAAATGATGGGACCGGATGTCATGATCTTAGTTTTCTGAATGTTGAGTTTTAAGTCAGCTTTTTCACTCACCTCTTTTACTTTCATCAAGAGGCTCTTTAGTTCCCCTTCACTTCCTGACATCTACATATCTGAGGTTATTGATATTTCTCCCAGCAATCTTGATTCCAGCCTGTGCTTCATCCAGCTCATCATTTCTCATGATGTACTCTGCATGTAAGTTAAATAATCAGGGTGACAATATACAGCCTTGATGTACTCCTTTCCTGATTTGGAACCAGTCTGTTGTTACATGTCAGGTTCTAACTGTTGCTTCTTGACTTGCATGCAGATTTCTCAGGAGGCAGGTCAGGTGGTCTGGTATTCCCATTTCTTGAAGAATTTCCCACAGTTTGTTGTAATCTACACAGTTACAGGCTTTGGCGTAGTCAATGAAGCAGAAGTAGATGCTTTTCTGGAACTCTCTTTTTTGATGTGTAGCATAGTTCTCTTAGATGTTACAGCAGTTTACAATGTGAAATGTGAGAAGACTAAACAGCAGTACTTTAAAGAAAGATAGGACTTGGGGTCTGAGCACTTAAAATTTTTCAATGTGGCAAACAATGTCTTTGCTTTATCTTATTTGGTAAGGTGCTTAAATTTGGTATGTCTTACACATCACTGTAAGAAGGGTTTTAATGATACTTTCTTCTCTCTGTCTTTCTCTCTGCCTCTTTGGTTTTCTTAATAGTTTAGGAAATTTGACTTAAAAACAATAAAAAAAAATCATTTGGCTTGTTAAAATATGGAGAAAGGGAGCTTTTTAATTTTAATCTCAATGACTCTAGCTCAATAATTAAAAAAAAAACAACACTGAAATAAGAGGAGAAATTTAAATTGATGAACTCACTTCTTTCCTGAATAGAATAACCCTCCAAATATGGCAATTGTTTGTGAAATCTTTCTTTAGCTTTGAAAATTAACTTTTTGGTCCTTTATTTCCATGCTGTACTTTTTTTCAGGAGACTGAATATTGTCATGAACTCAAAAGTAGATTTGTAAAGAAAAATTCGTCCCAAATAATAGTCAACTGGTTGAATTCTGTCCTATTAATATAGTGGGAAGAACAGGATTATATTTGTTTGGTCTTTTACATAAAAACACCATTTCTTTAACCCAAAGAGATTCAGCTTTTGTGTAGAGGTGGATTAATCAAAATGCCCACTGAAAACAGCTTGCTCAGCTGCTGCCAAGCCTTGAGCCGACATAAATGTGTTGCAGCCAGATGCAAATGCAGCCCATGTATTGAAAAAATATTAAAATACTTAATGACACAGCTTATAGAAGGTATTCAAGTTTCATTCAGGTTCTAGTGTCTGAAAGTCTCTTACGACTTTCCTATTTCCTTTTGTTTCAGGACATTGAAATGAGTCTGACTCAGAGACAAGATATGCATATTTATATGTTTTATAAGAACAACTAACCTTGAAAAAATGCAGGATAACTTGGAGAGGGCTGAATTATGCTTACTTTTCAAATTCCCAATAGTCCTTTATTTTCTGAACAGTTATTTAACATTCTTGTGAGTGAAGTGCTTTTGAAAGGAGCATATATTAATGTGCTCAATATATTTATTTATGGCTTGATATACTTTAAAAATAGCATGTGTCCTAGATTTGGAAAATGTTGTTAGGCTTTTTTATTGTCATTTTACTTGCTTTGGAAGACTTATATTCTCAGTAAGTATTTTAATTTTGACTGGAGAAAAAGGAGGAAAGATGAAAAAAGGAAACCCACTAAAGTGTTTATAGTGTACAGTTTTTTATTCAGAATTCTCTTTACCAGAGTCTCAAATAGCATTTCTGTAAATCACGCATGCAGTGATAATTGATTTTTATAGTGATGAGTTTTATTTTTATAGTGATGAGTTTTAGTTATTGCTACATATTGAAGAACTTCTGAATCATTAAAGAAACATTATGATTTGATTAGTTTGGTGTTAAGTTTTAAGAAGATTATATATCCTTTCAAGGTGCAATGTGTCATTCACCAAGCTGTTCCTCCTGCTTGGGAAAGCTGGTGAGGGCAGGTTAAACATCCATTATATTAGCATATATTGGATTGAAAGGGACCTTTTTTCTCTCTATGGGCTTTATCTGTGGCATAATATTTTAGAAATACATCTAGATAGTAGCTGAGTGCATCCTGATCATGTCTAGTTTTAGAGGAAACCAGGTATTTTGGCTCAATTTGGACTGTCTTCTGCATTGATCTTTCCATGAGTCTGCCTCTTGCCTCCTTCCTTCCCCTGTACATCCCTCACAAATTTAAAAAGATATTTATAAAATATACTTTTATTTGTGCCACACTTCTTCTGCTCATCAGCCTGCCATGTGTTCTTCCTCTGTACCCCGCCTCCCACCTCCATTTCAGTCTCTTTTTTGGTTGGCATCCACAAGTTTGGGGTAGTGGTCAATGGAGGATAGAAAAGGGTACAAAAAAAAGAAAAGAAAAATGGTTAAGATGGTAAAAGAGGAGGTGAAACAACTATAGGAGATAAATTTGAGTTTTTAGAAACTCAGGGCATATAATTTCCAGTTCACTTGGTTTGTGTGCAATATGGAAATACAAGTTGCCCTCTGTATCTGCGGGCTCCATGTATGTGGAGTCAGCAAACCACAAACTGAAAATATTTGAAAAAAATCCAGAAAATTTCAAAATGCAAAACTTGAATTTGTTGTGCACAGTGGCAACTATTTACATAGCACTTTACATTGTATTAAATATTATAAGTTATCTAGAGATTACTTAAACTACAGGGGAGGATATGTGTAGGTTATATACAAATATTGTATCATTTAGTATAAGGAACTTGAGCATCCATGGGTTTTGGTATCTGTGGGAGTCCTGTCCTGGAACCAATCTCCTTTAAATATCAAGGGACACATATTGTCTTAAGTTTCTCAAGATGGTTTTATCTAGCGAGGAGTATGAGCTCGGCTGATTTCCTCTGTCAGAAATTGCAGATAATGTCACTGCTTTGGAAACCAATGAGTGATGATTCAGTCTAGGAATACATGTATCTGCAATATTATTGGCATTTTAATGTTCGGAATGATGCTAAAGCTGAAACTCCAGTACTTTGGCCACCTCATGCGAAGAGTTGACTCATTGGAAAAGACTCTGATGCTGGGAGGGATTGGGGGCAGGAGGAGAAGGGGTCGACAGAGGATGAGATGGCTGGATGGCATCACTGACTCGATGGATGTGAGTCTGAGTGAACTCCAGGAGTTGGTGATGGACAGGGAGGCCTGGCTTGCTGCGATTCATGGGGTTGCAAAGAGTTGGACACGACCGAGCGACTGAACTGAACTGAACTGATCTATGTATAATTACATCTGATCTCTAAGAAAATATGATAGTCTGAGAAGCTCTCTTCTAGAATCAGGTTGGGAAAGATCATTTCACTCTTGGGCCCCCATGTGATTGTACCTCATGGATAGCACAATAGATTCTGAAAAGAGATGAGTTGGACAAAACAAAACTGTGAGATTGGGGAAGTTTTTCATACCATATTTAACTTCCCCATTTGGCATTTTACTTTATTTTCAGACCCTCCCTCTAACATCTTGTTGTTTCAGAGTTTCTTCTCTTTCATTTTACCCAATTGGAGCTCCTCCTAAAAAATAGGAGGTTGAAATTTATGTCAACTCTGTTTACATTTTAAGCCATGTTTATTGTAAATAAGACACAGATTCAGAAAATTATCCAAATCAAATATATGGTGCAATGAATTATAATAAGGTAAGCATTGTCCAGGTCAAGAAATAGAACCTTTCCAGAGGTGAGAGAGGAGGTGACTCGAGAAACCTCTTCTATTTGTACCATTCCTATCATAACCCTCTTCCTCCTGCCATTATCCAAACGTTTACAGTAATAATGACTTCCTTGAATCTTTTTTATAGTTTTAACACTAAAATATATGTCCCTAGACATTCTAGTTTGGTTTACATTTTAAAAAATTTGACATGCTTTTAAGTCTTCTTAAAATCTCTATTTAACCCCATCCCTTTCATTTCTTTACAGTGTATCTATCTGTTTAAAAAGTTGGAAAATTTGGTATGTAGAGTTTCCCATAAACATTATCTGGATTTTAGTGATCCTATCCTTTTGGTACAGTTCAGTGTGTTTCTTTGTCATGGATATTTCTAACACATTGACTGCTAAATCCAGAGGGAGGATCTGATGCAGACTTGATTCCTTTGTCAAGACTATACATAATATTTGTATTAATAGTTATAGGAGGTACATGTCTAGTTTTCTCTCTTTTTGTAAATTTTTTTGGGCAGCAATTGATATTTAATGCTTATATCAGTCATTCATTGGTAGTTATGAATGGTATTTTCTACTTTATTATTTCTTTTTTCATTGTTGATTGGGATACTTTTATAAAGAGACACTTCCCCTTATCTCCCATTCGATTACCTAGTTGTTCAATCGCTCAGTTGTGTCCGAACCTTTCATACTGTTCATGGGGTTTTAAAGGGTGCTGTTCATATAAAAGAAGCTAGATCATATTTGCTGCTGTGCCTTTAAGTATTAGTTTTCAAGATAATGAGTTAGGTCCCTATCATTATCTGAAGGTGATCAATATTTAAAATTTTATTATGACCTCATGAATTTGAACATACAGTTAGATTTCAAGCCATTGCAATTTGTATCACTGTTGAAGCTCACATACTGTATGATTAAATTATTTAATCCTTATATTTCTTCTGGATATAGTCATTATTTTCCATCTAGGGATGACTTCTTCAGTAACTGAGTCTTTTTTTAACTTTTATACTTTTATTTTAAATTTTTTCCAGTTTGATTGAGATATAATTGACATATAGCACTGTGCACAGCATAATGACTTCATTACATATATTGTGAAATGACTACCACAGTAAGGTTAGTCACCATCCATCATCTTATACAAATAAAAAGAGAGAAAAAAATGTTTTTTTTTTTAATTTTTATGATGAGAACTCTTAGGAGCTACACTCTTTTTTTTATTTTATTTTATTTTTAAACTTTACATAATTGTATTAGTTTTGCCAAACAACTTTCCTTTCTATCATACAGCAGTTTTATTTATTATTATCATGTTGTAATTTCCAATATTTATTTTGTAACCAGAAGTTTGTACCTGTTAACACTTTTGTGTCTGGCTTCTTCAGACACAAAATATGTATCTGGCTTCTTCATCCCGCATAATGTTGAAATTCATCTATGTTATTGCCTGAATCATTAGTTCATTTTTAAAAAATTTATATTGAGGAGTATTATGGATGTACTGCATTTTTTGTTTGTTTTTCTGTTTTAAATCACTCATTTGTTTATAGAGTTTATTCTTCTGTCTCCTTCTACAGAATATAAGTGGCTTTATTCTATTGTTTTAATAAAAGAAAAACATGTTTAATCATAAATACATAAAAACATTAAAAGAGAAAATGAAACAAATTTATAATCCCACCACCTCAAACTAACCACTGTGAACATTTTGATCAATACCCTTCCAGAATTTTCTGTGCATAATATATAGAAATAAAATCATATTTGATTCTACTTAATGTTATCCTTTAAAAATCTGTATGTGATAAATGTATTTTCATGTGAATAAATACAGATTGTCTCATCATTTTTAATGTATGAATATAAATTCATATGTAAACAGTTTTTATTTTTCTACCAAAAATAATGCTATTGAATAATTACTGAAAATAATGCTATCATATATAATTGCTTTTGTATTAGAAATGCAGGACATTTCCTGACCCAGTTATACCTCCTTAGAAATTTCTGAATGGGTAGCGGAGTAGAAGACAGCAAACTGCCAGAACTTCCTTGGTGGTCCAGTGGTCAAGACTCTGAGCTCCTAATGCAGTGGGCCTGGGTTCAATCCCTGGTCAGGGAAGTCGATCTTGCATGCTGCAACTAAGCGCCCACACGCTACAAGGAGATCCTGTGTGCCACAACTAAGACTCAGGGCAGACAACAGCAATGAGACCGTGCACTGCCTCTCCCTCTGCACAACTGAGGGGTTAATCTAGGGTTCCATAACTTGTGACTTAATTCAAAGTGATGAGATGAGTAGTAGCAATTAGATTTCTTCTTAAAAATTTTATAATTGTGAAATTGTGAACCAACAAACTGCTGTAGTCTCTGATAGCATTTTTTTTTTTTAGGGTGCAGTAGTTGTGATACACGGGCTTAGTTGTCCAATGACAACTAAGGAACCTGAGGGATCTTCCCCGACCAGGAATCAAACCTGTGTCCCCTGCTTTTGCAAGCAAATTCTTTTTTAAAAACTATTTTATTTTTTATTGAAGTATAGTTGATTTACAATGTTTCAGATATATAGCAAAGTGATTCTATCTATATATTCTTTTTCAGATTTTACCATTATAGGTTATCACAAGATTGGATATAGCTCCCTGTACTATATAGTAGGTCTTTCTTGTTTATGTATTTTATATATAGTAGTGTGTATCTGTTAATCCTCAATTTATCCCCTCCCCACTTTACTCTTTGGTAACCATAAGTTTTTTAAAAATTATTATTAATTTATTTATTTTAATCAGAGGCTAGTTACTTTAAAATATTATGGCGTTTTTTGCCATACATTGACATGAATCAGACACGGGTGCATGTGTACCCCCGTTCTGAACCCCTCTTCTACCTCCCTCTGCATCCCATCCCTCTGGGTTGTCCCAGTGCACTGACTTTGAGTGCCCTCTTTCATGGATTGAACTTGGACTGGTCATGTTTCGCATATGGTAACATACATGTTTCAATGCTATTCTCTCAAATCATCCCACACTCACCTTCTCCCACTGAGTCCAAAAGTCTGTTCTTTACATCTGTGTCTCTTTTGCTGTAGGGTGGTCATTACCATCTTTCTAAATTCCATATATATGCATTAATATACTGTATTGTTGTTTTTCTTTCTGACTTACTTCAATCTGTATTAGAGGCTCCAGTTTCATCCACCTCATTAGAACTGACTCAACTGCGTTCTTTTTTTTTAATAGCTGAGTAATATTCTGTTGTGTAAATGTACCATAACTGTCTTGTCCATTAATCTGCTGATGGACATCTAGGTTGCTTCCATGTCCTAGCTATTGTAAACAGTGCTGCAATGAATATTGGGGTACATATGTTTCTTTCACTTCTGATTTCCTTGGTGTGCATGCTCAGCACTGGGATTTCTGGGTCAAATGGCAGTTCTATTTCCAGTTTTTAAAGGATTCTCCACATTGTTCTCCATAGTGGCTGTACTAGTTTGTATTCCCACCAACAGTGTAAGAGGGTTCCTTTTTCTCCACACCTCTCTAGAATTTATTGTTTGTAGACTTTTTGATGGCAGCCATTCTGACCGACGTAAGATGGTACCTCATTGTGATTTTGATTTGCATTACTCTGATAATAAGTGACGCTGAGAATCTTTTCATGTGTTTGTTACCCATCTGTATGTCTTCTTTGGAGAAATGTCTGTTTAGTTCTTTGGACCATTTTTTGATAGGGTTGTTTATTTTTCTGTTATTGAGCTGCATGAGCTGCTTGTATATTTTTGAGATTAATTCTTTGTCAGTTGCTTCATTTGCTATTATTTTCTCCCATTCTGAAGGCTGTCTTTCACCTTGCTAATAGTTTCCTTCATTGTGCAAAAGATTTTAAGTTTAATTAGGTCCCATTTATTTATTTTTGCTTTTATTTCCATTACTCTGGGAGGTGGGTCATAGAGGATCTTACAGTGATTTATGTCAGAAAGTGTTCTGCCTATATTTTCTTCTAGGAGTTTTATACTTCTTGGTCTTATATTTAGATCTTTAATACATTTTGAGTTTATTTTTGGGTATGGTGTTAGAAAGTATTCTAGTTTCATTCTTTTACAGGTGGTTTAGCAGTTTTCCAAGCACCACTTGTTAAAGAGATTGTCTTTTCTCCAATGTATATTTTTGCATCCTTTGTCAAAGATAAGGTGTCCATAGGTGCATGGATTCATCTCTGGGGGTTATATGTTGTTTCATTTATCTATATTTCTGTCTTTTTGCTGGTACCATATTGTCTTGATGACTGTAACTTTGTAGTTTAGCCTGAAGTCAGGCAGGTTGATTCCTCCAGTACCATTCTTCTTTCTCAAGACTGCTTTGGCTATTTGAGGTTTCCTATTACTTTGCCAACAAAGGTCCATCTAGTCAAAGCTATGGTTCTTCCAGTAGTCATGTATGGATGTGAGAGTTGGACTACAAAGAAAGCTGAGCACTGAAGAATTGATGCTTTTGAATGGTGGTGTTGGAGAAGATGACAGTTCCTTGGACAGCAAGGAGATCCAACCAGTCAATCCTAAAGGAAATCAATCCTGAATATTCGTTGGGAGGACTGATGCTGAAGCTGAAACTCCAATACTTTGGCCACCTGATGCAAAGAACTGACTCATTTGAAAAGACCTTGATGCTGGGAAAGATTGAAGGCAGGAGGAGTAGGGGACAACTGCTGAGGTCCAGCCCCGGCTGATCCAGGGAGTTCGAAGCGGGGACTGCGTTGGCGAGGATCAGGATACAATAGCTTCAATTAGATATTAATTAGAGATATAAAGAGTAATAGAATGAGGATAGCACAGTAGGAAAATTCAGTGGAGAAAAGAGGCTGAGTAGCTTGGTTTACGCGGGAGACCAATAAAACTTCAAGACAAGAAGTTTGCACCACTTACGTAGGCCACAGGCATCCTTCCATTCTCCTGAAGGAGGGGAGACACTGAGGCCTCCCCGGTCGGATCTTAGAAGCCCAGGCATAATTAGTAAGCTTGGTGGGTTCCGCGCTCCAGATGGAGACTCAGCCAGAGTTTGAGAGAGAGAGCGACATGGGGAGACTAGTATTTCGAGAAACTGATCCCAGTTCTTTGTTTTCCATGGTCTACTTTTATACACTGAGATGTTATGCAAAAGTCATGTGGGGTCAGCAGTCTTGACTTTTATCAAAGTCAGGTGCTTCATACAAATGTATACAGAGGTCTTAGGGGTGTTACATCATCTGGCCAGGGGGCCTGCTGACAATTTATGACCCTCTCCTTGTGACAGGCGTCAGTCAACCAGGATACTTATTTCTCCAGGGGTGATTATTCTTAAAAAAGACTCCACCTTCCGAAGGTACCAGATAAAGTTACATTCCTATAGGGTGAGGGTGTAGTGGGTTTTAATTAAGGAAAGAATTTACTTAACCTAAGGTCTAACATGATTAATATCAAAGGTTAATACTTATTTCTTCTATATATTCATTAATGTGTGTAAGGGCAGGGGATGTGGAGACTTAGCAACAAACAATGGCTCAACAAATGAAAAACCCTTCACCAATACAGTTTCTAATCAGCCCACTGTACTTATACTAATGGTTTTCTAACTTTTCTAAGGAACCTGTTTTTAGAAGGTTTAAAGCATCTCACGGTTGGGAGGCTGTGAGCAATCACATGTGGCCGGACAAGCCTGTCAGGCAGGCTAGAGAACCTTCAGAGGAGTTTGTAGGTTAAAACACTCCTATCACGCCCAGGAATTATTATTAACTGGAGCTGTAAGTTAACTCTTTTTCCGAAAGAGGTGGTGGGGGACAGCCCCCCATAAAGTCAGAGGTGTAGGTGAGAGCACAAAGTAGTAAAGTAGGCAGACTCTGGTTTTGGGGGTAGATGCTCGAGAATTTCCAGGGGGACTCCTGAGGCTCGATCCCGCCTTTGCGTATGTTGAGCCTCCTTCCTCATGACCTTTGCCAGGGGTGGAGGTCCTCCCGCCGGCTTCCCGCAGACAACAGAGAATGAGATGGTTGGATGGCATCACTGACTCAGTGGACATGAGTTTGAGTAGGCTCCGGGAGTTGGTGATGGATAGGGAAGCCTGGTGTGCTGCAGGCCATGGGGTCACAAAAAGCTGGACCCAACTGAGCAACTGAACTGAACTGAGCTGTGTTTCTATACAAATTGTGAAATTATTTGTTCTAGTTCTTTGAAAAATACTGCTGGTAGCTTGATAGGGATTGCATTAAATTTGCAGATCACTTTGGATAGTATACCTATTTTCACTATATTGATTTTCTGATCCATGAACATGGTATGTTTCTCCCTTTTTTGGTGTCATTTTTTATTTCTTTCATCAGTGTTTTATAGTTATATATATATATATATTTTAAATTTATTTTATTCTTTTTGTTGCAATGGTGAATGGGATTGTTTTCTTAATTTCTTTGTTTTCTCATTGTTAGTGTATAGGAGTGCAAGGGATTTCTGTGTGTTAATTTTATATCCTGCAACTTTACTATATTCATTGATTAGCTCTAGTACTTTTCTGGTGGAGTCTTTAGGGTTTTCTCTGTAGAGGATCATGCCATCTGCAAACAATGAGAGTTTTACTTCTTCTTTTCCAATCTGGATTCCTTTTATTTCTTTTTTTTCTCTGATTGCTGTGGCTAAAACTTCCAACCCTATGTTGAATATTAGTGGTGAGAATGGCCACCCTTGTCTTATTCCTGACTTTAGAGGAAGTGCTTTCAGTTTTTCTCCATTGAGGATGATGTATGCTGTGGTTTATCATAGATGGCTTTTATTATGTTGAGATATGTTCCTTCTATGCCTGCTTTCTGGAGAGTTTTAATCATAAATGGGTGTTGAATTTTGTCAAAGGCTTTCTCTGCATCTATTGAAATAATCATATGGTTTTAACCTTTCAATTTATTAATGTGGTTTATCATATTGATTGATTTGCGAATATTGAAGAATCTTTGCATTCCTGGGATAAAGCCAACTTGGTCATGATCTTTTCAATGTTATTGGATTCTGTTTGCTGAAATTTTGTTGAAGATTTTTGCATCTATGTGCATCAGTGATATTGATTTGTGGTTTTCTTTTTTTGTGGCATCTTTGTCTGGTTTTGGTGTTAGGGTGATAGTGGCCTCGTAGAATGAGTTTGGGAGTTTACCTTCACTTCCTCTGCAATTTTATGGAAGAGTTTGAGTAGGGTAGGTGCTGGTTGTTCTCTAAATTTTTGGTAGAATTCACCTGTGAGGCCATCTGGTCCTGGACTTTTGTTTGTTGGAAGATTTTTGATTACAGTTTCAATTTCAATGCTTGTGATGGGTCTGTTAAGATTTTCTACTTCTTCCTGGTTCAGTTTTGGAAGGTTATACTACTCTAAAAATTCATCAATTTCTTCCAAGTTGTCCATTTTATTGGTATATAGTTGCTGATAGTACTCTTTTATGATCCTTTATATTTCTGTGTTGTCTGTTGTGATTTCTCTATTTTCATTTCTAATTTTGTTGATTTGATTCTTCTCCTTTTTTTCCTTGATGAGTCTGGCTAATGGCTTGTCTTATTTATCTTCTCAAAAAACCAGCTCTTAGTTTCTTTGGTTTTTTTCTGTATCTCCATTGTTTCTTTCTTTCTTTTTTTAAATTTTATTTTATTTAACTTTACAATATTGTATTGGTTTTGCCATATATCAAAATGAATCTGCCACAGGTATACATGTGTTCCCCATCCTGAACCCTCCTCCCTCCTCCCTCCCCATACCATCCCTCTGGGTCATCCCAGTGCACCAGCCCCAAGCATCCAGTATCGTGCATCGAACCTGGACTGGCGACTCGTTTCATATATGATATTATACATATTTCAATGCCATTCTCCCAAATCATCCCACCCTCTCCCTCTCCCACAGAGTCCAAAAGACTGTTCTATACATCAGTGTCTCTTTTGCTGTCTCGTACACAGGGTTATTGTTACCATCTTTCTAAATTCCATATATATGCATTAGTATACTGTATTGGTGTTTTTCTTTCTGGCTTACTTCACTGTGTATAAGAGGCTCCAGTTTCATCCACCTCATTAGAACTGATTCAAATGTATTCTTTTTGATGGCTGAGTAATACTCCATTGTGTATATGTATCATAGCTTTCTTATCCATTCATCTGCTGATGGACATCTAGGTTGCTTCCATGTCCTGGCTATTATAAACAGTGCTGCGATGAACATTGGGATATACGTGTCTTTCAATTCTGGTTTCCTCAGTGTGTATGCCTAGCAGTGGGATTGCTGGATCATAAGGCAGCTCTATTTCCAGTTTTTAAAGGAATCTCCACACTGTTCTCCGTAGTGGCTGTACTAGTTTGCATTCCCACCAACAGTGTAAGAGGGTTCCCTTTTCTCCACACCCCCTCCAGCATTTATTGCTTTTTCATTTATTTCTGCTCTGATTTTCATGATTTCTTTCCTTCTACTAACCCTGGCATTCTTCATTTCTTCTTTTTCTAGTTGCGTTAGGTGTAAAGTTGGGTCATTTATTTCATTTTTTGAGGTAAGCTTGTATTGCTATGAACCTTCATCTTAGCACTTTTTTACTGAATCCCATTGGTTTTGTGTTGTCGTGTTTTCATTTTCATTTGTTTCTATGTGTATATTGACTTTTCATTTCTTCCATGATCTGTTGGTTATTCAGAAGTGTATTGTTTAGCCTTCATATGTTTGCATTTTTAATAGTTTTTTTTTTTTCCAGTTCAGTTCAGTTCAGTCACTCAGTCATGTCTGACTCTTTGTGACCCCATGAACCACAGCACGCCAGGCCTCCCGTCCATCATCAACTCCCGGAGTTTACCCAAACTCATGTCCATTGAGTGGGTGATGCCATCCAGCCATCTCATCCTTTGTCATTCCCTTCTACTCCTACCCCCAGTCCTTCCCAGCATCAGGGTCTTTTCCAATGAGTCAACTCTTCACATGAGGTGGCCCAAGTATTGGAGTTTCAGCTTCAACATCAGTCCTTCCTATGAACACCCAGGAGTGATCTCCCTTAGGATGGACTGGTTGGATCTCTTTGCAGTCCAAGGGACTCTCGAGAGTCTTCTCCAACACACAGTTCAAAAGCATCAATTCTTCGACGCTTAGCTTTCTTCACAGTCCAACTCTCACATCCATACATGACTACTGGAAAAACCATAGCCTTGTCTAGACTAATCTTTTTTGGCAAAGTAATATCTCTGCTTTTTAATATGCTATCTAGGTTGGCCATAACTTTCCTTCCAAGGAGTAAGCGTCTTTTAATTTCATGGCTGCAGTCACCATCTGTAGAGATTTTGGAGCCCAAGAAAATAAAGTCTGACACTCTTTCCACTGTTTCCCCATCTATTTCCCATGAAGTGATGGGACCAGATGCCATGATCTTAGTTTTCTGAATGTTGAGCTTTAAGCCAACTTTTCCACTCTCCTCTTTCACTTTCATCAAGGGGCTCTTTAGCTCCTCTTCACTTTCTGCCTTAAGGGTGGTGTCATCTGCATATCTGAGGTGACTGATATTTCTCCCAGCAATCTTGATTCCAGCTTGTGCTTCTTCCAGCCCAGCGTTTCTCATGATGTACTCTGTGTATAAGTTAAATAAGCACGGTGACAATATACAGCCTTGACGTACTCCTTTTCCTATTTGGAAACAGTCTGTTGTTCCATGTCCAGTTCTAACTGTTGCTTCCTGACATGCATGCAGGTTTCTCAAGAGGCAGGTCAGGTGGTCTGGTATTCCCATCTCTTTCAGAATTTTCCACAGTTTATTGTATCCACACAGTCAAAGGCTTTGGCAATAAAGGCTTAGTCAATAAAGCAGAAATAGATGTTTTTCTGGAACTCTCTTGCTTTTTTGATGATCCAGTAGATGTTGGCAATTTGATCTCTGGTTCCTTTGCCTTTTCTAAAACTGGCTTGAACATCTGGAAGTTCATGGTTCACGTATTGTTGAAGCCTGGCTTGGAGAATTTTGAGCATTAATTTACTAGCGTGTGAGATGAGTGCAATTGTGCAGTAGTTCGAGCATTCTTTGGCATTGCCTGTCTTTGGGACTGGAATTAAAACTGACCTTTTCCAGTCCCGTGACCACTGCTGAGTTTTCCAAATTTGCTGACATATTAAGTGCAGCACTGTCACAGCATCATCTTTTAGGATTTGAAATAGCTCAACTTGAATTCCATCACCTCCACTAGCTTTGTTCATAGTGATGCTTTCTAAGGCCCACTTGACTTAACATTCCAGGATGTCTGGCTCTAGGTGAATGATCATACCATCATGATTATCTGGGTCTTGGAGATCTTTTTTGCACAGTTCTTCTGTGTATTCTTGCTACCTCTTCTTAATATCTTCTGCTTCTGTTAGGTCCATACCATTTCTGTCCTTTATCGAGCCCATCTTTGCATGAAGTGTTCCCTTGGTATCTCTAATTTTATTGAAGAGATCTCTAGTCTTTCTCATTCTGTTGTTTTCCTCTATTTCTTTGCATTGATCGCTGAGGAAGGCTTTCTTATCTCTCCTTGTTATTCTTTGGAACTCTGCATTCAGATGCTTATATCTTTCCTTTTCTCCTTTGCTTTTCACTTCTCTTCTTTTCACAGCTATTTGTAAGGCCTCCCCAGACAGCCATTTTGCTTTTTTGCATTCCCCGCCCCCCCCCCCCCCCTCCCCGTGGTTGACATCTAATCTTACCTTATTGTGATCAGAAAAAATACTTGAAATGATTTCAATTTTTTGAATTTACCGAGGCTAGATTTATGGCCCAAGGTGTGGTCTATCCTGGAGAATGTTACTTGTGCACTTGGGAAAAAGGTGAAATTCATTGTTTTGGGGGTGAAATGCCCTATAGATATCAATTAGGTCTAGCTGGGTCATTTTATTATTTAGATCTTGTGTTTCCTTGCTAATATTCTGTTTAGTTGATCTATTCATAGGTGTGAGTGGTGTGTTAAAGTCTCCCACTATTATTTTGTTACTGTTAATTTCCCCTTTCATACTTGTTAACATTTGCCTTATATATTGAGGTGTTCCTATGTTGGGTGCATATATATTTATAATTGTTTATCTTCTTCTTGGATCGATCCTTTGATCATTATGTAGTGTCTTTCTTTGTCTCTTTTGTGATATTTATTTCAAAGTCTATTTTATTTGATATGAGTATTGCTAGTCCTGCTTTCTTTTGGTCTCCATTTACATGAAATACCTTTTTCCAGCCCTTCATTTTCAGTCTTGTGTGTGTCCCTTTGTTTGAGGTGGGTCTCTTGTAGACAGCATATATAGGTGTCTTGTTTCTGTATCCAATCAGCCAGTCTTTCGGAGAAGGCAATGGCACCCCACTCCAGAACTCTTGCCTGGAAAATCCCATGGACAGAGGAGCCTGGTAGGCTGCAGTCCATGGGGTAGTGAAGAGTCGGACACAACTGAGCAGCTTCACTTTTACTTTTCACTTTCCTGCATTGGAGAAGGAAATGGCAACCCATTCCAGTGTTCTTGCCTGGAGAATCTCAGGGACAGCGGAGCCTGGTGGGCTGCCGTCTCTGGGGTCACAGAGTCAGACACGACTGAAGCGACTTAGCAGCAGCAGCAGAAGCCAGTCTTTGTCTTTTGGTTGAGGCATTCAACCCATTTGCATTTAAGGTGAAAGTGTTGTTTTGGGTTTGATTTTATAAACCTTTTCTGTGTTTCTTGTCTAGAGAAGATCCTTTAGCATTTGTTGATGAGCTGGTTTTGTGGTGCTGAATTCTCCCAGCTTCTTCTTGTCTGTAAAGCTTTTGATTTCTCCTTCATAGCTGAATGAGATCCTTGCTAGGTGTAGTAATCTTGGTTGTAGGCTTTTGTCTTTCATCACTTTAAGTATGTCCTGCCATCCCCTTCTGGCTTGAAGAGTTTCTATTGAAAGATGAGCTGTTATCCTATTGGGGAACCCCTTTTGTGTTATTTGTTGCTTTTTTCTTGCTGCTTTTAATATTTGCTTTTTGTGTTTGATCTTCATTAGTTTGATTAATATGTGTCTTGGAGTATTTCATCTTGGTTTTATCCTGTTTGGGACTCTCTGGGCTTTTTGGACTTGGATGGCTATTTCCTTCCCCATTTTAGGGAAGTTTTCAACTATTATCTCCTCAAGTATTTTCTTATGCCCTTTCTTTTTGTCTTCTTCTTCTCAGACATCTATGATTTGAATGTTGGGGCATTTAACATGGTCGCAGAGGTCTCTGAGGTTGTCCTCATTTCTTTTCATTCTTTTTCCATCTCTGCTTCATTTATTCCACCATTCTATATTCCACCTCACTTATCCTGTCTTCTGCCTCAGTTATTCTACTGTTGGTTTCCTCCAGAGTGCTTTTTATCTCAGTTATTGCATTATTCATTACTGACTGACTCTTCTTTATTTCTTCTAGGTCCTTGTTAAACATTTCTTACATCTTCTCAATCCTTGTGTCCAGTCTATTTGTCTGTAAATTCATTTTGTTTTCAAGATTTTGGGTCATCTTTACTATCATTATTCTGAATCTTTTTCAGGTAGACTTTCTATCTCCTCTTCTTTTCTTTGGTTTGGTGGGCATTTATCATGTTCCTTTGCCTGCTAGATATTTCTCTGCCTTTTCATTTTGTTTAGATTATGGTGTTTGGGGTGCCCTTTGTGTAGGCTGAAAGTTCATGGTTTCTCTTTATTGTGGAATCTGCTCCCTGTGGGTGGGGTTGAAGTAGTGGCTTGTCAAGGTTTCCTGGTTGGGGGAGCTTACATCTGTGTTCTGGTGGGTAGAACTGGATCTCTTTGCTCTGGAGTGCAACAAAGTGTCCAGTATGGAGTTTTTGGGTGTCTGTGGGTTTGGTATGGCTTTGGGCAGCCTGTCTTTTAATGCTTAGGGTTGTGTTCCTGCTTTGCTGGAGAATTAGCATGGTATGTCTTGCACTGGAACTTGTTGACTCTTGGGTGGAGCTTGGTTTTAGTGTAGAATGAAACTTTTGGGTGAGACTTTTGGGTGAGCTCTTTTCTATTAATGTTCCCTGGAATAAAGAGTTCTCTGATGTTCTCAAGTTTTGGAATTAAGCCTCCTGCCTCTGACTTTCTGTGCTTCTCTTACAGTAGCCTCAAGAGTTCTCCATCCATACAGCACAGACGAGAAAACATCTAGGTTAATGGTGAAACAATTCTCCACAGTGAGGGACACCCAGAGAGATTCAAAGAGTTACATAGAGAAGAGAAGAGGGAGGAGGGAGATAGAGGTGACCAGGAGGAGAAGATGGGGAGTCAAAATGGGAGAGAGTAATCTAGCCAGTAAACAGTTCCCTAAGTGTTATCCACAGCCTGGAACACCCAGAGAGATTCACAGAGTTAAGTAGAGAAGAGAAGGGGAAGAAAAGACATAGAGGTGACCTGGGGGAGAAAAGGGAGGGTCAAAAGGCAAGAGAGCAAATAAGCTAGTAATCAAATCCCTTCTTTTGAGGAGACTGTGCTGCCTTTCTGGGTGACTGGTGTCCTCCACCAGCGTTCAGAAGTTGTTTCGTGGAAGTTGCTCAACATTCAAGTGATCTTTAGACAAATTTGTGGGAAAGAAAGTGGTCTCCCCATCCTATTCCTCTGTCATCTTGGGACTGCCCCCCACTGATAGCTGAAGTTGGGGGCTGAAGTAGCCAAATGTGACCACATGCACGCTAAAGATTAATAAGAAATAGTGGGGTGGTGGCGGGGGGGGGGGGAAGCAAGAAGAAATAGCAAGGAAACAAACAAACAAAAAATGAAACAGATATACAGAGCATCTACCGTATACCACTCACTCACTATTTGAGCTGTTTGGAACATATCAGTGAATTAAACTAAGACTTCTGCTTTCATGAAGCATATATACCAGAAGGCAATCAACAGTTGGCATTTTAAATGAGCTGTACAGCACATTGGAGTGCTCTGGAAAGAAAGCATCTGGAAAGAAAACATCTGGAAATATGGTTGATGTGCCTCTTGCAAGAAAAATAGGGCAAGCCACTGCTTTGGCTCTGGTAGCTTTCCTGTTAATGGTTTCAGTTTGCATAAATCCTGCCTAGCCCTTCTCACTTGTAGTACTTGGCATTTGTGACTTTTAGATATCCTCTCACAAGTCTTTTTTAGTTTAAACTAGTTTCCGTCTGTTTCTGTTCTTTTCAACTTTGATGAATTAAATATGAATTTTGAGCCACTTATTCAATTATTTTTGTAATATAATTTGCTCTAAGTAGATTATTGGATTGGGGCTTCCCTGGTGGCTCAGATTGTAAAGAATCTCCTTGCAGTGTGGGAGACTGGGTTTGATCCCTGGGTTGGGAAGATCCCCTGAAGGATGGGATGACAACTCACTACAGTATGCTTGCCTGGAGAATCCCCATGGGCAGAGAAGCCTGGTGGGCTATAGTCCATGGGGTCATGTTAGTTGGACATGTGACTGAGTGGCTAAGCATAGCACAGCCCAGGTTACTGGATTAGTGAAAATGCATATTCAGATTCCTCAGATACCTTGTCTGAATTTGTCTTTTAGTTTTCTAACTACCAGTAATACTGTAGGAGATGATAAATATTAATGTGACATATTGAGAAACATAGTATGTCACACATGGTCCAATCAGAAGCCAGACATCCATGTATTTTTTAATATTGCATGCATGCTAAGACACTTCAGTCATGTCTGACTCTGTAACCCCTGGACTATAGCCCACCAGGCTCCTCTGTCCATGGGATTCTCCAGGCAAGAATACTGGAGTGGGTTGCCATGCCTTTCTCCAGGGGCTCTTCCCAATCCAGGGATTGAACCTGCATCTCTTATGTCTCCTGCACTGGCATGTAGGTTCATTATGACAGAGTAATTTTGATATACTAGAAAATAAGGCCAGAAATAGGGACCCATTTGCTTTTCTTTATACAAATGGTGTATTTGAGTACAATCCAATCTGATCTGAAGCTATTTTGAGCATGAGAAAAATTTCTACTATTTTAACAATTTCATCTTTGGGCTATAATTCTGTATCACTATCTAGCAAAGTGATGGAATGGTTTGTTTCATCTTTCAGTTTTACCTCCCAAATGAAGACCAGATAGTGCTTGAGTCCAGAGAGAATTTTATTGATTTAAGTTTAATACTGTATATTAATCTTGCTGTGAACAGCCTTTCCTACTCATCAGATTCCCTATATACTGCTTACAATTATTTTCCATGTATAACCTGCAAGCCTTTTCAAATGCATTTGTCTCACAGGAATCCAAAAGCTCCAGAAGCATTTTTTAGTGTGTATTTCAGTAGTTGCAATTTCAAGGTATAGCAGCATCTGGTGGGACTGTCACAATTCATCTGCTGTCTCTTAGAAAAATGCAGTAAATTGTTCAATGAACTAGATATTTTTTGATATGTATTTCTCTTTTTTTTCATATTGCATTTGCTCAACAAATTATGTTAATATAAAGGAAAAAAATCATCCTCAAAATGGTATTTGAACATGTGTTATTTATAGAGAATAGTTATCACTACTGAAATTTTTCATAGGTAAAAGCCATCGCCCTCTTAACATCCCATATTATATTGCCTAAGTTCAGAGCCTGATCATGTCTCAAATTATTAGGCTAGCCTACTAAACTGTCTCTTGGGCTCTGTTCTTTGCT
The DNA here is from genome assembly GCF_002263795.3 of Bos taurus. Lineage (NCBI taxonomy): Eukaryota > Metazoa > Chordata > Mammalia > Artiodactyla > Bovidae > Bos > Bos taurus. The sequence goes on from NC_037337.1 coordinate 38,701,774, forward strand.
GTTGTTGTTGCTTTTCAGTTGCTAAGTAGTGTCCAGCTTTTTGTGACTCCATGGATTGCAGCATGCCAAGCTCCTCTGTCATCTACTATCTCCTGGAGTTTGCTCAAATTCATGTCAACTGGGGCTTCCTGGATAGCTCAGTTGGTAAAGAATCTGCCTGCAATGCAGGAGACCCCAGTTTGATTCCTGGGTCAGGAAGATCCACTGGAGAAGGGATAGGCTACCCTCTCCAGTATTCTTGGGCTTCCCTTGTGTCTCAGCTGGTAAAGAATCCTCATGTAGTATGGGAGATCTGGATTCTATCCCTGGGTTGGGAAGATCCCCTGGAGGAAGGAAAGGCTACCCACTCCAGTATTCTGGCCTAGAGAATTCCATGGACTGTGTAGGCCATGGTATTGCAAATAGTTGGACACAACTGAGTGAGTTTCACTTTCACTTTCATGTCAACTGAGTCAGTGATGCTATCAAACCATTTCATCTTCTGCCACCCTCTTTTCCTTTTGCCTTCAATCTTTCCCAGGTTGTTTTTTTTTTTTTTTTCCTTCCTCCAGTGAATTGGCTCTTTGCTTCAGATGGCCTAAGTACTGGAGCTTCAGCATCAGTTCTTCCAATGAATATTCAGGGTTGATTTCCTTTAGGATTGACTAGTTTGACCTTCTTACTATCCAAGGATTCTGTTCTTACCTGCCCCAAATCTGTTCTCCATACTTTTATCTGTGAGGTCCCTCCAAAAGAGCTGATCTTTTCTCATATCACCTTTTCTCTGGGATTAAATCTTCACTTTGTTCCCCAGTCACTAAATTCTTTGGCAAGGCAGACAAAGTCACATCACTAACTAATCACTCCGTTTTACTCTTTACTTTAATTTCCTGAACCACTGGCCATTTTGCACAAGTGAATGCTGTTTTGTGCTTTGTGGATTTCTATTCATCCTTCCCAACCCATATTAAGGATTTTTATGAAGATGTCTATGATACTTGGGAAGAGTTGTTTAATCTTGGCTGTCAGGGTTTTATTGTAACCGTCACTCAGAAGTTTCAAATATTTGAGCACTTACTTTGTACAGGAAGAGAACAGAGAGTGTTAGGGTTAAAGGGAGATTTTTGGTAGGATGACTAACTCTCTGAAGTAATGCTGAGCAGAGAACTGAATGAACTGATGGATTAAGCCATGTTGCTCTCTGGGGGAAAGCATTTCAAGCATAGGACACAGTAAGTGGAAAGGCTCTGAGGCAGGATGTGTTTTTATACAGAAGGAATAATATGGGGAATGATTGGCAGGAGGAGAGGGAAGAGTGGGAGAGTGATTGGAGGCAAGGCTGGATCCTGGAGTGGGAGTGAGAGCAGATTACATAAGGTTTTGTAGACCATGGTAAGGATTTTGCATTTTATTCCAGCGAAATAGGAAGTGAAATGTTGTATAAGAGTATATTGTATTAAATCCCTCTCCTCAATTTGCTTTCACAGTGGAAAGTAAATTAATTCTTTAGGACATGGGGACATGACATTTTCTAATTAAAATTCTTTTCACTTTTGCATTGAACTTTGCCATACAACAATGAGTTAACTTGCTTTTTTGGCCTTTTATAGGTAGGAGATGTATTTTGGTGAAAGGAAATGATGATTCTTGGAAAAATCAATTTCTTCTTATCAAATCCCTGAAAATGAAAAAGGCTCACAGTTTTTACAATTCCTTGGAAATAGCCTTGTAGTCAGTAGTGGTTTTTGATCATGTATTAACCCATATTGCAAATTAAACTATCACAATGTCCCATTGGGTTGGTTTTTTTTTGGGTCACTTTGTGTTTGAATAACAGGCAGTATTTATTATTTAAATTTATAGCAAAATCTTAACGAGGCAGCAAAGTAGAAATTCAGTATATAATTGTTTTCAGTATGGAAAGGACTTTTTGTGAAAGAGATAAAATATCATTTTATAGAATGAATTGATGTGTTATTTGCATAAATTTTGCAATTTAATGGGAATTCTAAAAATAATGTAAATACATAGGCTATAACATCTGGAATTTTAAATGACCTTTAAAAATAAAATAAATACTTTAAAACCATGGACATACTTAAGATTAAAATCAAAGTCTATGTTAGAAACTATATGTGAAGGTCAACAGTTCTGTAGTTTATCCAATCAAAGTTATATGGTTATGTCATTCACCTTACAGTATGTGGCTCATTGTGGCTTTGATATGAGTTTTAGAAGTGCAACCGTGATATTGTGAAACTGAATGGAGTCTATCCCTGAAGAGTATATTAACTTCTTTTTAATAACTGAGGATGTTACATGACTAACATCTAGACCTACCACACAAATTGATCAATAGAAATTCAATTTCAATATTAAAATAACAACAAAAAGTTTCAAAAACATAAAACTGTACCAAAGAGATTTGAAATACATTAGAATCTAATGAGCACACAGATTTTAGTCCACATTCATATTTTTATTCCAGAAATCTTACATGGTGCAAAAAGGTGATGATAGAGTGGGTTTCCCTGTATTTTAAAAGCAATCAGAAAGAGAGAGAGAGGATGAAAGTCTCTGAGAAAATATTTTAAAGAAATGCCCTTCCTTTACCCTTAGCATATTTTGGATGCAGGTCATTCAGTTTGGGATATTTGGTGTTTTGTCAAAAAGTGGAACACTTCTTTTCTGTTACAATCTCATATGTACTCTAATGCTTCCATTCTTCCATGCTTTCCAGAATTCCATTTGCATTCCAGAAGATATTAAATATAAACTAGATTTTCTGAAAAAGTTCTTGAATTAGCATATCATTTACCTACCAGTGAGACAAAGTCTACATAATCCAACAGACAAACACAGCTTTGCTGACACTTTTTTTGGAGTTGTTTGGTATGGGTGTGTGTGTGTGTGTGTGTGTGTGTGTGTGTGTACATGTATGTCTGTGTATATTCTCAAGCAACCAAAGAATTTAATTTTAAATAAGAATGATTTGTGTAATGTGACATAGCCCATCCACTTAGAGGAATAGCTTTTGAATAAAGAATAAGGTAGTGAATTTGGCCAGAGAGGAGGACTAACTGAGGGAACAAAGCTGTTTTCATACACTTTGATGTGGCACAGCTACTGGTCCCAGCTGTTTCAGATCCTTAGTTTACCAGCTGTCAGCATGTTCCCAGGCTAGATCAACCTGCCTCAATCCTTTTGTTGTGATGTGTTCAATCCCAGCGTGCCACACTTTGTTTTGGCCTTAAAATCCCTGGAAGAGCTTCAAGAAGAACTTGGGAACATAAATCACTTTGTTGGGGTAAAGTGATGGTGGGGGTGAGGTAGTAGCAGATTTTTTTTTTTTTAGTCCTAGGGGTGTATTTTTCCTATGTCTGTTTAGTCTCCAATTTCCATTATTGGCCAGGAAGGCAGGACAGAAGATTCAGGAAAGTAAGAAATAATACACAACCAGGTTCTAGCAAAGTGAAGTTGCTCAGTCGTGTCCGACTCTGTGCAACCCCATGGACTACAGCCTACCAGGCTCCTCCATCCATGGGATTTTCCAGGCAAGAGTACTGGAGTGGGGTGCCATTGCCTTTTCCAGGTTCTAGCAAAGATGTAGTAAACTTTCGGAACCATAAAAACCAGGAATGAAAAATGCTTAAAAAAGAAAATTAATAGTGAGAAGGTGAAGAAATAGGATTAATCAAAGAGAGAGAGAGAGAAATACTCAAAAAGAAGTAGAGAATGTAGATGAACAAATGAAGATGAAATAAATTATCTTCATATTAAGTAAATCCATTTCCCACAATTAATTAACATGATAAGTCATTTTCTAACAGAAAACTTTGCCTCTGATACTAGTTCCCTAAATGTGAGAAATGTTCAGACTTTCTGGTTCCACATTTTTTGCACATTGACAGTTCTGCTCACATGACCTGGTCCTTTAGAGATGTTCTTAACCACAGGTCTCCTGCTAATCAACCTGATGGGCCTTGGAGGTTATTAACACTGGCCTACTTTTGAAGTCTTGAGCTTAAGATCCAAGGTATCCATTTGTGTAGAGAAACACAGACAGGGGAAATGGTACCATTTCTGTTTCTTTACAGGTAAGAAATCATCCTGTTAATTAAAGGAAGAGTTTGAAAAGTGCTTGGAGAATTGTAGCGCTCAGGCCAAAAGAGTTTTCTTTGTCATGTTTTTGAAGTCTTTGGAAGTCAAAGTTGCAGTTCAAGCTTTTCCTTTGTGAATTAGAATTTGAGCTCATTTCATTAAGGAAAATGAAATCTTTGCAAGCAAATTTCTAACTATAAATAAAAATCATAGATCTCAAATGGAGGTTTGGACTATCCACCCTTTTACTCTTTTAATTATAGCTCTAGGGAAAAGGTTTGGAGATTCAAAGTGGTGAAATACATCATAGTCAGAAGCCCAAATTTAACTTGATTTTTAACTACCATTTGCGTGATTTTTATTATCTGCTGCAAACACTGGGGCTTGAAAATAGCTTTTGGGTTCCAGACTCTGGACCTAGCATTCCTGTGTGTTGCTGCAGAGTTGCTGGGTTATTTATACTGCGTTGCCATTTTGCACATTAAGGAACATGGTTGGGCAACTCTGGAATATCAAGAAAGGCTTACACTGTTTGCTAAATAATGGGAAAGAGCTTGAGTTTTGGAGCCAAAGCAGAGTTCAGATTTCTTCACCTTTCTGATTATGTAACCCTAGGAAGATTGCTTATTTCTTCAACCCTCATTACACAGGTGAGAACTTTGTTCACCAGTTGTGTCATCTGAAACACTGACGGGGGCCTGGTAGGCAGTTTATAAATAATAGATATTTTATTATTCAGGTGTTGATTAATAAAATATTTTCACTTTGAATCTTTTCTTAGAATTGAAGTCTAGAGCTTAAAGATTCAGGAATATGGGTTGATTTTACTTTGTCTTCAGATGATTTGCCTGCAGTTTTTTTCAGAGAGAAGGTATTAATTTGCATTTTGAGCAGTCATCTTTAAAGTCATTTTCTAATATTCCCCAACCCTTATCTACTTTTTACTAGTGAGAACTGCATATTGTTTTTATTGTTGTTGAGAACTGCATATTGTTGCACTTTGTTTTTTTTTTTTAATTTTATTTTTAAACTTTACAATATTGTATTCTTGCACTTTGATTTTCTCTGCACAGTTGCAACTATTGCATGAAAGTCTGCTAGCTTCTTTTTCTTCATCCTCTACCCTAGAACTCAATACAAGCATACATACAACCCCTTATCCCACTCATACAGTAGACTGGAAATTTCTCTCCTTCATAGTCTCTTTCTAACCAAGCACTCCTTTGCATTAAGAATCTCTAAGTTAAACTCACTCTCCCCTGGCCGTTGTTATCTGGATTGGTATAAATGTAATTGTTTTAAGTCACTTAAGATTACCTTTTTAATAGCCTCTAGTTCTTCCAACTGTTTTGTAACCTGAATTCTGCTTGATGCTCCTTCACATTAAAGTCATTTGTTTCTGACGTTGCAAATACATAATATACTTCTACTAGGTACTAAATGTGTAAATAAAGATGGCTTTTTCTGCAGAGTTAGAAGAAACAGAATGACATTAACAAGAAAACCAATTCTGATTGTTGACCAGACTTGCGAGAGGGTATGTATGAAGCAGGGATTGGCAAACTATAGAGTCTGTGCCAGATCTGGCCTACTACCTGTTTCTGCAGGGCTTGTGAACTAAGAGTTCATTTACATTTGTAAAGGTTGAAAAACACCAGAAGAAAAATACTGCTTGATACATGAAAATGCTAGAAAAATAAAATTTCATTGTCATAAGCTAAGTTTTATAGGAACATGGCCACTCATTTATTTATACATGGTCTGTTGCTGCTCTCATGCTACATCAGCAGAGCTGAGTAGTTATAACAGAGTTCATATGGTCTGCAAAGCCTGAAATATTATATTTACTATCTAATCTTTTATAGAGAAAAGCTTGATGACCTCTGGTATAAAGTGTTCCCTGTAGGGAATGTCATTTATCTACTTTATGATTTACATTATACTTTTCTACATCTTTAAACTTTTTCCTTATTATTAAATGATTTATTTATATAAGATTACAATATTAGTGGCAGAGCTTTGGTTTCACATATTTTTTCAACAAGACCACAATTTTAAACTTAATTTAGCCAGTCAGAATGGCTGCGATCAAAAAGTCTACAAGTAATAAATGCTGGAGAGGATGTGGAGAAAAGGGAACCCTCTTATACTGTTGGGAATGCAAACTAATACAGCCACTATGGAGAACAGTGTGGAGATTCCTTAAAAAACTGGAAATAGAACTGCCTTATGATCCAGCAATCCCACTGCTGGGCATACACACTGAGGAAACCAGAAGGGAAAGAGACATGTGTACCCCAATGTTCATCACAGCACTGTTTATAATAGCCAGGACATGGAAGCAACCTAGATGTCCATCAGCAGATGAATGGATAAGAAAGCTATGGTACATATACACAATGGAGTATTACTCAGCCATTAAAAAGAATACATTTGAATCAGTTCTAATGAGGTGGATGAAACTGGAGCCTCTTATACACAGTGAAGTAAGCCAGAAAGAAAAACACCAATACAGTATACTAATGCATATATATGGAATTTAGAAAGATGGTAACAATAACCCTGTATACAAGACAGCAAAAGAGACACTGATGTATAGAACAGTCTTTTGGACTCTGTGGGAGAGGGAGAGGGTGAGATGATTTGGGAGAATGGCATTGAAATATGTATAATATCATATATGAAACGAGTCGCCAGTCCAGGTTCGACGCGCGATACTGGATGCTTGGGGCTGGTGCACTGGGACGACCCAGAGGGATGGTATGGGGAGGGAGGAGGGAGGAGGGTTCAGGATGGGGAACACATGCATGCCTGTGGCGGATTCATTTTGATATATGGCAGAACCAATACAATATTGTACAGTTTAAAAATAAAATAAAATTAAAAAAATAATAAAAAGATAAAAAAATAAACTTAATTTAATTAAAAAAATGCTCACATTGGAAGAAAGTGTATTTTAAAAATATACAATAATTTTTCTCTTTCATCTATTCAAGAGGATTTATTCAGACCCAGGTGTTTTTCTAAATCATTTATAAGGAACTTTGTCTTTGGATTATTTACCATATAATAGGTGGGGAGTGGGCTTTCCTGGTGGCTCTGATGGTAAAGAATCTGCCTGGAATGTAGGAGACCCAGGGTTTGACCCCTGGGTCAGGAAGGTGCCCTGGATAAGGGAGTGGCTACCCACTCCGGTATTCCTGCCTGGAGAATTTCATGGACAGAGGAGTCTGGCAGGCTACAGTCCATGGTGGAGAACAAGTATTTTGTGAAATAGCTGGTGAAATATAAAATGAGTGCATGATATTGAGCTGCAGATTTTGTATACCCATGGACAATTTTGCACATACAGTGAATGCAGCAGAAAAGATAGTATCATAAAAAGCAATTAACCTGGAAAGAGTTAAAAAACAGTATTTTTCTTCTAAATTTTGTAATGTATAATTTTAAATTTTATCAAAATTCAAAATGACATATCAAGTATAAAATGAAAAGTACTAGAAAAACTAGGTCAAATCAGTTTTATATTTTGTCTTTGTACTAGTTTCTGAATAAATCATATCTAATAAGTAGTAGTTATTATTATATGATTTTTTCAGTGGGAAACAGATGAATTGAAAATTCTTAGGGTAAAAAGAGAATATTTGAAGAGTAAATGACTAATTTTATAGTCCAACTTTGGTCATTGTTGTTGTTCAGTCACTAAGTCATGTCCTACTTTTTGCGACCCCATGGACTGCAGCAGGAGAAGGCAATGGCACCCCACTCCAGTACTCTTGCCTGGAAAATCCCATGGACGGGAGCCTGGTAGGCTGCAGTCCATGGGGTCGCAGAGTCGGGACACTACTGAACGACTTCACTTTCACTTTTCACTTTCATGCATTGGAGAAGGAAATGGCAACCCACTCCAGTGTTCTTGCCTGGAGAATCCCAGGGATGGCAGAGCCTGGTGGGCTGCGGTCTATGGGGTCGCACAGAGTCGGACACGACTGAAGCGACTTAGCAGCAGCAGGACTGCAGCATGCCCCGTTACCCTGTACTCCAATATTGCCTGGAATTTGCTCAACTTCATAATTCATGTCCATTGAGTCAGTAATGCTGTCTAACCATCTCATCCTCTGTGGCCTCCTTCTCCTATTGCCTTCAGTATTTCTTAGCATCAGTGTCTTTTCCAGTGAGTCAGCTTTTCACATCAGGTGGCCAAAGTAATGGAGCTTCAGCTTCAGCATAAGTCCTGCCAATGAATATTCAGGGTTGATTTCCTTTATGATTGACTGATTTGATTGTCCTGCAGTCCAAGGGATTCTCAAGAGTCTTCTCCAACACCACAGTTCAAAAACATCAATTCTTTATGGTCTAATTCTCACATCCCTATATGACTACCAGAAAAACCATAGCTTTGACTAGACGGACCTTTGTTGACAAAGTGCTATTTCTGCTTTTCAATATGCTGTCTATGTTGTTCATAACTTTTCTTCCAAGGAGCAAGTGTCTTTTAATTTCATGGCTGCAGTCACTGTCTGCAGTGATTTTGGAGGCCAAGAAGATAAAATCTGTCACTTTTTCCATTGTTTCCACATCTATTTGTCATGAAGTGATGGGACCAGAGGCTATGATCTTAGTTTTTTGAATGTTGAGTTTTAAGACAGTTTTTTCACTCTCCTCTTTCACTTTTATCAAGAGGCTCTTTAATTCCTCTTCACTTTCTGCCATTAGGAAGGTGTCATCTGCATATCTGGATTATTTTAAATCAAACATCATCTGTATATGTCTCTAAAAGGTGACTACTTTAGAGCATTATCACACCTAAAAATTAAGGTCAGAATCCAAATAAAGGACATGAATTTTTAATTAGTTTGCTATTTCTCTAAAATCTGAATGTTTTCTGTCCCTCTTTTTATCCATGCAATATTTGTTGAAGAAATCAAGGTTTTTACCCAGTAGAGTTCCCTGTGTTGTTAAATGTTGCTAACTGTACCACACTGGCATCACTTAACATGCTCCTTTATTTCCTGTATTTAGTACAAAAGGTATTTGGAAATAGAGGATTGATCAAATTCATATTCAGTTTTAGGGCAATAGTACTTTTTAGGAGGATCCATTAGGAGACAGATAAATATTCTGTACGTCTCTTTTTTTGTAAATTTGGGGCTTTGATGTTCACTGACTAGATTTATTATTTCCTTAGGGTAACACTATAATTCTACCATTCCTTCTTTACTTTTTGGAAAACTTCATTAAAGAGAAGAGCTTCAGTTGGTAAAGAATCTGCCTGCAATGCAGGAGACCTGGGTTCAATCCCTGGGTTGGGAAGATCTCCTGGAGAAGGGAAAGGGTACCCACTCCAGTATTCTGGCCTGGAGAATTCCATGGGTGGTATAGTCAGTCCATGGTGTTGCAAAGAGTCGGACATGACTGAGAGACTGTCACTTTCACTTTCATTAAAGAGAAGCTTCTTATTTGGTTATCTCAGTGTAGTTTGTATAGGAAAAATGTTATCAATGTAATTCTTTCATGTAGTATACATTGTGTATATTTGTGTGTGTATTTATTTAGTGAGCTCATTAACTTAAATGTAAAATGAAGTTTTCAATCAATTGCAGTTCCTATTCTTACTATTGCTTAAAATGCTCTGTTTTTAGCTAGTAGGAGTTTAGTTACAAAATTGTAAACCTATTTTAAAAATTATATGTGTGTGCAATTTTGCTTGAAGTTTAATTTAAATCGTTTTAGTGCTTTATCTTTCTGTATGCAATGAATTCCTCAGTGCTTATTATTACTCAACTAATAATTAAGCCTTTTAATTGGAGTTTGAGTTAGAGATGGCAATCTCCATCCTTTTTCTAAGGGCAGCCCTTCCTGAGTCCTGTGATCAGCTCACCCTGGATGAGGCTCCCTGCTTGTTTCTGCCTAACTGTTTTCTTCTTATTTTATTTAGCTTGACAGAATTTTCTGCAAGCAAAAAAACTCAAGACAAACAGAAATATTTTTGTCAATAGCAGTAGATTGAAAATAAAGTGATCTTTTTGTTGTTGCTATTGTTCTGATTCATGGCACTAAATTACAATTTGTCAAATTGGCCTAGATTAGTGTTTTCCCTCAAAATTGTTTCTGTGGGATCTCCTGAAAAAGGTTTCTTGTTCAAATAAACTTGAGACATATTTCCTATATGTTTTTCTGTTTGTTTTGGAGTACAACTATACCTGTTAAGATAAGAAGCTCTGAGAATTTTATAGGAAAGAAATCCATTTAACTTGGTGTAACTGCAGTCTTCTAAATCTACGTGACCACACAATCATTAACAGTGTTATCCCTTGTCTTAGAATTCCAAGTAGCACTCTTTGAGAAATGTTGGAATACCTAATGACCAGGTGTCTCCTAATTCTGAAAGTTGAATTGTTATAACAAAATGTGTCAGAGATCAAAGTTTTCTTTTCATGTGGAGCCTGCTTTCCCTCTTCATTTCACTGAGCAGGTGTCTTCCTCTGCTCAGTCATTGAAGCTGATTTTATCTCTTCCCAATGGGGAAAAATTGTCCTGGATGCCAGACTTCAGATTAGATGTGAATTTTTGTTGCCGTCATTTTCTGAGGAGGCCTCGAGTAAAGTAAGACTGGCTTTGTCAAAGTAGACAAAAGGAGACTCTTAAGGAGATTAATGTGGCATTGGTGTATTAGATAATTACCTTAGGAAAATGAGAATTTGAAGTCATACAAAATAAAATCTAAACTGGGGGAATTATAGTGGAAGTAGAAAGTGGAAGAACTGAATTACTGTTTACCAACTGGGAGGATTTTGACTCCATTACACACATTTAGCATCACCAGGGCTTTTGGTTTATAGACCTGGGAACCATCTGGCAGTAGCTCTCCCACTAACTGTGTCACCCTCGGTAAATCATATGGGCCACATCTTTATGTGCAAAATGGGAGTGTCTCACTAGATGACCCTCAAGGTCCCCCTCTGTTCTAAGTCAATGATCACTGTTAAACATGTTAAAAAGCCTCTGTGTTTCACATATTATTGGTGTGGGGAGAAACAAAAGACTTTCCTTCTTTTCAAGTGTATTCATATTAAGAATCAGTTCAAAATTCGGGACTATAATTTTCCCAAAGACATTATGTGCTTGACGGAAATAACACGGTGATGGGCAAAGAGCGAGTGACAAAGTTTAGAATGTAAAGAAAGATAGCAGACTTCTAAAAATTATTTTTTATCTCTACTATTTAAATGAACAAATAATTTGAGGTAATCATTAGCATCAGAGTAATAGAGCAGATATTTTGACTGCAAATAATTTTGTTTATTTGCAGGGATTGTTAAGGACAGAAAATATAGGAATAGGCAATAGAGGGAGAGGAGTATGGACTCTAGGATAAGCAAAGCATTTGAGATAGCTTTCTACACTGTGCAAAAGACCTATGAGCAGGCAGGGACATCAATTCAGATTTTTTAATTTTCAGTTCCCAGCATGTTCTTTTACTAACCTTTTTCTTTTTAATTACATTCTCATTTTACCAAGCCAACAGCTTCAGAATTACTGTGCTTTTCATTTCATGCAGTCAGTTTGCAAACAGAGCATGTCTGGGTTCCTCTGTGGTAAAGAAAATCAAGAGAAGTCAACTTTAATTCTGTGACAAAATGCCTGTAAAACACAACAGAACTTAGTTATGGTCTTGCACAAAGTGCCTTATTAAGCTATCTGATCTTCAGTTCAGTTCAGTTGTTCAGTCATGTCTGACTCTTTGCGACCCCATGGACTGTATGTAGCACGCCAGGCCTCCCTGTCCATCATCAACTCCCAGAGTTTACTCAAACTCATGTCAACTGAGTAGGTGTTGCTATCAAACCATTTCATCCTCTGTCATCCCCTTCTCCTTCTGCCTCCAATCTTTCCCAGCATCAGGGTCTTTTCAAAAGAGTCAGTTCTTCATATCACGCAGCCCAAGTATTAGAGTTTCAGCTTCAGCATCAGTCCTTCCAATGAATATTCAGTACTGATTTCCTTTAGGATGGACTGGTTGGATCTCTTTGCAGTCCAAGGGACTCTCAAGAGTCTCTTCAAAAGCATCAGTTCCTCAGGGCTCAGCTTTCTTTATAGTCCAACTCTCACATCCATACATGGCTACTGGAAAAACCTTAAATTTGACTAGATGGATCTCCACTGGCAAAGTAATGTCTCTGCTTTTGAATATGCTGTCTAGGTTGGTCACAACTTTTCTTCCAAGGAGCAAGTATCTTTTAATTTCATGGCTGCAGTCACCATCTGCAGGGATTTTGGAGCCTAAGAAAATAAAATCTGTCACTGATTCCATTGTTTCCCCATCTTTTTGCCATGAAGTGATGGGATCAGATGTCATGATCTTAGTTTTCTGAATGTTGAGTTTTAAGCCAGCTTTTTCACTCTCCTCTTTCACTTTCATCAAGAGGTTCTTTAGTACTTCTTTGCTTTCTGCCATAAATGTGGTGTCATCTGCATATCTGAGGTTATTGATATTTCTTCCAGCAATCTTGATTCCAGCTTGTGCTTCCTCCAGCCCAGCGTCTCTCATGATGTACTCTGCATAGAAGTTAAATAAGCAGGGTGACAATATACAGCCTTGACGTACTCCTTTCTTGATTTGAAACCAGTCTGTTGTTCCATTTCCAGTTCTAACTGTTGCTTCCTGACCTGCATGCAGATTTCTCAGGATGCAGGTCAGGTGGTCTAGTATTCCCATCTCTTTCAGAATTTCCCACGGTTTGTTGTGATCCACACAGTCAAAGGCTTTGGTATAGTCAATAAAGCAAAAGTAGATGTTTTTCTGTAAGTCTCTTGCTTTATCTGTGATCCAGCAGATCTTGGCAATTTGATCTCTGGTCCCTCTGCCTTTTCTAAATCCCACTTGAACATCTGGAAGTTCATGGTCCATGTACTGTTGAAGCCTGGCTTGGAGAATTTTGAGCATTACTTTGCTAGTGTGTGAAATGAGTGCAATTGTGTGGTAGTTTGAGCATTCTTTGGCATTGCCTTTCTTTGGGACTGGAATAAAATTTTTTCCAGTCCTGTGGCCACTACTGAGTTTTCCAAATTTGCTGGCATATTGAGTTCAGCATTTTCACAGCATCATCTTTTAGCATTTGAAACAGTTCAACTGGAATTCCATCACCTCCACCTGCTTTGTTCGTAGTGATGCTTCCTAAGGCCCACTGACTTCACATTCCAGGATGTCTGGCTATAGGTGAGTGATCATACCATTGTGGTTATCTGGGTCGTGAAGATCTTTTCTGTATAATTCTTGTGTCTATTCTTACCACCCCTTCTTAACATTTTCTGCTTCTGTTATGTCCATACCATTTCTGCCTGTCATGTGCCCATTTAATGCATGAAATGTTCCCTTGGTATCTCTAATTTTCTTGAAGAGATCTCTAGTCTTTCCCTTTCTATTGATTTCCTCTATTTCTTTGCACTGATCACTGAGGTAGTCTTTCTTATCTCTCCTTGCTATTCTTTGGAACTCTGCATTCAAATGGGTTCATCTTTCCTTTTCTCCTTCAATTCTCTTCTTTTCACAGCTATTTTTAAGGCCTCCTCAGACAACCATTGTGCCTTTTTGCATTTATTTTTCTTGGGGATGGTCTTGATCCCTGCTTCCTGTACAATGTCACGAACTTCCATCCATAGCTCTTCAGGCACTCTAACTGATCTAATGACTTGGATCTATTTCTCACTTCTACTGTATAATGGTAAGGGATTTGATTTGGGTCATACCTGAATTGTCTAGTGGTTTTCCCTACTTTATTTAATTTAAGTATGAATTTGGCAGTAAGGAGTTCATGATCTGAGTCACAGTTGGCTCCTGGTCTTGTTTTTGCTGATGGTATAGAGCTTCTCCCTCTTCGGCTACAAAGAATGTAATCAATCTGATTTCAGTATTGATCATCTGATGATGTCCATGCATAGAGTCTTCTCTTACATTGTTGGAAGAGGCTGTTTGCTATGACCCGTGTGTTCCCTTGGCAAAACTCTATTAGCCTTTGCTCTGCTTCATTCTGTACTCCAAGGCCAAATTTGCCTTTTACTCCAGGTATTTCTTTACTTCCTACTTTTGCATTCCAGTCCCCTTTAATGAAAAGGGCATCTATTTTGGGTTCATTCTAGAAGGTCTTGTAGGTCTTGATAGAACTGTTCAACTTCAGCTTTTTCAGCATTGCTGGTTGGGGCGTAGACTTGGATCACTGTGATATTGAATGATTTGCCTTGGAAACAAACAGAGATCATTCTATCATTTTTGAGAGTGCATCCAAGTACTGCATTTCAGACTTTTTTGTTGACTATGATGGCTATTCCATTTCTTCTAAGTGATTCTTGGCTACAGTAGTAGATAAAATGGTCATCCAAATTAAATTCACCCATTCCAGTCCATTTTAGTTCGCTGATTCCTAGAATGTTGATGTTCACTCTCGCCATCTCCTGTTTGACCACTTCCAATTTGCCTTGATTCATGGACCTAACATTCCAGGTTTCTATGCAATATTGCTCTTTACAGCATCAGACTTTACTTCCATCACCAGTCACATCCACAACTGGGTGTTGTTTTTGCTTTGGTTCCGTCTCTTCATTCTTTCTGGAGTTATTTCTCCAATGATCTCCAGTAGCATATTGGGCACCTACCGACCTGGGGAGTTCATCTTTCAGTGTCCTATCTTTTTGCCTTTTCATACTGTTCATGGTGTTCTCAAGGCAAGAATCCTGAAGTGGTTTGCCATTCCCTTCTCCAGTGGACCATATTTTGTCAGAACTTTCCACCATCAGAGAGACCCGTCAGTCTTGGCTCACCCTACATAGTTTCATTGAGTTAGACAAGGCTGTGGTCCATGTGATCAGATTGGTTAGTTTTCTGTGATTGTGATTTTCAGTCTGTCTGCCCTCTGATGGAGAAGGATAAGAAGCTTATGGAAGCTTCCTGATTGGAGAAACTAACTGAGGGGGAAACTGGGTCTTGTTCTGATGGGGGAGGTCATGCTCAGGAAATCTTTAATCCAATTTTCTGTTGATGGGTGGGGCTGCGTTCCCTGTTATTTACCTGGGGCCAAGCTATGGTGGATGTAATGAAGATAATGGGGACTTTCTTCAAAAGGTCCCATGCATACATTGCTACACTCAGTGCCCCCAACCCTGTAGCAGGCCACCGCTGACTCATGCCTCTGCCAGAGACTACTGGACACTTACGGGCAAGTCTGGGTCATTCTCTTGTCGGGTCACTGCTCCTTTCTCCTGGGTCCTAGTGTGTACAAGCTTCTGTTTGTGCCTTCCAAGAGTCTGTTTCCCCAGTCCTATGTAAGTTCTGGCATCTCTGTGGTGGGGTTAATGGCGACCTCCTCCAAGAGGGCTTATGCCATACCCAGATCTGTTGCACCTAGAGCTCCTGCCCCTGTGGCAGTCCACTGCTGACCTGTAACTCTGCAGGAGACACTCAAACACAGTTCTGTCTCAGTCTGTGGGGTCTCTGGGTGATCATGTCTCTACCCAAACTAAAGCTTTAAAACTCCTTAAAAATATTTACTAGCTCAAGGCAATCAAGGGTAAATGACCTTAAAGTATGCTTCTAGTGATTAACTAGATACTTAGCTTCAAGACCCAGATAATCATGATGGTGTGATCATTCACCTAGAGCCAGACATCCTGGAATGTGAAGTCAAGTGGGCCTTAGAAAGCATCGCTATGAACAAAGCTAGTGGAGGGGATGGAATTCCCGTTGAGTTATTTCAAATGCTAAAAGATGATGCTGTGAAAGTGCTGCACTCAATATGCCAGCAAATTTGGAAAACTCAGCAGTGGCCACGGGACTGGAAAAGGTCAGTTTTCATTCCAATCCCAAAGAAAGGCAATGCCAAAGAATGCTCGAACTACTGCACAATTGCACTCATCTCACATGCTAGTAAAGTAATGCTCAAAATTCCCCAAGCCAGGCTTCAACAGTATGTGAACTGTGAACTTCCTGATGTTCAAGTGGGATTTAGAAAAGGCAGACGGTCCAGAGATCAAATTGCCAACATCCTCTGGATCCTCAAGTTCATTTAGTTCAGTTCAGTTGCTCAGTCGTGTCTGACTCTTTGTGACCCAATGGACTATAGTCCACCAAGCTCCTCTGTCCATAAAATTTTTCAGACAAGAATATTAGGGGGGGTTGCCATTTCCTTCTCCAGGGGATGTTCCTGACCCAGGGATTGAACCTGGATCTCCTGCATTGCTGTCAGATTCTTTACCATCTGAGCCACCAGGGAAGCCCAAGGATACAATAGTGTCCAAGTATTCAATGGCTAAATTGAGTGACCAATTTTTTATTTCTCACCTCAGGCCTGCAAGACTATTGCATAAAGCAGCCATGAGCAGTGTCCACTTTTAATATGGTATTTGGAATTCAGATGTTTTTCTTCTTTTAGTCTGCAATTGCAAACACCACATTCCCCATTTGTTTGTCATGTCCTTGGGGCTTTGTTTTACCAAATTGTTAACTTGCAGCTTTCCACAGTAATTTATAGAGCCCAGTTCACTTTGTGTCACCACAGGTTATAAATGAAAATGGAAACAATTTGCTGTTAAGAAATCTTTCTGAAACAAAATGCAAATAACATATTGAAACAATCTAAGGCTATTTTAAAAGAGCAGTGCAATATAATTACAGCAGTTATATTACAATAAATTTTTTCTTAATAGTCTCTCTGTGTGTCAGAAGATATTCTTTTGTTTATTTAAATTAAAATATTTTCTCTTTGAAACTTTTAATTAATTTCTGTTTTTTCCCCCCAATCAGTTAACTTTGAGCCTCTGGACTTTGATGGAAGTTGGGCAGAGGGGTAGGATCTTGGAGTTATTCTAGAGGGTCTGCAAATCCATCTATTCAACAAGCATTGTCCTTACACTGAATAATCTGTTTTTCCCATTCATGGACCATAATTTTTAAATATAACAGAAGTTGTGATTAAGTTTATTTAAAACTGAAAGGAAGTCATAGTAAATATTTTTTTACTATGTACTTTCTTAACAGGTTCACAAAGTATTACTTGTATCACATGACTATTTCACATTTAAATCTAAAAGTGAGTTTCCCATACCCCTCAGTGTGAACCACTTCTCTATATAACATGTTGAATAATAGTTAGAATTAAATTGGTCATTAAAAGAATCAATGTGAGTTTCAGATATGAGTTTTTTAAAAGCAGGTTTTCTTGGTCACAAGTTTATGGGCCCTGAGAAAGTACTTACAAAATTTGATGTTTACAAATCTATGTTCATTTTTTTTCTGAAGACAGAATTCATAGCAGTGTTCATCCAATTAACAAAAGTGTCTGTAACCATAACATGATTGGGAAATACTTTATGTGGGTAAGAGATAAACCTTCAAAGAGTGGGCATACTCTGGATTACCTTAGAATGAATTATATTATACAAAGATGTCCAAGTCAGCAAGTGATGAAAACTTTTGTAGGTTGCTTTTGTAAGAGAGAGTGCCATACTTCAGCAAATTACCTAGAGACAAGGAAAACTCAGATATTCATTCTTTTAGAGAACTATTGCCAATACCAAGCTGTTTTCATAGTTAACTCACTTTTACTTTGCCCTCTGTGTTTGCGTCATCCACCCTTCTGAGTCCTCGCCCAGTAAAGGTCCTTCTGCCCAGTGTCCCTCGCGTCAGCAGAACAAGACTGAGTTCAGTTCAAAAGCAAAGGAAAGCTTTATTCTTTGATCAAAGAATGGAGAAATTCAAACTTTCACCCTAGACGGCATACTATCCCTAACTGTCAGTCATTGGCTCTGCTTTATAGTGTCCTTATCAGCAGTGGGAAGGGGCAGAATTGTTGCATGGTAGGTACAGTTATACTGCTCATGTTTCAGATTACAGTGCCTGACACAGCATCTCTGCACATGGTCTGCCACTGACATCTTTAACTGAGTATCTTGAGTGCAATGTCTCTGCACACAGCCTATTGAGGTATCAGACAGAATGGTTGGTTCTGTGCTGGGAACCCTAATCCTTAAGTTTAGGTGCAAGGCCTCTGCACTTGACCCCCTAAAGGCAAGTAGATTAGGCTAGATTCCATCTTATTTTTCTCTGGGACTTCAGAAAGGCTTTGTTGGTGATATAAGGAGCTAACATTTACTGGAGGAAATGCTATAGACCAGAAGCTGAGAGATTGGTTTAAAAGTTTCTTTTTCCATTGCTTGATTATATCAAATTAGGAGATCAGGTTGTGATGTTTATTTAAAAAATGGTCTATTAATTAAAAATAAATTTTATTTGTTGTCCAGTTTTGAACAATTAAGATAACAGTTGACTGAGTGCTAGAACTGTTCCTGTTTAAAAGAGTCACACTGTTGTCAAGTGATTATGAATTTGATTTCCCTTTGCTTCAATATTTCTACCTGTGAAACAAATTCAAGCATGTGTTGTCACTGACTTAATGGAAATGCTAAAAAACATTCAGAACTTGTAGATAGAGAAACACAGAAGATTTAGATAGCTTTGTATTTCCTAGAAAATTCAGATTTGATTACCAGAAAATAAAAAGCATACAGACCATGTTCTCCATGCTTTATGCTAGTCAGATACCTTGGTTTCCATACCTATACTTCTAATCACAAATAAACTGGTGATATAATTTGGGGAAAGGTAGATTTTTCCTTTTATAGTACCTATGTCCATAATAAAATATGTAAGAACATAACATTGCATGTTTGAGCATCAGCCAAGATTTTTCCATGTCCAGCCACCAAATATATCCAAAGCTTTCAAATATCACAGAATTCCTCAACAATATTTTATCTTTGAGAACACATACATTCCTAAGTGGTACCTTGGAATGTCATTTCAGCAATGACTTTTGACTAATGAACCAAGACAATTTATATTTTAAAATGCTTTATTAAGATAAAATTGGCTTAAAGTGAAATGCATAGATCTTAAATGATTCTCTGAATTTTCACAAATGTTTGCACATATATAAATACTATCTCAACCTAAATATACAACATTTCAACCTCTGTAGTAAGTTCCTTATATACATCACTCTCATACGTGACCTGGAAAAGGAAATGGCACCCCACTCCAATACTCTTGCCTGGAAAATCCCATGGACAGAGAAGCCTGGTAGGCTACAGTTCATGGGGTTTCAAACAGTTGGACACGACTGAGCGAATTCACTTTCACTTTCATAGGTGACCACTGTCTTGATTTCTATCACTATAGACTACTTTGGATTGTATATAAACTTATGTAGATAATATAACATGTACTGTTTGTGTCTGGCTTCTTTTCATATACATATGTTTTTGCAAGTTGTCATGTTTCTTTAATCAGTAGTTTGCCCCCCCCCCCTTTTTTTTCTTCCTTATTTTTGTACCAAAATATTTATCTAATTTCCTACTGATGGATATTTGGGTTGTTTCTAGTTTTTGACTAGTATGAATAAAGCTGTTGGAAACATTTTGCACAGGTTTTTGTGTGGATATGTTTTCGTTTTTTTCTAAGTAAATACTCAGGAGCAGAAATGCCGCTATAGGACATGTATGTTTAATTTTACTTAGAAACTTCCAAAGGTTTCCAAAGTAGTTGTACTACTTTATAATTTCACCAACATTGTTATGGGATTTCCAGTGGCTCCATATCCTCATTAACATTTGAGGTTGTCAGTCCTTCTAATTTTAACTGTTCTAGTGAGTGTGAAACAGTATTACCTCTGTGGCTTTAATTTGCAATTTCTTGATGATTGCACTGATCACAGAGGAAGGCTTTCTTATCTTTCCTTGCTATTCTTTGGAACTCTGCATTCAAATGGGTATATCTTTCTTTTTCTCCTTTGCTTTTCAATTCTCTTCTTTTCACAGCTATTTGTAAGTCCTCCTTAGACAGCCATTTTGCTTTTTTGTATTTCTTTTTCTTGGGGATGGTCTTGATCCCTGCCTCCTGTACAATGTCACAAACCTCTGTCCATCAGGCACTCTGTCAGGCACTCTGTCTATCAGATAGTTCATCAGGCACTCTGTCTATCAGATCTAGTCCCTTAAATCTATTTCTCACTTCCACTGTATAATCATAAGGGATTTGATTTAGGTCATACCTGAATCGTCTAGTGGTTTTCCCTACTTTCTTCAATTTAAGTCTGAAATTTGCAATAAGGAGTTCATGATCTGAGCCACAGTCAGATCCTAGTCTTATTTTTGCTGACTGTATAGAGCTTCTCCCTCTTTGGCTGTAAAGAATATAATCAATCTGATTTCGGTGTTAACCATCTGGTGATGTCCATGTGTAGTCTTCTCTTGTGTTGTTGGAAGAGACTATTTGCTATGACCAGTGCATTCCCTTGGCAAAACTCTACTGGCTTTTGCCTTGCTTCATTCTGGACCCCAAGGCCAAATTTGCCTGTTACTGCAGATATTTCTTCCTACTTTTGCATTCCAATTCCCTATAATGAAAAGGACATCTTTTTGGTGTGTTAGTTCTAGAAGGTCTTGTAGGTCTTGATAGAACTGTTCAGCTTCTTCAGCATTGCTGGTTGGGGCATAGACTTGGATTACTGTGATATTGAATGGTTTGCCTTGGAAACAAACAGAGATCATGCTGTCATTTTTGAGATTGCATCCAGGTACTGCATTTCAGACTCTTTTGTTGATTAAGATGGCTACTCCATTTCTTCTAAGGGATTCTTGGCCACAGTAGTAGATATAATGGTCATCTGAGTTAAATTCACCCATTCCAGTCCATTTTAGTTCACTGATTCCTAAAATGTCGACGTTCACTTTGCCATCTCCTGTTTGCTTATTTAACTTATATGCAGAATACATCATGAGAGATGCTGGGCTGTATGACAAGCTGGAATCAAGATTGCTGGGAGAAATATCAATAACCTTACATATGGATGTAAGGGTGGATGACACCACCCTTATGGCCGAAAGTGAAGAAGAACTGAAGAGCCTCTTGATGAAAGTGAAAGAGGAGAGTAAAAAAGTTGGCTTAAAACTCAACATTCAGAAAACTAAGATCATGGCATCTGGTCCCATCACTTCATGGCAAAAAGATGGGGAAACAGTGGAAACACTGGCAAACTTTATTTTTTTGGCTCCAAAATCACTGCAGATGGTGACTGCAGCCATGAAATTAAAAGATGCTTGCTCCTTGGAATAAAAGTTATGACCAACCTAGACAGCATGTTAAAAAGCAGAGAACTTACTTTGCCAACAAAGATCTGTGTAGTCATGTATGGATGTGAGAGTTGGACTATAAAGAAAGCTGAGCACTGAAGAATTGATGCTTTTGAACTGTGGTATTGGAGAAGACTCTTGAGAGTCCCTTGGACTGCAAGGAGATCCAACCAGCCCATCCTAAAGGAAATCAGTCCTGAATATTCATTGGAAGGACTGATATTGAAGCTGTAACACCAATACTTTGGCCACCTGATACAAAGAATTGACTCATTTGAAAAGACCCTGATGCTAGGAAAGATTAAAGGCAGGAGGAGAAGGGGATGACAGAGGATAACATGGTTGGATAGCCTCACCGATTCAGTGGACATGAGTTTAAGTAAACTATGGAAGTTGGTGATGGACAGGGAGGCCTGGTGTGCTGAAGTCATGGGGTCACAAAGAGCCAGACACTACTGAGTAGCTGATCTGAACGGAACTGATGACTAAAGATGCTGAATACTTTTTAATATGCTTTTTATTTCCATTGTGGTATTGTCTTTTCCCTGTTAAAAATTTGGGCTATTTTTAAATTAATTTTTAGCAGTTTTTTTTTTTTTTACTGTTTTTGGATACTTGGTATATGTGTACTTGCATCTTTATTTGTCATTTTTACCATATCTTTAGAAACAAGAACTTTTCAAATTTTATTATAATGTCCAAATTATTATCATCATTTTATTTCTTTTATGGATAGTGCTTTCTGTGTACTAAGAGTTACTGCCTCCCCAAGACTGTGAACATATTCTACCATGCTTTCTTACAGATTTATAATTTTAGCTTTTATCTTTAGATCTATGATATATCTTGAATTAAGTTATATTATGGATTGAAGTAGCTTGCATTTTGGTAAGTTGTTTCATCATCATTTATTGAAAAGACTCTCCTTTCTCCACTGACCTTATATGTATTGGCCTATTTTTGGAATCTCTAATCTATCCCACTGATATGTTTTTCTTTCCTTAGCCCAATTCACACTATCTTGATCACTAAAACTTTATAAGTAATATAGTTTGAAATCAGGTTGTGTAAGTCCTCCAAGTTCACTTTTCTTCAAGTTTTTCTTTTCTTTCTATTTATCTCAAGTCCTTTGGGATATTTACACATTTTAAACTTACATTGTAAATTTGTATAACAAAACATGCTGGGATTTTTATCAGAATTGTGTTGAATCTGTAGATAGTTTGGGGAGAATTGACATTGTTTCAATGTTGATTCCTTCAATCTAAAACATGGTCTCTCTCTCTATTTGTTTATAGTATCTTTTAAAATGTTTTGTAATTTCAATGTGCAAATATTTTGCAGATTTTCCTTATTGCAGATGAAGTTTTTTTTTTCTCAAATTTTACTTTTCAATTACTTGTTGCTAGTATATACATTTTTTTCCCTATATTAACTTCTTGTTCTACATCTTGTTAAATTTACTTATTAGTTTTAGTAATCTTTCTGTGGGCTTCCCTGGTAGCTCAGAAGTTAAATCTTTCTGTAGTTTACTTTGCATTTCATATATATAACATATGATCAATTTATATAATTTTTATTTCTGTGAATAAAAACAGTTTAATGCTTTTTTTCAAATTTTATACTTTTAAAATTTTTTCCACACTGACTAGTTTCCCCGGTGGCTCAGATAGTAAAGAATCTGCCTGCAGTGCGGGAAACCTGAGTTTGATTCCTGGGTTGGGGAGATCCCCTGGAGGAGGGCATGGCAACCCATTCCAATATTCTTGCCTGGAGAATCCTCAAGGACAGAGGAGCCTGGTGGGCTACAGTCTATGCGGTTGCAAAGAGTCAGACATGACTGAGTGACTAAGCACAGCACAGCACAGGATTTCTGAACTTGGAGGACAAAGGTCAATATGTCACCCATAATTATAATGTTATCTATAGGTTTTCACAGATGCCCTTTATCAGAAATGGAGGCCCACTTCCAGTTTTAGCTTGTGATATCTTATCTTGATTTGGCCCTCAATTTTGTTAGCTGCCTTTTCTTTATTAGTTCAATATGTCAAATATAATGATTTTTAAAAGCTACTAACTCTACTTAGTTATGATTTTTTTAATATATTTCTGGGTTTGATTTACTTATATTTCATTTATAAGTTTTGCATCCACACTCATGAGGAGTATATTTTTTTCACTATAATATTTTTTGTGACATTTTGGTAGTGGGATTAGGCTGGTCTGTTGTTAAAATAATTTTTTGAGTGGTCTCTACTTTCTAAAAATGAATTTTAGTGAGATTCTTCTTTTTCTTCCTTAAATGTTGATAGCTTTTATTAATGAAATCATTTGGGCCTCTAGCTTCCTGTGTGCGGAGAAGGCAATGGCAGCCCACTTCAGTACTCTTGCCTGGAAAATCCCATGGACAGAGGAGCCTGGTAGGCTGCAGTCCATGGGGTCGCTAAGAGTCAGACACAACTAAGCGGCTTCACTTTCACTTTTCACTTTCATGCATTGGAGAAGGAAATGGCAACCCACTCCAGTGTTC
Organism: Bos taurus; assembly: GCF_002263795.3. NCBI lineage: Eukaryota > Metazoa > Chordata > Mammalia > Artiodactyla > Bovidae > Bos > Bos taurus. Next base: position 38,725,565 of record NC_037337.1, read on the forward strand.
TTGCCTGGAGAATCCCAGGGACGGGGGAGCCTGGTGGGCTGCCGTCTCTGGGGTTGCACAGAGCTGGACACGACTAAAGCGACTTAGCAGCAGCAACAGCAGCTTCCTTTGTGAGATGAGATTTAATTATGAATTTAATTTCTTTTACATACATGGGGCTATTCAAACTTCCTGTTCTTTCTTTATCAGCTTTTTCAAATTATACTTTTGAAGAAATTTGTTCATCTGTTTGTCATACGTATTGGCATAAAGCTGTTCCATAATGTTTGTTTATTTTCCTTTTTATGTCCGTAGGATCTCTAGTCATAGTGCTTCTTTTCATTCCTAATATTGATAATTAATGTTTTATCTCTTACTCATTTGTTAGTTCTAGAAATGTATCAATTTTATTAATCTGTTCAGAGAATCAACTTTTGACTGTTAATTTTCTTTATTGTCTGTTTTTTATTTTTTCAATTTCTGTCCATACCTAATTTTTAAAAATTTTCTATTTACTTAGGATTTAATTTACTTTTGTCTTTCTAGCTTCTTATAGTGGAAGCTTTCATCATTCATTTGCAACTTTCCCACTTCCAAATATAAGCATTTAGTTATAAATTCACCTCTGAAACACTTTAGTCCATCCCATAATTTTCATATCTTGTGGATTTATCATTAAATTAAAATGTTTTCTAATTTTTCTAGTGATTTCTTCTTTAACCTGTTAATTACAAGATGTTGCTTAATTTATTTGGAGATTTTAGAGATATTTTAATTGATTTAAATTTAATTATCTTATGGTCAGAGAACATATTCTGTATTATTTTGATATCTTAAAACTCATTGTGAATTTATGGTACACTGTATAGTCTGTACGGTGACCATTATATGTGTATTTGAAAAGACTGTTTTCTGTAGGCATTGAATATAATTTTTCAGACAAATTAGTTAGACCAAATTGGTTGAAATTGTTGTTCAAGTGTTCTACACACTTATTATCCTTTTCCAGTCCTATATCTTTGAAACTAAACTTTTAAGATGTACTTTTTGTTGGAGATTATAAGAAGATGAAATTTGATTATAATAGATTTATAGTGCTATTTTAGTTAGACTTTGATTAAACTTTATGTCAATTTACTTAAAAGACAAGCCCTCTATTTTTGTAGGACGCAGATAACACAGAGGATGCAGTATATTGTTATTCCAGTGACACTGGCTTGAAATTAGAAGTCCAGGTGAATGTCACTGCTGTGCTACAAAATCCATTCTAGTGCTATTATTCCTTGAATTGGTAGCTTTCATTTTCAGTGAATTTTTCCTTTAAGGGTGGTATGAGTCAGAGAATCTTACCCATGCCTTTTGTCTTCCCTATGTTTTCCTTTTGTCTGAAGTTTCCTTGCAGAGCAATATTCATTGATTCCAATAATATTTATTTATTCCAATAATATTCATTAATCTTCAACTATTTCTAGGCATTCTTATGAATGCTTGGCTAGATGTATCCACTAAGCAGGTCAAATTTTCTGCATTTCTGGAGCTTTTATTCTCATAGAGAGAAGTAGTAAATAAGTAAACTGTGTAGTATGTTAGAAAATGATGAATGGTATGGGAGACATAGAGAAAGATAACGGAGATTGGGATTCTGGGTCTTAGGGTACCAATGACAAACTGTCATGTGGGACAGACTTGAAGGGAATAAGATAATTAGCCAATTGATTATCTGGCGATAGAGTCCTTCAGGAAGAGAGGACAGTCATTGCAAAGATCTCAAAGGCAAGAGAATGCCTTATGACATATGCAGATAACATAAGGAGGTGATTTTGATAGATTAGGGTTAACAAGAAGAAAATAGTAAGAGACAAGGTCTGGCAGGCACCAGGGGACAGAGGCCTGTTTGAGCCGTTTTAGTACTGTTTTTTATTTTTTAATTTCAAACGAAATGACTTTTTAGGGTGAGAAATGTCACAATTTTACTTTTATTTTGAAAGGATCATTGCAGATGTGTGGATAATACACTGTAGGAAAACAAGAGTTAAAAAGAAAGATATGTTGGAAGCTATTAGAGTAATGCAATTGAGCACTGACTTGGGTTCAGACTAGGATGATTGAGTGAAGGATGATTGATGGCAAATGGTCAGAGTCTGAATATATTTTGAATATTCTACAAACAGAATTTGTTTATTGATTGCATATGGAGCATGAATAAAGGAAATGATTCAAGGGTGATGTAGTTTATCAGCTTTAGCAACTGGAAGGACGGAATTAGCATTCAGTGCAATAAAAAAATGTATTTATTTTGGAGAAGGTGGAGAAGATCAGATATCCATATTTGGATATTGAGGTAATAATGATGCCTAGTTATTAAGAAGGCATTAGAATATGTGAACCTGGAATAGCTTGGTAGAAAGATCTAAACTGAATATATAAAACTGGATATTAAAGCATATATATCATATTTAGATGAAGAAAGGCAGAGGACGAAGGATGAAGTCTTGGGGCATTTCAAATTTAACAGGTCTGGGAGAAGAGGGTGAATTAGCAGAGAAAAAGAATTACAGGAAAAGTAGGAAGAAAAAGAGAAATATCCTGGAAACCAGGTAAAGAAGGCACATCTAAAGGTTGACCAGTGGTTTTAGCAGTGAGGGAGGCTATGTGACGTTTGGTGCAGTGTGTGGCAGGAGGTAGAGTGGGAAATCCGATGAGTGTTTTGCTGCAAGGGGAATTTAAGAAATGGAACAGTACTTGGTAGGAAAACGTAGTTGGTAGATTTTTTTTTTAAAGGTGAGAAAAATTAAAAATAATCTTAAAGCTTTATATCTATTCTTTATGCTTATTTATTATTTAGTCATGCCTGTTTCATTCCCCAAAGTCTTTGAGATGTGTTAAAAAAACAAAACAAACATATTTTAAAAAGTAAAACAAAACAAAAGATGACATTTAGTAATTTCACCTTTTTAAAGCCAGAAATTTATGCCCACTGGAAATAGTATAGGTATTCCTTACATTTTAGAAGAGGAAAAAGCATGGTTATTATTTGTCTGGGTGGACAGAATAACTCATGAGGTAATGACTTGGGTGCTGGGATGTGTTTTATTTTTTTGTTTTTTTTCACCATAAGACAAGTGCATCATGGAGTCCTATGCCCAGTCTGTGAATCAGTTTGTTTTTTTTTTTCCTTACTGACTTTAGAAGTAAATAACTCTTATCTGTTTTGTTTAGCTGCTTCCAAAATCTTATTTAAAACTATATTTCTTATTGCAGGTAAAACAGCATAATGATATGTTGGTTAATTACCTTTTCATTTATAAATGGAGTTCTGAAATGTTACCTGTCTTTACAAGCAGACACATAGTAGCATTTTTCTGCTCTTATCTTTGCAATTTATTCTTAGAAGATGATGCTTTATCGAAGTGAAAGCTACCTTTAAAATTTTATAACCTTTTCCCCCCCAGTTTTTTTTAGATATATCTGTCATATGGCACTGTGTAAGGTTAAGGTATGGAGAAAAATAACTTACATATACTGTGAAATGATCACCATACACCTTTAGTTATCAGTCATCGTCTCATTTTGATACAAAACAAGGAGATAATTTTTTTCCCCCTTTGTGATGTGAATTTTTACAACAACTTTCAAACATTCCATATAGCAGTGTTAATTAAAGTTATCATGTTGTATACACTGAATTCCAGTGCTTATTTCTCTTGTTAGAAGTCTGTACCTTTGAACATTTCCATCCAGTTCTCTCACTTCTTATACCCTGCTCCTGGCAACCACAAATCTGATTTCTCTTACAATCAGGTGTTTTTTTCTTTTTTCTCCCTCTCTCCCTCCCTTCCTTCCTTCCTTTTATTTATTTTTTGAATTTCCTCTTTCTTTTCTTCTTTCCTTCCTTTTTTTTTTTTTTTGGTTCCCTTCTCTCTCTCTTTCTTTCGAATTTGGCATATATGTGATAACATACATTATTTTTCTTTTTCTGTCTGGCTTATTTTACTAAACATAATGTCCTCATGCTCCATCCATGTTGTCACAAATGGCAGGATGTCCTTCTTTTTATGGCTCAATAATATTCCATTGATTATAATGCCACTTTTTAAAATTCATTCATCTGGAGATGGACACTTATGTTGTTTCCACATCTTGGCTGTTGTAAATAATACTTCATAAAAAATGAGAGTACAGATATCTCCTCAACATAGTGTTTTATTTACTTTTGATGTGTTCCAGGCAGAGGAACTTCTGGATCATACAGTAATTCAGTTTTAAAATTTTTTGAGGAACCTCCATACTGTCTTCTGTAATATCTTAACCAATTTGCAATCCCACCAACAGTGCATAAGGGTTTCCTTTTTCCACCTCCTTACCAGCATTTCTTATCTCTTGTCTTTTTGATGATACCCATTTTAACAGGCACAAGGAGACATCTCATTGTGGTTTTGATTTGCCGTTTCATTTATGATTGCAGATATTGAGTACCTCTTCATGTTCCTGTTAGCCATCTGTGCATATGTTTTTAGAAAAATGTCTATTCAGATCCTTTACCATTTTTAAACTGGATTATTTGTTACATTATTTTGCTATTGAGTTGTATGAGTTCTTTGTATATTTTGGATGTGAAAGCCTTATCAGATAAATAATTTAAAAATATTTCCCATTCCTTAGATTATCTTTTCATTTTGTTGATCATTCATTTTGCTGTGCAGATTTTTAGTTTGACATAGTCAACGTTTGTTTATTTTTTATTTTCTTGTTTGTGCTTTAGGTGTCATATCCAAACAAATCATGGCCATGACCCATGTCAATGAGCTTTTGAAACAATATGTTTTTTTCTTGACTTACATGTATGAGCTTATTTCTGGGCTCTCAGTCCTGTTCCATTGGCTTATGTGTTTGTTGTTATTTTTATGTCTGTCCTATACTGTTCTGATTACTGTGCTTTATCATATAGCTTGAAATCAGGAAGTGTGGTACTTTCCACTTTGCTCTTCCTTCTCAGGATTGCTTTGGCTATTTGAGAGCTTTTGTGGTTTCATATAAATTTAATAGTTCTTTCCTACTTCTGTAAAAAATGTCATTTGAATATTGATAGAGATTACATTGAATTCAGGTAGCTTTGGGTAATACAGATGTTTTAACGATATTAATTATTGCAGCCCATGAACATGGTATACCTTTCCATTTATTTGTGTCTTCTGTTTCTTTTAATGTCTTAGAGTTTCCAGTTTAGACATTTTTCATCTCCTTAGTTAAATTTATTCCTATACACTTCTATTTGCTGATATTACAAATGGAATTGTTTTATTTCTTTTTCAGATAATTTGTTTTAATATTTAGAAACATTACTGATCTTTGTACATTAATTTTGTATCCTGCAACTTTGAGAACTTGATTAGATCTACTAAGTTTTTGGTGTAGGATTTTCTCTTTATAAGATTATTTCATCTGTTTTATTTATTTTTTTTCAAAGTCTAATGCCTTTAACTCTTTTTGTTGCTTTATTTCTTTCTGGTTTTTGTGTATCAATTGGTTTTTGACTTGTGGTTAGAATAGGTTGAGTATATGTTGATCTCCATTTTTTATTTTCCTTTCCAAATATATTTTTGATGTCATATTTTATTTTATTTTTAAACTTTACAATATTGTATTAGTTTTGCCAAATATCGAAATGAATCCACCACAGGTATACATGTGTTTCCCATCCTGAACCCTCCTCCCTCCTCCCTCCCCACACCATCCCTCTGATGTCATATTTTATATCTTCATCCTCATCCCTTTGTTATTTATTGGTTATAGCTGCTATTACAGTTTTATTTTAATCTAGGTACTGACTTAAGTCATATTGAATCTTTACTATATGTCTTTGCAATTGTGTTTTTTCCCTTTCCTCTAGATTCTTACTTCTTTTGCATTTAGAGAAGACCCTTCAACATTTATTTTAGGGTAGGTTTAGTATTGCTGAATTCTTTCAGTTTTTGCTTGTGTGAAAATTTCTTTATTTCTATTTTATTCTAAATGATTGTTTTGCTTTGTAGAGTATCCTAAGTTGTAGGATTTTCATTTTAGCATTTTGAGCATATCATGAAGAAATTATGACTGAAAACTTCCCAAACTTAAAGAAAGAAACAAATATCCAGGTACAGGAAGCACAAAGGGTCTCAATCAAAATGAAGCCAAACCAACCCACAACAAGACATATCATAATTTAAAAAGGCAGAAGTTAAGGATAAAGAGAGAATTCTAAAAGCAGCAAGAGAAAAACAGTCATATATAAGGGAATCCCCACGAGGCTATCAGCTGATTTCTCTGCAGAAACATTGCAGGTCAGAAGGGAGTGGCATGATATGCTCAAAGTGCTAAAATGAAAGTCCTGCAACGTAGGATGTCCTGGGCCCCCAGATCACCTCTGTTTCCCCAGATGGAACATTTTCCCAGGTCCTCAACACTTTAGATCCAGTGCCAAGTTGTGGCATGGAGTGAGGGGCCAGGGCACTCGCTCAACTCACACTGGGGAGTGTGGTGAGGCAGCAGGCCTTAAGGCAGGCCTCTGTGCTCTCTACTTGGAGCAAGGCAGCACCTGTGCATTCCTCACAGGCGGAGTCTCAGTTTCTAGCATTTATATCTGTACCAGCAGATCGCCAAGCAGCCAAGGGAACTTTTCTCCTATGCACTGGACTGCAGGACTGGAACACCCAGCCTGTGGCTCAACCCACTCACTCCACAGGGTGAGTATCCACCCATGTGATCTTCCCCTTCCTCTTAGTCTCCTCTCAGGCTTCAGGTCCTGTCCTGATGCTTTTCTTTCCATCCTGCCTGATTATGTGTGTATCTTTCTTATAGCCTTGGTGTGTGGGAGTTCTTCTGCCAGGTTTTAGGTAGTTTTCCATGAGAATAGCTCCATGTTATAGATGTAATTTTGATGTGTTTGTGGTTGGAGGTGAGTTCTGTATCCTCTGCCATTTTGATCTACCCTGCCTCCTAATGTATCTTTTTATAAATATGCTCTCATTGTCTTAATCTTGACATTTTTGCCCCCCCTGTGGTAGTTGGTCTTGAGAGCATCCCCTTGTGGTATTTATGGTCATGACTCATGTTCTTTGAAGTCAGAGGTACTTGGTTTTGACTAGAAGCCAAAAAAGGAGCATGAGTCCATGTAGTGTCCATACTCTCTCTGGTCATATATCCAAGTTTCTCTACATCTATATTTAGAACAAATTTCTTTTGAACTTTCTTCCTTTCTCCAAGATTTGATAAACACCCTCATTTAGCTATATTATGGAAACACAAAAATATCTCTTCCTTAGCTTTATTTTCCCAAAGAAGGCAATGGCAGCCCAGTCCAGTACTCTTGCCTGGAAAATCCCATGGACGGAGGAGCCTGGTGGGCTGCAGTCCATGGGGTCGCGAAGAGTCGGACACGATGAGTGACTTCACTTTCACTTTTCACTTTCATGCATTGGAGAAGGAAATGGCAACCCACTCCAGTGTTCTTGCCTGGAGAATCCCAGGGACGGGGGAGCCTGGTGGGCTGCCGTCTATGGGGTCACACAGAGTCGGACACGACTGAAGAGACTTAGCAGCAGCAGCAGCAGCAGCTTTATTTTCCACGGTTTACTCATTTATTCGCACTCTTTCTCTGAGAAGACTACTGCATTAAAATTCTTACTTCAATAAACCTCATCACAAGAATTTTTCATAGAGCTTTAGAAATGCATTGAAGAGATGGAATTGTCATAAACAGGAATTTTGCTACCTGTATATCGTCAGCTCTTTTATGGAACCACTTATTTATATATCAAAAATATAAACACATCCAGCACAACAAAGACTACTTTCCATCTGACTTGGAATTCACTGGTGTATTAATCCTAGGGAGTCCTAGGAAAGAAATGTGCAGGACTGAAATAGAAAGGCATGTTCAGAGCCCGGGGGTGGGGGTGGGGAGGAGTTGTCTGGACCATGATTTACCTGTCTTCATTTTCTGAGTTCAGCCCCTAAAAATGTCTAGTGTAGTGAAGGGAATGAATGAGAGCAAATTAACTTTCATTTTCCAGCAGGGGGAGATGGGAGATACTCAGGAGTGAATCAGTCACTCCTGCCACTCGCTGCACTGACAGCATGCATCCGTGAGCAAACTTCTGTGTGGGCAACTCCAGTGAAATATATTTCTCAGAGCAAGTTACTGCTTTCATTCAGGGTGTCTTATCTTTCTGGCAATCAGGATAAATTGTGCCTCAGTAATAACATTGTAGCAAGCTATTCTTTACTGAGAGGATCTGGTAATGACTGTGTCTTATATTTGCATTAATTCTGACAAGATTTACTGGTGCTTGCTGATCTGTAAATTTCAAAATGGCAAACAGCAGCAAAGGTCAACACAGCAATAATATTAATAGTTTTAGAAAAAGGTTGAGAGACTCAGAAATTCCAGATGAGAGGTTGGGTGAGAGGGAAATTCAATGGATGTTTTTGTCATCTTTTATTTCACTCTTTCTTTTATAATACCATAACAAAGGAAGCATGAAGTCATAAAGATCATAATACAGAATCTACTTCAATCTTAGGTAACATTTTCTCCAGAGTCTATATTTTATAAAAACACTGGAAAATATGGTGAGAAGATGGAGATCCTTGGATATTATCTTTAGCTATAGCACTTACTTGGAATTCTTGTTAAGGTTAGGGACAGCTCAGTAACAGTTAATAGTGTCCCTTGTATTATAATATATACTTCACTAATTGAAAAACTCAAAGTTAGAAAAGCATATTTAAATAGAATAAGGTATTATCACTTTGTTTCTCATAATATATTCTTCACTAATTGAAAAACTCAGTTAGAAAAGCATATTTAAATAGAATAAGGTATTATCACTTTGTTTCTTTTGGTTTTTAACTGGAGAAATGTGTTTTACATCATACTGGATTCACATTTTATGTGAAATTTTTCCTGATGCCTCCAGAATGATCTTGAATAGCTGAAATGTGTAAATTATCCAGATTGGAATCACCACAAGGTGGTTTACCAAATGGTCATGTGTGGTTCCACTAATCCAGATATCCATTTTGAATAAAACCTGGGTAAGTTCTTTAGCTTAGGCATCTTGAAGACCGCAGGAGAATGTGTGTAGGATAACTGAATCCACTGCATAGGAAGAGAACTTAAGCGCAGTTTGCTCTGAGTTGAGTGGTATTATATCCAGACAAATATAAATGATATTGAGAGCTCTGGTGTAAAACCTGCAAACTTTTCTCACATGGTGAAAATTCTAAAGCAGAAGAGAATAGTTTGTTCTTACTATGTGCGAACTCCTTTCTTATTTTGTTATTTCAAGTCTTCTAGGCCCTGTGGTGATCTAAGCAAAATCCTTAAAAGGTTTTCCTTTTGAAGCATTTCATATCTGATGAGACATTGCCTTGGAGACATAGACTGAAGGAGAAAGCAGACATACATGCAGCTATTTTGTTTAGACACTTGTAACTAACATGTGTGTGCTCAGTCACTTCAGTTGTGTTTGTGTCTGACTCTTTGCAACCCCATGGACTATGGCCCACCAGGCTCCTCTGTCCATGAAATTTTCCAGGCAAGAATACTTGTGTGGGTTGCCATTTCCTCCTCCAGGGAATCTTCCTGACCCAGGGATTGAACCCACATCTTGTGCATCTCCTTCATTAACAGGTGGGTTCTTTACCACTTGTGCCACCTGAGAACAGCTAACTTACCTGATGTCATAAAGAACAAGAGAATTATAAGATATGGCATCTGTGGACAAGAGACTTCTTTTCTCAGCAGATACACTGCAATAGAGTGAATTATCTCCCCAAGTTCTTCACCTCTCCTTATATCCATGCACTTTGCTATGTGAATAGAAGTTCTACTGCTGGCAAGTGTCCTTCCCACTGTCATGTGAAGAGTTCTCCTTAGATAGCTCTTGTTCTTTCGGCGTGGACACCAGTATGAACATACTTAGTGCAGGCCTGAGTGTAGCCTGTAGAAAATAGATAACCTGCAGGATGAAGCTGAAGTACCCTGCCAACTGAAAATAAATAATGGCTGTTTTAAGGTAATACTTCTGAACCAGGTATGATTTTGCCCCTCTAGGGACACTTAGCTATGTCTGGGACTATTTTGGGTGATCGTAACTTGAAGGGTAATCCTGGCAATTAGTGGGTAGACGCCCAAGATGATAATATATATCCAACAATGCATAGGACAGAACCTACTATGAAGAATAGTCTTGCCCCCACATGTCAATAGTGTTTCTCTAAATTATATTTTAAGGTAATAGCTAATTTATATACCCACATAAGTTCTCTTTTATTAGATGCTTTCTGACATTCACAAAAAAGAGTCAAAATTGGTCAGAGTCCAGAATTTTCACTTGCTTTAAGGCTTACTAGTGAGCAGAACTTTACACCTTTAAGTCATGACTACTCTATATGTTGTCTTGAGATTTTTAATCCCAATATTTAGTACACCTAGGCAGAACCTATATCTTTGGGGAAAATTCAACTATCTCCTCTTCTTTTTCTTTTCTCTAGGATCTCTTCTGAAATTTTTGCTCACTTTATGTTCTATCATTTTAGATGACCCTGAACTTTCCTCCAGACCCCCTGATATAGGTTAGATTCAATTAGGCATGAGGGCTTTCTGAGCTGTAAATACAATGGGACTTTGATTTCTAGTCTGCTCTTTTCTTTAGTACATAGGGCTTCCCCAGGAATCCCACAGGGAAGAAAGTGTTTGGCATGACAGGATGCAGGCATTTCTTGGTCCCAAATGGTATTACAATCAAGTAGTACTAAAACCTGTCCCTGAGATCCTTACAGGCTCACAGCTGCTAACTTGGTTGGTAAAAATGTTAAATTCTATAGATGTTCAAAGAAGGAGGTGTGAAAATAACTGGAGAAGACTTCATGGAGAAAATAGGAAACATTCAGTAACTATTTGTCAAACCAATTTCAAATACGTATGCTTGGCTTTTAAGTGTTCAACGCCTTTCAAAATGTAGCCTCAACATTTTTCTATTTTAGTCTCATCTACCCTAGTCCCTTTCTGTCCTCCACATGGTAAAGAAACCAGATGACTCACTGCTCTCCAAATAAGCTGTTACATGTGCTCGTCTTTCTATATCTAACTTATCCCTTGTATTTATAGAACCCTTTACACCTTAGCGATTGTAATGGATCTCCAGTTTTGCTTTCTTGGTCTTTTCTGTGTTATTTTTATTCCTTTAAACTTATTAGGATTATGTTTTATATTTCTTAGTGTTTCAAATTCTTTTTTTTTCATCAGTTTTATTGGTCATATATCCAGAATTCATTATATAAATCTTTCAAAATAACCAGTTATTACAAGAATAGTTTATAATTCAGCTCTGATTGCACAAATATTTGACACAGGAAACCATTTTTACAAATACTTATTTTTCTTATAAGAATACTTTAGTACAGAAAATAAGTCTATATATCTTACAGCAAATTTTATGCAGTTTTTTTTTTAACCCATTCAACCATCATTTCAGGTTTCCTATCTCGGCATATCCATCACATTCCATAAACCAATTTATAATCTGCAGCCACTTCTGATTTTGAATTACAATTGAGATTCACACTGGTAAGAGTTTTTAGGCTTCTTTTTCTGCTGCTCTGAAAGAATTCACGTATTCAGGTAGAAGAGGTAATTTAAACAACATTCCTTCTAGATCTCATATGTGTCAGGTTAATCACTGTGCTTGGTGAAGAATCTTTTCACTTTTCACTTAAGCTGGACTGGCTGGTAGCTAACCTCTGCTGTATCAAGCAGAAGGGATAAAGTCCTTACATTCTTAAGAGTTTCTAAACTGCAAAAACAAAACCCTAGAAACGAGTTAAATACAAATACCTAGAAAGCTAAAATGTTTGCTAATGATGAGAAGTAGAGAACACTTTTAGAATTGAGGTCTCTCCTTGGTTGAAAACATAAAAGATAGTGTAAGGATGTGGCAGTAGTAGTATAAGATACTGAAGAACTGAAAAAGGTGAATGACTTAGGTCAGTGGTGTGGTGTTCCCAAAGTCCCAGGCGACACAGAATCTTAGACTCTGGCTAGCTCAACTATTTGACATTCTTCTGATCTGTGGCTTTGAATAGCCTAATAAATACTCCCTTGACCAGAACAAGTAATCATTTAGGCCAGGGGAACTTTACAGAATACTGACCACGTTCCTCTGAAGAGACAGGACACCCCCAGGGGAAACATTTGGCATTCATTCCATTCCTTCAGTTACTGAAAAGTGTGTCCAGTTAACAAAAGCTTGTCTTACTTTTCAGGTAGCATGAATTAAAACCAAGAGCCTAGCAGCATTCTCCATCCAAGTTCCTGAGTGCTCAGCTCCAATCATCCAATATTCTTAAAAGGATTTTTTTTCATCAAGCTCTTGTCCAATAAGATATTTAACAGTACTTGGGGACTATAGTCGGTCCCATTCCTCTGCTTTTTCATTTCTCTTGATTTCTCTTTCTCACCCCAGTGTAACAAGTTGCTACAGGTTTTTACCAAAATACCAAAGCAGTATTTTGGAAATGACTTATTTTGCATTACATAAAGTGTCTGATCACATTATAATGGGTCAGATTTGCATTTAACTGGGAGATGGCCACATCGGGTCTACTGCAGGGATTTTGCAAATTCCCCTGGCATAGTCGATGTATCCATCATTGTTCTTGTCATCCTCTCTCAAAACACCATCTATTAAGTTGATCAGCTCATCTTCATTCATTGGTGCCTGCTCACTTACCTCCTCCTTATGAACATGAGTGATGGCCGTGGAGAGTTCTAGGCCGTCAAGCAGATTATTGCCATCATAATCATGCATTTTGAAATAATGGAGCTGCAGCTCTTGTGGGGACATCTCTGCTTCTGGTTTGTTGATGACACCTTCAAGATGCTCCATGATATGCCCTCGCTGCCACCAGCTGCCACCAGTTTTTCCCCAGATGTGAAGCCCTCCTCAAATTCTTGACAGATGTTAATATTTGAGACTGAGGACTAAGAAATTGAAATTCACAGAACTCTTGGGAATTTCTGACATCTTCAGTTCAGTTCAGTTCAGTCACTCAGTGTCCAACTCTTTGTGACCCCGTGGACTGCAGCAGGCCAGGCATCCCTGTCCATCACCAACTCCTGGAGTTTACTCAAACTCATGTCCATTGAGTCGGTGATGTCATCCAACCATCTCATCCTCTGTCGTCCCCCTTCCCTCCCACCTTTAATCTTTCCCAGCATCAGGGTCTTTTCAAATGAGTCAGCTCTTCACATCAGGTGGCCAAAGTATTGGAGTTACAGCTTCAACATCAGTCCTTCCAATGAATATTCAGGACTGATTTCCTTTAGGATGGATTAGTTGGATCTTCTTGCAGTCCAAGGGACTCTCAAGAGTCTTCTCCAATACCACAGTTCAAAAGCATCAATTCTTCAGCGCTCAGCTTTCATTATAGTCCAACTCTCACATGTAAAAACCATAGTCTTGAGAGATGGATCTTTGTTGGCAAAGCAATGTCTCTGCTTTTCAATATGCTATCCAAGCTGGTCATAACTTTTTTCCAAGGAGCAAGTGTCTTTTAATTTCATGGCTGCAGTCACCATCGGCAGTGATTTTGAAGCCCTCCAAAATAAAGTCTGTCACTGTTTCCCCATCTATTTGCCATGAAGTGATGGGACCAAATGCCATGATCTTAGTTTTCTGAATGTTGAGCTTTAAGCCAGCTTTTTCACTCTCCTCTTTCACTTTCATCAAAAGGCTCTTTAGTTCTTTGCTTTCTGCCATAAGTGTGGTGTCATCTGCATATCTGAGGTTATTGATATTTCTCCCAGCAATCTTGATTCCAGCTTGTGCTTCGCCCATCATATCTCATGATGTAACCTGCATATAAGTTAAATAAGCAGGGTGACAATATACAGCCTTGACGTACTCCTTTCCTGATTTGGAACCAGTCTGTTGTTCCATGTCCAGTACTAATTGTTGCTTTCTGAACCTGCATGCAGATTTCTCAAGAGGCAGGTCAGGTGGTCTAGTATTCCCATCTCTTTCAGAATTTTCCACAGTTTATTGTGATCCACACAGTCAAAAGCTTTGGTATAATCAATAAAGCAGAAATAGATGCTTTTCTGGAACTCTCTTGCTTTTCTGTGATCCAGCAGTTGTTGACAATTTGATCTCTGGTTCCTCTGCCTTTTCTAAATCCAGCTTGAACATCTGGAAGTTCACAGTTCACACACTGTTGAAGCCTGGCTTGGAGAATTTTGAGCATTACTGTACTCGCATGTGAGATGAGTACAATTTTGCAGTAGTTTGAGCATTCTTTGGCATTGCCTTTCTTTGGGATTGGAGTGAAAACTGACCTTTTCCAGTCCTGTGGCCACTACTGAGTTTTCCAAATTTGCTAGCATATTGAGTGTAGCAGTTTGACAGCATCATCTTTCAGGATTTTAAGTAGCTCAACTGGAATTCCATCACATCCAGTAGCTTTGTTCATAGTGATGCTTTGTAAGACCCACTTGACTTCTCATTCCAGTATGTCTGGCTCTAGGTGAGTGATCACACCATCGTGATTATCTGGGTTGTGAAGATCTTTTTTGTATAGTTTTCTGTGTATTCTTGCCACCTGAAGTCTTAAAATACTTCATACTTAATATACTTCATATGTTTTATGTTACTTTCCCTGGTAGCTCAAACAGTAAAGAATCTGCCTTCAATGTGGGAGACCTGGGTTTCATCCCTAGGTTGGAAGATCCCCTGGAGGAGGGCATGGCAACCCACTCCAATATTCTTGCCTGGAGAATCCCCATGGACAGAGGAGCCTGGTGGGCTACAGTCCATGGGGTTGTAAAGAATCGGACATTACTGAGCAACTAAGTGCAGCATGGATTTCTTTAGAAGTTGTACAGGAAATATTAATTTAGGAGTACTTACAAGTCTAATAGCCTACAGTAAATATTTAAACACTGAAAAATGCCAGTCAACATTATTGGGTAGTGTTAAATGGTATAAAGTTTGGATCTCCAAGTAATATTAATAGCACACAGAGAATCTCCTGTCAAAATTGCCTGTTTAAGCTATTATTTTGCTTCTATTATCTGTTATTTTTGGGCTTTCACTCATTATTTTTTGATATGTTTATAGTATAATATGCATGTAAACATATTAATATTTATTTTATTTGAAAGAATGACTGACCATTAGCAGTAGAGAAGAATACATGAATACATATACATTCAGAGCAAGGGAATAGCTTCAGCTCCAAGCAAGATTAACTGAACATATTTTCTCTCTTACTTTCAACTTGATATCAGTATTTCCTGCTCATTAGTAATATCTCTATGTTAATTGTTAAGCTATAATTTTTTCATGAGAATTATAATAATTTTTTATCTTTTACCTTTTTGATTCCTTAACTGATTTTTTTGAGGGGGAGGATTTGGCAAAACATAAGTTTCCCAAGAAATGCCAGGAAGGAATTCCATCACGGAATACTGGTGCCTTGCCACTTATTTAAGACAGGCTATTTAGCCTGTCTCTTAAACATGCATATTCAGACTGCTATATGATACATGTCTGCTGTAAGTTTTGTAAAAAAAAGAACAATATGTGAAAATAGATCTTTATTAACATTAATCTGAGAACTGAGAAATGTCAGATTGCAGGTGGTAAGGAACAGGATGGGAATAAGTGAATTTAGATGGAGGTAAATTGTAGAATGCTAATGCAGTAATCCTTGGGCTTCCCCAGTGGCTCACTGATAAAGAATTTGCCTTGCTGATACAAGAAACATGGGTTCTATCCCTGGGTTGGGAAAATCCCTTGGAGGAGGAAATGGCAACCCACTCCAGGATTCTTGCCTGGAAAATCCCATGGACAAAGGAGCCTGGCAGGCTACAGTTCATGGGGTCACAAAACAGTCAGACACGACTGAACAACTAAACAACAATAGCAACAATGCAGTAATCCAGGTATGAAGAAAGCTGGCTTACAATAGAAGAAGCAGGAATAGAGAAGTGCTAGTGGCTTGATAAAGACAATAGAGCAGAAGGTATAGCCTAAGATCTGAGGTATTAAGTTTGGGAACTAACAGCATTGTAGGGTATTATAGAAATAGGGAATTTGATAAAAGAAACTAACTCTTAGGAAGCACTGGTTAATATGCCAGGAATTGTTCTATTCATTTTCATATATTATTCAAATTAGAAGAAGTTGAGTCGATTCAAAGAGGGAAGACAATTATGTTTGGAAATAGAATCTAGAGTTTGGAGAAGATGAACCAGTCAGTGATGATGCCCAGTTGACAGTTGGAAATAGAGTGATTTTACGCAAAGGTCAGGATTGATTACACAGATCTATTTTTGAGGAATTAAAAATAGAGATGATGTTTACAGCTGCAAAAAATCGACATGGATCTTCTTGAACTGGCCTAAGTCTTATCACCATTTAGAATAGAATATTAAGTATCATAAACTGAAAGGAAGTAGAGAAAATATTATGATCATTTTGATTGGTGTATGTTAGAAAAATCCTAGGATATGTTTAACCACTAATATTTTGTAGTTTAACTACTACTAATACTAATCCTTCTCTGTTTGAATACATAACAAAACATTAATTATAAAAGAAGCTTTTGAAATGTAAGCTGTAATGGTTTCATTCGGGTCTGCTGGACCCGAATTACTTACTATGCTAATGAAATAATCCTAGCTTTAGATTTGAGTGAGCAAGTGACTTTTGGGAATTTTGGAGTCAACACTGTGGATGATGTTACTAGACTCAAGGAATGGGCAACAGGTATGGTTTTAGGCTTATGTGTCAAGCTCCAGTGATATTCTCCATTTTTCTTTGTTCTGTGGGTGATTATGTAATTCACTCATGGCACTAAAAGAAGTCAGAGGAAGAATAATGATCTGAACTCTGACCCCAGGGGTTTTCTCCTCTGACATCTTTGGCTTTTGAAATGTAACCTGGTTAGAGGAAAAAGCCCTGTGAATAGGGGACATTATCTGTTACTACAACTAGTAAGTATGATCTAATGGCTTGGTCAGTGATAATGTTAGTATATTTGTTACCAAAAACTTCTTCTCCTAGAAGAAAAATTGAGAAGTCATAAAGATATTGTGAAAAAAAGTTGGAAAGTAGTTAGATACTGAAAACATGTATGCTTTACTCCTGAACTTTTGCTCTCTGACTTTTCTGATCCCATTTATTTTTCAGTTGTGTGCTTGTC
The DNA here is from genome assembly GCF_002263795.3 of Bos taurus. Classification (NCBI taxonomy): domain Eukaryota; kingdom Metazoa; phylum Chordata; class Mammalia; order Artiodactyla; family Bovidae; genus Bos; species Bos taurus. The sequence goes on from NC_037337.1 coordinate 38,742,791, forward strand.
TTTGCTTTTTAAATTCATTTTTGTCTTGATGTCTATATTTGTAGCTGTTCTTTTGCATAACAGAATACTCTGCTTGTGTGAGTTCCATGTGTCTCCTTTAAATATATGATGAAAGTAGCTTCTCTCTATGCTGCATCAAGAATATTTCCCTCATAAGCACAGGGATAATACACTTAAGATGCATTAATGGAACTTGGTTTAAGTGAAAACAACTCTTCATTTCATACATCCAGCACTCTCTTTTAAAGCACAGTGAATTGATTATTCAAAGCCACATTTAACCAGAAGACTTTTAGCCAGAGTCAGCCACTCAGTCACAGAGCAGAAATGAATATTGTATGTTGCTTATTGTCCAAGCGCAACTGCTTTATTGAGCATTATAGCAGATTGTACCAATGCTATGATTATAGGGAATCTATTTTGAGAAGTTTCCAAGTTACAAGCCAAGAAATACATTGAAATTCAATCAGATATGGTACATGTTGTGTTGTAATTATCAATGGAGGCTCTCTAGCCTTCTTTGAAGGGGGAACACAACAACTCAATGGCTCTCTGTTCTTTGTTTTGTATTCTTTCAGACAGTTTTTTAAGTGACCACAGTTGAACCTCCTGTTAATTTTTGCCCAGATTTATTTTACTATCAAATAAATGAAGCCATTTTGGAATAATTTGTTCAGCCACTGTGATTTTAAGGTTTCCATTTTTGTTCACTGAACAAATTCTTAATTATCTCAGGGCAATTGAAATGCTCCACAAATCTTTGTGCAGTCAAAGTTATTTCTGTGAATAATGTACAAACTAACCTCTTGGGAGCCCGTCTATATTTGAAAGGTTTACTAATGGGCTGCTTCTTCCCCTTGCACATATGCTGGTGTATAATTTACAGCAGCCCTCCAGGAGCTGTGTCTAATCCCACGGCCCTGCTGCACATCACAGCGCACAGCTCTCAGCTGCCACAAAATCCCTGGCTGGGAACTTTCTGTTCTCTTCTTACCCTATAGTTTATAGTATTTTGTTTCTATGGTTTTTGTATTTCCAATTATTTAATTGAGACCAAAATGTTAGGTTTTGTGCCATTAAAATCCTTCAATAACTTTCTTCAAAGATAGAGATTTAACATTTTCTATGCTATTTTTACTTTTCAGTCCACGATATACAGATTATTAGTATTTCTTTGTATAATCAAGTGATTGGTTGAGGAGTCAAAACAACTGGAATGTTCTGGGAATATTTTTTGTGGCTGTTTTTCCCATTGCTGTTCATTATCACCCACCTCTGTGCCCAATCCACTGCCTTTTCTGCCTCTGCAGATATTTTTTCAAATCAAGGATGAATCTCTTTGGGAATAGCAGTTGTCTTTTGTCTCTGGGTTTCTTTGGCATATGTTCTCACTTGGATCTGTGGAATGGAAGAAAGCCAAATTAATTATTTTCTTTCAGTTCTTGACATGCATTTTTAGTCCAATGCCATCATGTTAGCTTAACGCCTCCTATATTAAAGGCCTCTATTAAAGGAACAGAATTACAATTTGTATTTAGCTTTGAAATTCCCAAATAACTTATAGGACTAAACTTATATTTTTAGTATTTTATTTCATCTTCTAATCAATATTATCTCTGCCTTAAACACAATCCAATACCTCTTTTTGATTTTTGGTCTTTTCTTCAATTTTATTGATTTTTTATAACTGCTCACTATTTTTCCTTTTTCCTGTTTTCAGTTTGATGCAAACTAGATATATTAGCTTTGGGATCTGAAACTGACAAAGCTTTCTGATCTTTCTTTTAAGAGGAAATTGCTTTCTTCTTATTAGTGAAAACTGTAATCTTCTGCTTATTGAATTTGGAGCATATCCTATAGTCAGGCCATTTCATTTAATAATGAACCATTTTATATTCACATTGCTTCCAGTTTTACTTCTTTTTTCTTGGGTTATCCTAAAAATTGTTTATTTTAAAAGAAAAATAATGTATTGTCTGTTCTTGACATTTGAAAAGTTAGTTTTTGCATTAGTGTTTGAATTTATTAAAATCTGTTCTTAAAAAGAATGTATTATTAAGAGCAAGTCATTTGTTGCACTAGTCATTCTTATAATTTTTTTTTGCTGTTCTTGAGCTTTGTCACATTCTTGGAGCTATCTCAAAACCAGCTGATGCCTATGGAGCGGGGAGATTCAGACTCTTTTGAACATAGCCATGGAAATATAACTTTAAGGCCATAATTACTGATTTACATTGGT